>NC_065529.1:16247731-16267731 GCF_006386435.1 Epinephelus moara
AGTCATCGTGTCTCAAGTCAAGTCAAGTCCCGAGTCTTTAACTTCCAAGTCCGAGTCAAGTCTCAAGTCTTTTATTTTTTGTCAAGTCAAGTCACAAGTCATCAAAACAGCGACTCGAGTCGACTCGAGTCCAAGTCACAATGACTCGAGTCCCCATCTCTGACTATAGCTAACTTTATTTGATGAATTCAGTCGTTGGGTGGCCCAGTGCTGTTACCATTGGTTAAAACAATCATACTGAAAGTAACTTTATGGGCGTATTGAAATGTTATAACATTACAGTACACATTCTGTACACACACGTACATGTATGCATGAGCCGCACATCAAAGTAATAAATGAGTTCTCTGCTGGATTACTGTGTTGCAAAATGGCATGCAAAAATAGGAAAACTGTCATGAGGCAGGAAATAAAATGCTGTATTACTGTTATTGAGTCAACACTTTGACAGTTTCCTTGAGGTTAAAGCAACAAGAGGGGTGAATTTGTCTTTCCTCGGATTGCTAAGGCATGACCCACTATACTCTCCCTGTGATTGGCTATATTTGTTGCCTTTTTTTGATTGGGTTGGTTAGGTTTGGGCAAAAGGATTGGGACTGGTTAGGGTAAAAATATCAGGGTAAGCCATTCCGGGGCAGAGTGAGGCAGAGTAGGGCAGGTCAAGCCTTTGCTATCCTAGGAAGCAGAGTAGAGGGGATATGATGCCACTGACAGGTAATCAAATGAATTGAATCAAATTACAGATGTCTCTGGGTTTTAACATTACTGGAAACATTTGGAATAATGTATGTATACATCTCAACAAAATATATAATATAGGTATAGTCGATTTAAGAAATGTAGAAATGTAAATACAGCCAAGCCAGTGAAACAATTTATAATGTTTGGTTCATCAAATGTCAAATCATCAAATCACCATATAGTTTTCAGTTATATTTACCATATATGTAGCAGAAGCCAATGATCTCCATGACAGCCAAAATTAGCATCACCCAACCGGTAGTGAAGTTGTCTATTAGAGTCACCCAGTATATTCCTGCCTATCCCAGATGCGTATACACACACACACACACACACACACACACACAGAAAAAGAAACACTGTCAGTAAGCAGGGTAATAATATCAGACAGTTGTGATACGGTCACTGGGTAACTGTCATTAGATCAGCTGTACCCTTGTGACACATGGCAGGCCCAAGAAGAAGATAATGACACATGTTCCTATTGTCAATAAGGCACGTCTGGATTTGAAGAATTCAGGGAAGGCATCAGACAGGCAGGTGGTGGTCACCTCTGAAGGACAAGAACAAAGATGAGAATCGTTGAGCCAACTGAACAACTTGAGGCCAAATGGGAAACACTAATTTGTTGATGTTAGGTTGATATCTATATGTATGTAAGTTAGTGTTATGAAATGACAATCTCACCTAAAAGTGTAAACTGAGAGTCCAGGCCAACAAGGAAAAGCATGAAAAAGAACAGAGCGGACCAGAAGGGGGAAATAGGAAGCTTAGTCAAAGCGTCTGGATACGCAATGAATGCCAGGCCGAAACCTGCGCAAAGATGGAGAAACAAAGTGTCAGAGAATATATGGGAGCTTTTTTTCTCTTTTTTGGGGGGGGAGAGTAGGTAATGTTATAGATGACTGACCTTCCTTCACCACTACCCCGATAGGCTTTCCATAGATGTGAGCCATATGACCTAAAATTGAAAAAATGGCAAAGCCTGCAAACACACTGGTACCTAGGAGGAGATGAAAACAGTTAAGTCAGAAATTTCCAACATCTATACATAGTGGCTTCAATAACCTAAATTAGATACCTTGTACTTACAGCATCATATTGTTATATCTTTAGCTCTGATGATGATTTTCTTTTTTTCTCTCAGTAGTTAAACATTTTTAAATACAGAAATGTGACATCAAATAGTGCTTCAACTGAAATACTGTTTTCCTACCATGATTAAAGAGGGTTACAATAACTGTGTCCAGGAACATGTTGTTGTGGAAATTGCTATATGAAGCAAGAGCCACAGTTCCACCCGAAGCAATGGCGAGGGAATACAAATTCTGAGCTGCTGCATCCCTCCAGACCTAAAACATACCAACATGTCTTCAAAGAGTGATATGAGACATATTTTGCAAACTAATGCTAATCTTTTTAGCAATGCTGGTGGCATGAATTTAGGTTGTTGCCATGAAATTTGTACAGACACACAGTCATGGTTCCCAGATGATGAATCCCTCTGACTTTGGTGATGCCCGTACTTTTACTCTAGCAGAAAAATCAAATTCACATTTGTGATTTGTGAACTGTCGGAGGAATTGCAATTAAATATAGTAAACTCATGTCCCACTTGGAATGAAGTTTGAAAATTGCGACCCCTTAACTTTATATCTGGCACCATTATTGGTTCAGCGTGTTAATTTTTCCAATACTTTGTTTTATGACAAACGCCTGCAAAACCAATGACATTTCTATCAACCTCCGAATTGTTAATTGTCACTGACCTGAAATCAGTAGTAAAACCTTTATGAGTGCAGAACAGAACAGGGGCAATTCGCTTGCCAGTGTGACACATTCACAGGGACTCAAATGCACTAATATATGCAGTGGGATCATCTACCACAACAACAACAAACAGAGTAGGAAACACACAGAGCAGGAGTGTGACTTCATTCTCTGCTCAGGATGCCATTACTCCACTACATCTTTACATAACAAATAGCTGTTTGCTGCTATATTCATTTTCTGAACGTAGCATTCAGCTCCTTAATGTGCCCATTTCATCAAAATTCATATGTTATTCCTATGGTCTAAGACATACAACATGAATTCTCCCAATTCAAAAAACTAGCTAAAGAGAGCTAAAACTGAAATTTATGATGCCATTAAGCATGAAGTCTGGAGCTGCTCCACTGACAATGAAAGGGAAGATGTATAGACGACACTGAGAGCACCCAGGGCAATGTTCTGGGTATCTACATTTTCTGTGTCACAACTAAGAACACAACCATAGAATAAAGCTTATTCTGGTAGGGCCCGGCACCACGAGAACTCCTAAGACGGCTTAGATCCCTCAGTTGTACTTTTTGCTCCCTCTTGTTTAACACCTGTTTTAGTCCCGACAGCACCTGCCCCACAAGGACTGGGTCGTCCCCTCTTGAGCAAACGTGTGGGGCATTTCGACACGTGAGGACATTGTCACTTTGAATCAGTGTTAATTTTAACAACTAACTATTTTGTATAAGTCTTGAGATGAAAATGCTTATCCGTTTTACTCACATTTTAGCCTTTTTTAGCCTTTATATTTTTAGTCTAGCCTTTTTTTTTAGTCGATGAAAATTCAAAACATGTTATTCATTCATTTTCCGTAGTCGCTTATCCTGTTAGGGGTCACGGGGGGCTGGAGCCTATGCAAGCTGACATTGGGCGAGAGGCGAGGTACACCCTGGACAGGTCGCCAGACTATCACAGGGCTTACACATAGAGACAAACAACCATTCATGCTCTTTATTATTAAATAATTATTAATTATAATCCTAACAGAAAAACATTCTGTGGGTCCACAAAATCAGTCTCCCCTTCATTGTCTATGGAGCAGCTCCAGACTTTGTACTTGATGACATCACAAGTCTGAGACTCACTTCTCTGGTTTCTGGCTTTGACAGGGAGTTGCTCATGTTCACAAATATTGATTGAACATTCTTTTTCCAAGGGAAAGACATATTGGAATTGTTAATTTTAGGTGGTGTTCCCCCTTAAGCAGTTAAACATGGAAAGTTGGGTCCCTACCTCTATCTCAGTCAGTTTAGTCAGATTGGATTGGGAACCAATGAAGAACTCTATTCCATCTCTGGCTCCCTCTAGTGTCACCCCTCTGATCAGCAGGATCAGAATCACCACATAAGGAAAAGTTGCTGTGAAATACACAACCTGAGGAGACAAAAACATTGAATTCATACACTGAGGATGTGAACTGACCACAGCAATGCAACTGCAGATGAATATGGGTGCAGCATATTACCATTCCTTAACAAAATGAATGTATAAACCATGGCATGTATACTGGAGGAAGAAAGGCCATTTTTACAAACTGTTGTACAAGGACTTGCTATGAGGTGGATGTTGTCTTACTTTGCCTGATGACTTGATGCCTTTGATGAGCGCTGCAGCAACAAGAATGGAGCTCAGCAGCAGACAGAGGGCCAAGTGCCAAACTACTGGTCCTGTTTCATGTAGACCGCTGGATCTCTGCAGAGCCACATGACTGAGGAGGAGAGAAATCTGTCTGTACAGCCACAGCAGTACGACAAGTGTGTGTATTTGTGCTTGTTTGCATGTGTGTGTGATTCTTACTCCCAGTACTGCTCACTTGGGCTCTGCACTGGCACTGTGATCATGTTGGATGAAGGACAAGTGCTGTTTTCAGTCCAGCTGGGCACTAAAACACCACTTACATTGCAGTACACTTTAAAGGAGAGAGGACCAGTGAATAACTTGGTTAAAATATCAGTCCATGTGATGGGTGTATCCATGTATTAAATCCCAAGAACCATTGTTTGCATTAGCCCACATAGGTCTGTGAGTGTAGCTTATGGTCAAGAGAGACAGATCCATATGCACCAAACAGCAGATTGATCCACAGCTCATTGAAATAATTTTAGAGTAAAAAAGCACCTATAGGTGTGTTGCTGCAGTTACTGTCAACGTGTCTGAGGCAGCTGGACCACGGCAGAGAAGACTGGAAGGAGGCGAACATGTAGTACAGGCTGTAGGCGATGATGACGTTATAATAAATCGACCCCATTGTGTTCAAACTAACCATGGAAAGACCGACACCTGGGGAAGATAATGTGTGATAATGCACTTATAATGACAGGGTTCTTATACATAAATATACAGCAGCATCAAAGTACGGCCTACGACAAACTGAAATGCCTGTGGAAAACTGCCACACCACCCAGCCACAGTGAAATATCGCACTTTGCCAGTGCTTTGTATATTTTGGTTTTAGCGCCCATAGTATCTCTGCAGTTACGGTGTTGTTTCTGGACACAGCACCCCAAAGAGTCCCTTGTTTGATGGTGGACGAGAGGTAAGTACTGCTGCTGGCAGTGGGTGTCAGTCACGTTGGTCACTGGGGTGAAAAAGCCAGTTATGGGAGCTGATTTGTGTGCAGCAATAGTAGCCTGATGCTTGACATAAGGTGTTTTTGTTTGGCTTGCTAGCACTGCCCCTCCCATTTTTAAAATGTCAAACATTTTACTACATAGTCCATATTTAGCATGGCCCAGGTCCTAGACTTTCTCAAGTCATGCCTTATACCATATGAACTGGATATTATTACATGCTATTTTCCTGGCATGGTGCATATTTACACACCCTGTCAAAGTAAAAGCTGCACCTCAGTGCAGAGTCTGACGTTACCCACGCTGAGAACACATAACATCAAATCATGTGACTGATCTGCCCAAACAATTTGCATAACCAATACAAATTTTTTTTCAATTGATGTTAACTGAACCATATACTCTGTTGTACAGGTATTTGTGAGGCAAATGTCCATGACTTCTCCAGGCCTGGAAACTGCTATTCTCAAATTTCATGACTTTTCCAATATTTCATGATCTTAAGAACCTTGTGATAAGTTATTTGGCAAACTGTTTTACTAAAACATGACTCAACTAAACTTTCAAACCACAACTGCCATTTTCTTTCCTTTGTCTTTTCTGTTGAGCAGAGGAAGATCCTGAAGCCATTATTAAAATATTACCATAGGCTATCCTTTACTAATATAGTGACGAACACTATTGACTTAGATTAAATATTGAAATGTTAGTTGAAGTTACCAAAACTACCAACCGTTATGGTTCCAGGTTCTCATATGTGAGTGTCTGCTGCAATAACTAGCCATGGAAGTCTTACCCCTCTTTCTGTCACTTTATGAACTAAAGAGTCAATCAGTTTGTTTTGAAAATTAATCAATACATTAATCAACAATAAAAAACCACTGACAGTTGCAACGCTTTTAACAATAACTCAATTAAGTTATAGGAATATCTCTCACACTAATAGTTGAGCAGGACCAAACATCAGTCACATTTCATATCCTGGTTTTAAGCATCACAGCCTTTAAAAGGATCCCACTGATCTCTCAGGCTTTACCCTGCAGTAAAGGAGCTGCTCTCCACATGTTGACTGGACCTTGGCTGCAAAACTGGCCGATGGCACTTTCCAGGAAGAAAAGAGGAATTCCACACAAAACCAGCATCAGGAAATAGGGAATGAGAAAGGCACCTGCTCACAGGGATAAAAGCAAGTTTTCGTGATGGTCACATTAGTCACAACACGTTAATCGTAATTGATTCTCTAAACACTGATGGCAAATAATTACCGCCGCCATTCTTGTAGGCTAAGTATGGAAATCTCCATATATTGCCCAGGCCAATAGCAAAGCCTATCATAGACAGCATGTACTCTGTCTTGTTGGTCCAGTTTCCACGCTCAGGGTTCTCATCGCCATCATCCACCAGAGAGCTCTGCTCAAAGCACAGTTTGAAAAACATCTATAGTATGAGTTAACCCAATAATAAATCAGAAAACCCCACATATAATAATTGCTATTAACACTAACAAAGGTTCAGTTCCATCAAAATGTCTGCTATGAAGAGAATCTATAGGAATTATACAAATATCAATTGATACAGGATTATACAGTCATTACAACATCACTGTAAGTCATCGAGACATAAACACATAGTGGTGAAAGAAACACATCATTGGATACTTTAAGTATTGAGAATCTTTTACATTAGCTTTGTCTGATTGTGGTTGTGCATCAAAATGGCTTTCACAGCTCTGTGTAATTACAGGGGAATTTATGACCCTTTGAATGATAGGCTACCTGTCACCAGCTGTCACTAATGTCAGTCGTCATGTTTAACAGGGGGCTGGGTGGATTCAGAAAATGTTTGAAAAGATAAATCCAGTCCTCAAAGGCAAACGTGTCTGTTTACATGTCTGTGGTATGATATATGGGCCAGAGATCATAGCGCAGAACACTGATCTACTAATATTAAGCTATCACTTCTGTCAACGATGTAATGAATGACTATTTTTAGTAATGTGCTGAGGTTCATTTTTAACTTTGTAAAAAAAAAAAAATACAGACAAAATTCACAGCCTATATATAAGAAGGCTATACAGTTAGTTATTCAGTTGTCCTACCTGATCAGGAGCAGGATTCTTACAAAGATTAGAGCCATGTTTCCACATTTCTTGACTGCTTCAAATGGTTTGGAGAAGAAAATTCAAATTCAAATCCAAATCTAAAAAAAAGAAAAAAAAAGAAACCCTACCCTACCATGAGTCACAGCAACCAATGATCGCTGTCAGACAGACAGGTTTTTCATCTGGAGGTGAAATTGTCTACACTGTAAAATGTGTTCAGAATATCAATTATCATTGACTTGTGAGGCTTTTGATAAACTGCTAAATAGGCCCATCTCAGCGTTTAATGACTCTGTGAGCTTGGCTGCATTGTACAGTAACAATAAACAACAATAGGCAGAACAAAAGCCACAGTCACCACCACTCTAAACCACTGGCAAGTAGGTATTGTACCTCAGCAAATAAATAAATAAAAAAAGATGTAGAACTGAAACACAGTGAATGTTTTCAAGAAATAAATGCTTGTGTTTTATTTAGTGCCATGTGAGGGTAGTCAGCCGAGCCGTCAGAAGAAAATCTTGACATTGTACATTTCTGCAAACCACACATGCATTACATTTGTGCATTTTGTACATATTATATTAACATTTCTAAAGTGAAAGTAGTGGTCCAGATTATATGTGTATGAGCTGACTAAGTTATTGGGAGATGAGGTGGATGGTGGATGGTGTGCAACCAAGTTGAGGCGCCTGCCAATCTGTGGATCACTGTTTAAGACCAACAAACAACAAAAATGTTGGGTTGTTTTGTTTTGTTTTAGTGAGTCATCTCTGCAAATCCAGCTGGTTAATAGCCAAACAAATGTGGGTGTTTTTTTGGCTACTCGTCATTGTGTTTCCACCGGGGATAGTGCCAGAAAAAACAATTGTATTTCATAGAGACAGTGCTATGTTTCCTGCTGGAATAGTGCCAACAAATTACAATATTTTGAGCCAACACATGATTTGTTCCCAACCAAATTTTTTTTTTTTTTTTGCCTAAACCTCACCACACATTAACCACAGCATTGTTAAAAGAGAAAGAAATGTTAAGTGTCAGCATATCTGCTACACAGTTTAAAGTATTTGTTGTTTGCAGAAATATACAATGTCAGCATTAATTCTGGTGATGGGGTTGGGAAGGTCATATGAAAAAAAGAACATAATTTTCTACATGAACTTTCAGTTAAAGTAAGCTTTGCCTGTTTTTCCACTTCTCACAACAACCCGACATCTAACGCCAGAACTTTATAATACAAAACAAGAGTGGAGACAAGCTTCCTAATTCCAGGCTTTATTTGATTAACACACTTAATCAAAAATGCAATCAAAATGGTATTATTAAAAACTAGATAAAATAAAGTAAAAGAATACATAAATGAACACACCAGTGAAGCTCTTGTGGTGTGTGACTGCATGTATGTATGACTGTATATTCTCTCTAAATACCGCTGCAGTGACTTATAATAAGCTGTGAGCTTGTCTGGTTAAAAGGAGACATGTGCTCAGTTTGTTCAATGATGTCACACAGCTGCATCATCACTGAAAACATACAATAATAACAGAGAGAGAATATGACTGCAAACATGACAGATACATAACCCGTGACACACAGACAGATGTTAAGCTCCTGCACAGGACATTAATCAGCAGCTTATTACAGCACTGACTGCAGCTCTTATTATGGTCACAGTCAATTTCATGCAACATGCACACAGACACAGTTGTTACCTTACCAGCTACTGTAATATGTGATGTGAGCCCTCAGGCTTAATCAAATACTGTTTCACTGTTCACACAATATGAGAAATTCTTTTGCAAATATGAACTGTCACATCAGTAGATACTGGATGTTTCTCTCTCTCACACAGGCACGCACGCCTACACACACACACATGCCCCTGAAATTGACGGTTTATCTGGTTTAAAGACTCCTCCTCCTGCAGAAGTGAATAATCTTGATGCTGCAGTGGCTGATGCTTTATATTAAAGTAGCAGACTAAATACCAGTCTGGTCTCAGTGATATAAACACGGTGTACAAACATTAGAAACTCTTCTCAGTATAACCTAATACAACTCCACCTCAGCAGCACAACAAACTACATCTTCCAAAATGATCATACAACTGAATCAACACCTCTAAAGGTTTTCAACATAAAACTGAACTTTACACCCTTCTCACTCTTATATTAGACTGGGTTAATGTTAGCTAAGTGTACCTGATAAATTAGCAAATGTGTGTAGTTTTGGGCTCCAGTAATATTTCTAACCTTTGATGCCCTCCAGTGGTACTGTCAAGAAAAGAGAGAAAAGCAACAACAACTGCTAACACAAGGACTTAACAACATATGCAGTGCTCATCTAAAAAATGAGATGAGCTTAAAGTCAGCTGTATGTAACATTCAGAGCATATCCATAATTCAGAGTCTGGGGCAGGGTAGTCTGCAAACAATCCTCAACCAGGCTCCCAGGTGGTGCTCCAGGCTTTGAATCCAATTTTCATAGTGGCCAGACAATGTAAATATACCATAGCACGATGCAGTGTAGCCCAAAGAGACTGTTTTCAATGACTTACATGAGGAAAGAGACGTCTGTGAATCAGTGGACACATTTTTTGAGCGTCACAATCCCCACAAAATGACTTGTTTCACTATCAGAATGGGATCCATCTGGTCCAATAACATTTGGAAAGTCTAGAAGAGCCACATGACTGAATCTTTTTATCCCCATTCAAGTTAGCGGAGAACGAAACTGCAGGTAGCCGCCTCCACTGATGGAAGCATTGCCAATAATCCAGGTAATTTTATACCTAGCATCATGCGCCACTCAGTAGCTTTCATTTAAATGAACATGGCCCTGCTTCTAACACTGTGTCCAGTTTTCTTTATATATCCAGGTTGTCAACATGGAGGTGGCTGAGCCGGCAGCTAGCAGCTGAAAACGGTTAGATTGCTGAGAGAGCTAACACTGTTAACCTGGGGGACAACAGATGGGTGGGCGCCACGTTTCAATGACGACACCATCCCAGTGTAATAGTCGACCACACTCGGATATGGACTCACATGCACTAAAATGCATGTGCATGTGAGCATCTCTACCACAGCATCAGACAGAGAAGCTCAGATTGCATTCAACATACAGTACAGAAGGAGCATACTTTTGCTGCTATATTAATGCTCTGAATGTCTTGTCCTTTAAAAAGTTCAGGGCAGAACCTCATATTGGTTCCGTTGTTATACAGGACCCTGTCACTGTATCTGATGTGAGGTCGGCTTTAACACATTAAGCAATATCTGATCTATGTAGATATGGCATTTAAAGTAGCTTGACATCAGAGATGGACGAAGAACTTATTTATTGTAGAATATCATACAAACGATGTGGTTAAGTGACAGGAAACTGAACTTGACATAGAAAGACAAGCATGATTACTGACACAGAAACAGTCAAGAAACAAGAGAGCATTGCTAATATTGTTCTCAGTAGCTTTCAGCCGCTTTTCATACATTGTTTTTGGTAATTGGTCTGTGTGGTAGAGTCCTAAATGGCTCTGCTCCATTTTACTATAAACACAAGACCTCACACAAGCTTGTTGCATATTGCCTGTACCAGCAGGGAATGGTGGACAGCAGATGAAAGTGTGTCTGATGAAAAGAATCAAAGACACTCAGGTACTTTTTCCAGACCAAATCACAGCTAAAACAAAAGGGAATATCAGCCTTGACATTATAGCTTAGACATTTACACAGCCTGCAATAAGATGTCCATGTTACTCTTTTTCTGCTGAACTATTAGGCAAGTATTTTCACGTAATGCATCTTTATCTATTAGTACAAAATGTTCACAGATTACACTGCTTCACCAAAGTGAAGAAAACAATAGTTAAACACACAAAACACACATCAGAGCCATGAGCTTGAGATTACATTTACATTTCCTTCTACTTTGTTTTTATGGCTCATCCTGAGGCGGCAGCGTTCTTGTGAGTAGCGTTCTCCTCGATGAATGTCCAGGTAGGGATGCCATTCTTCAGCTGGAGCGCACAATGACTTCAGGCGCTATGGAAAGAAAAAGATTTGCACTGTTTCTTTATCACGTCTTTAAATTCATGGAAAATGTACGCAATGCAATACTTTAAAAATGTAGAGAAAAACTCAAGTGTTTTGAACCCTATTTTGTTTCAGCTATCATAACACACATACACACCTTCCAGGGACTTCCCACTGCTCTCATCAGCTTATTCAGAGCGATGACAGGGACCCAGAGGAGGACAAATGCCGCCATGCACCAGCCCAGAGCCAGACCCCACACTGGGTACTGAATTTCTCCATAGTCGGGTGGCTGAAGGTCCATCAGAGACCAGATCAAGATCACCTAGACAACAAAGCCAGTTGGTTTCATTGATCCAACATGATCAGAACTAATGTCATCAAATTTCAACAGTTTCATTTTTCTTCTCATTTCTTTCAATTTCTAGATTTGCTAAAAGGCAGTTACTAGGGGTGTAACGGTACACAAAAATCTCGATTCGGTACATACCTCGGTACACAAGTCGCGGTTCGTTTTTTTTTTTGGTACAGTAATGAAAAAAATAGACAACTATTAAATATCTTTTACTTATTGGTAACCTTATTAAAACATACCACCACAGCAGTTAACTCTTTTTACACAATTTTTGAATGAAACAAATATATATAAAATCCTGCTTTTTCACATTGTTTGAATGAAAATAGAAATATAAAAGTGAAAAATAAAATCCTGCTGTTTTTTTAACACATTTTTTGAATGAAAAATATAAATATACATTTCTGCTTTAACAGTTTTACTCAATTAAAATAAAAAGTATAGTGCAGCTGGTCAGCTTTAAAGCCTGCTCAGATTCAGTTTTACTAGGAACTTACTTAGCTTTCCCACTTTGTTAAAGTGCAGTAAACAAAACATGCTTATATCTAAAGTGCAGCTTAAACAATTTTACTCAACTCCAATGGCGTTGATTATTTCTTTAGCGCGATGGTCAGGGAAACGCTCTTTCTTTTTAAACGACGACGATATCGTAGTTTGCACCAGATTGCTTTTTCTAGTCGTGCCGGTTAACGTTCAAACTCGGGTGGTGTCGCTTTAGATGCGTTAGCATGTTAGACGTGTTTCCAAGTACATACCCGACCGCTGTTCTGCAGTGTCGGCACACTGCTTTTGTCTTGTCCACTTGTTTATTTCCATCTTCGTATTTTACCCTGAAACCAAAGTGTTCCCAAACGGAGGACTTAAGGTTTGCGGGTGGGTCTTCAGGTTCGTCAGACTCACTTGCCATATTGTCAAAATGCGCGAATGCGCTGCACAAAGTGAAAGCGGACATTTACGGGACTCGGTCCGTCACTCAATTATGTCCGTCGGGGAACTAGATATTTTAAATGGTTCGGCTCGCAAAAACGGAATTAAAATAAAACAAAATAAAATAAAATAATATCCTGCGCCCAATAATTCAGTACAGGGTCGTGCCGAACCGAAAGTCGCGTACCGAACGGTTCGACACAAATACATATACCGTTACGGCCCTAGCAGTTACACAAAGACCTCACATACAAACATAAAATGTAAAGTTAATTCACTGAGTCAGTGTCAGATGTTGGAATACAGGTTAAAGCGACACTGACCTTTGACATTTTCTTTGTTTAGGTTAAAATGCTATTAATAAGCTGATGGCACACTAAATTTTAAGTGATAAAAAAAATCATAATTAGACCATTCTCATATGGTTCTAAGAAAATTCTGACCAATCATTGCATTCGGACCGAGCATCCTGTCTGTCTTCCCCGCGTGGAGGCCTCCGACTGACATAACAGCTCGCATTGCCTCTAATGTAACATAGGCTATAACGTTATATATGACAACACAGCATCTAGTTGCTAACGGTTAGCCTACTGTAGCCTAACATTGCCTGAGCCTCTGTATTATCTTCCTTGTTTGTTGCCAATCACCAGTACTATCAAACGTTAGCATTTACGTTATATTATAAAACTCATCAGTCATCACTGACCCCAGATAAGTTTCAAAACTCCGGGGTTGCGTTTCTCTTGGCGTGTTACACTGGCTCTCCTCTTCCGTGTATCTAATGTTATTTTGCTAACATCTATCCTAGACATAATGAGGACGTAATGGAGGAGGGGGGAGTAGGCCTGTGGAGGGAGGTGGAGTTGCAGGATGAGGGGGATGAGAGGTAACCCAGCCCAATCAACAGAATAAATGTTGACATTGTAAGTTTCTGTATGTCACAGTCATAAATTTCATACATCTGACATAGCTCAGATTACATACAGTAAATGAGCTGAGGTTCTCATCGAGAGCTGGAGGGAACAGTGGATGATATGACCCCCAAGCGAGACAACCACCAAGCAGCTGACAGTAGCAGACTGCTGTAAGAGACCATCAAAGTGTTATTTAATGGCAGTTTGGGAGATGGCAAGCCATGTTTGTAGTGACCAAACCATGTATTTGGTATATGTGAAGAAACATAAAGTTTCAACATATTCGCTATGTATGAAATGTTGATTGTAACATATCCCTGGTTTGCAGAAAGGTATTATTCTGGCAATTGAGTTGGATAACCAGCCACCTTTGTTCATTTCTTTATGCTGCTTTTGCATAAAAACTCTTGACTAAACTGCTGTGATGGCACTCATTAACATATGCATGTACATTCAAACAGATGCTGCCGGACATGATTGATACAGCGTGAGTCTTTTGCATCAGGGGTGTGATGTTGCACTCACCGATATGATGCAGGGGCTGATGAAGAACCAACATGCTCTCCACCACAGCCAGAAAGTGAAACTCTTCTTTCCAATCATCATCTCAATGTCTTTAATAAAACGGTTTCCTCCTGTAATGCATGAAAAGAATACTCACACGTTCACAGCTGCAGTTTAAGGCTCTCTGTCACCTTAATGTGCTCATATCTCCAGTTATCATATTTACCATATATGTAGCAGACGCCAATGATCTCCAGGAGAACCAAACATAGCAGAACCCAGGTGGCAACAAAGTGGTCGATTAGTGTCACCCAGTATATTCCTGCCTACCTCAGACAAACACACAAGCTGAGTATGTCAACTAGGCCGGTGTCAGACAACAGAAACATAAAGTTACACTAATGCAGGCTTACCCTTGTGACACATGGCAGGCCCAACAGGTACAGGATGGAAGATACTGTTATCATCAATAGAGCTCGTCTGGATTTGAAGAGTTTAGGGAAGGCATCGAGCAGGCAGGTGATGATCACCTCTATTGACAAGAAAAGATTTCAGGATACATCAATCTATCACATCATTGTCTTAATGTTACCCAAGTGTAAATGGCAGCTGATGACCTCACCTATTCCTGCAAATTGAGAGTCCAGTCCAACAGTCAAAAGCATGAGGAAGAACAAAATGGACCACAGAGGGGAAATAGGAAGCTTAGACAGAGCGTCTGGATATGCAATAAATGCCAGGCCAAATCCTGCAGAAAGACAAAGAAACAAAACATCAGAGGCCACCTGCTAGTCTTCCACATTTTTATTAATTGGTGCCCAAATGGTTTATTTGTCTGACCGTCCTTCACCACTTTTCCAACAGGCATTTTGTAGATGTGAGCCATGTGACCCAAGATTGAAAATATGGCAAAGCCTGCAAGCACACTGGTACCTTGGAAAAGAGGAAAATAGCAAAATAGATAAGATTACGATATATAAATAATTTAAACTGTCTTTAAATAATGCTGTTACAATGGCTGTTCTCCTACCAGCATTAGTAAGTGTTACAACAAATGAGTCCTTGAACACATTGTTGTGGAAGTTGTTGTATGAAGCAAGAGTCATGACTCCACCCCAGCCAATCGAGAGAGAGTAGAAGGTCTGGGTTGCTGCATCTTTCCAGACCTAAAAAATCCCCGCAATTGTGCTTTAAGTGATATTAAAGTTTTGCTTTTCAAACTCAGATGGTTGCAATGCGTCACAGTCAAACAGGAAATGTTGGGTTCCTACCTCTGCTTCTGTCAGTTTAGTTAAATTGGATTGGGAGCCAATGTAGAACTCTATCCCATCTCTGGCTCCCTCTAGTGTCACCCCTCTGATCAGCAGGATCAGAATCACCACATAAGGAAATGTAGCGGTGAAATACACAACCTGGGGAGACAAAAAAAAAAAGTGAAAAAGTAAATCACTCATTTATATTTTCTTGCATTGCTACTTAGAAATTCAAATATTTATTGCAAAACCTATCAGGGTTTACCAAAGCCATGCTGCCATTAGCTTGTACCTTTTAGTCTCTGCATCTAGCATTCACTCACAATTCTAATCTCAATGTAGTTCTTAATTAGAATCTGCATATTGTGTACATTGAGTAATGTGATATTTTTGGTTATACACTCATTCACTTTTTTGCCGAGAGTTAAGATGAATAGACTGAAGCCACCCTTATGTCTGTATGTAAAATATGTAGCTGCAGCAAGTGGCAGGTTAGCTTAGCTAGCATAAAGACTGGCTCTATCCAGTGATAACCAAATCCAATCTAGCTATCAGCATCTCTAGTTCACTACTTAACATGTTTTAGGCTATGGTTTTCCTGAGCGCCAACCGCAGTTCAAATTTCAGCCATGACAAAACTGAAGACATTCCCATCAGCCTCAGCACATGAAGCCAAAAAAGGTTTGACCTGCTGGGTGTAAAATTACCCAGATCTTCCAAATCATTGGGCACATGAAGCAAGTGCACTAGAGATTTTGCCAGCTGAACAGCTATCGAAATGTTATCTGATTGAATAGATCAAAATGTGATAGTAAAAGGAATGCTTTCGTGGGGACAGTGACAGTAATAAAAAGTATCTACTAATTTACAGAGGTCTTTTATACAATATAAGTCTATGAAAAACGTATTTTTGGGCCCAATAGTATCACGTGACGGACCAGGCAGCCGTAGTTAGGCTACACATCTAGACACAATGTCAAATTGGTCCAGTGCACTTCCTTGGGGGCTGATTATTGCCTATATTTATATTTGTTGTTAGGTAACGACCCCTAGTGGCCGTAGTAATTATAACGGGAGCAAAGAAGGAAGTCAGGTGATGTAATGTAAAGAGCTGTTGAGGTGGTCAGGGTGGATGGATGGGTCAAACAAACACAGGACTTTGATCCAGGAAACAAGTGTACATGTCCTGTGTGAAAACCAGACATCACCGTTGAGTTATTTTAACTTATATTGCGTACTTAACCTCATGTCCTCACATAAGCTCATGTTGTCACATAACATCACGGCATGGTGACAATGTGACATTACATTTGCATGAAGGTTCATGTAAGTTACATAACAAACATACTTATTTTAACCAAAACCATGACTTTTTTTGCTAAACCTAACCAAGTAGTTTTGTTGACTAAAACTAGGAAACACTCCTGTGGGTCGTGTCAGAAAGGAACTAACAACCTATGTGGGCGTATGGGTTCAAGGACTTGTTGCAAACATTACATCTGCTGTTAGCATTGTGAACATATTAATGTATAATGATAATGTTATCATTTAGCTCAAAGCACCACTTTGCCTGAATAGGCTAAAGCCTCATAGAGCTGCTATCCTGCTGTAGACTTTTAGTCTTGTTACTGTACAACTGTGACAGTGGTATCCATCTTGATTTCTAACTCTAAACAAGAAGGCTGATCAGCCTTTACCAAAATGTGGAGCTGTTCAACTGTCTTTCTTTGGCTGAGTGAGAGGTTTGCTTGCTTTGTATTGCAGGAAACCCTTCAGATAACATTTGGTTGACTGATTTTTGCAGTGGGCTTGATACATGCATTGGCCCTGACATTGGACTGTGGTGCTATGTGTGTGCTATGAGGTGGATGTTGTCTTACTTTGCCTGATGACTTGATGCCTTTGATAAGCGCTGCAGTGACAAGAATGGAGCTCAGCAGCAGACAGAGGGCCAAGTGCCAAACTACTGGTCCTGTTTCATCCAGACCGCTGGATCTCTGCAGAGCCACATGACTGAGAAGGAAAGACATATGTCTGTACAGCCACAGCAGTATGACAAGTGTGTGTACTGGTGCTTGTTTGCATGAGTGTGTGATTCTTACTCCCAGTACTGCTCACTCGGGCTCTGCACTGGCACTGTGATCATGTTGGATGAAGGACAAGTGCTGTTTTCCTGAGTCCAGTTGGTCACTAAAACACCACTTACATTGCAGTACACTGTAAAGAAAAGGTAATGATCAGAGCAGTGGTAATTTACAAGCAGTAATACCCCAGAATGAAAAATCATTTAATTATTTAGCTTTGACCTGAAGCATATACAAGTACTTAACACTGATAAAAATTGTACTGAATTGCACTTTGATCCATGACTCCTTAAAATAATTTTAGGGGGAAAAAGCACCTATAGGTGTGGCGCTGCAGTTACTGTCAACCTGACTGAGGCAGTTGGACCACGGCAGAGGAGACTGGAAGGAGGCGAACATGTAGTACAGGCTGTAGCCCATGATGACATTATAGTAAACTGATACTATTAGAGTCACCATAACCATGGCAACGCCAACACCTGAAGAAGAAGCGAGAGAGGTTATAAGACATTGCTGCTTTTATAAGATGTTTTTAAAACATCCCTCTTCAAAATCTCTTTGGGTGCATTCTAATTTTTTCAATTCATGCGTCAGTACTTTCAGCTGTCTTAAAAAACTATGATTCCCTTTGTAGTGAAGAAAGTCTGTTTTAATTAAGTTAGAGTCTACTGTGTTAAACAGTCCCCAGACAGTGGAAGCTTACTGATATTAGATCTCTGTTATACTTTTACTTAATTCCCCAGAGCAGCTTAACTTCATAACATAAAAGCTGCTAACGAGTTGTCCAAATGGAAAATGTCAAAAAGTGTTATCGTGATCAACTGGTGTTTTAATCTTTACAAACTGTTCAAATCAAATCAGATCAACTTCATTTATACGGCATTTTTCATTCAACACTAACACAAAGTGCCTCACAGAGGTTAAAAACAACAAAGAACCAAAACAGTGAAGAAAAAAGAAAAAAGTGTTAACTGTTAAGTAGCAATCATATTTAAACTAGTCTCGCTCACCAGACCTTTCTCAAGAAAAGAAAGGTCTGGCTGGGCCGACTCTCACTTTAAGATTGGAGAAAAAAACGCCGCGGCTGCTTGTACTTCTTTCAACCAATCACAATCGTTCTGGGCAGTGCCACAGCAACGGTGTGCTTGCAAAAATATTGCCGGGGGGAAACAGGTTTTGGTGTAACACGCCCACAAAAATATCACCTACAGGACGCAAACCATGGCAGAAAAATGGCTACATCCCCGCAAGATCAAACACTGCAAAAGTTAGTAAAGGACGTGTTGAAAACGGTTGAAAACTGCTACACAACCGGAGGTGGTAGGGCGGGACTTCTGGTTTGTTCCGCCCAATGAGAGGCTGATCTCTGCAGCAAACTTCCGCCCACTCAGACTATATTTAAACTAATCAAACCATACTGTGCTCTGTTTGCAGATCAGTACAATTTAAACTGACTGTCCACAAAACTAGATTACGCTTGTAGTCATGCTGCAGTAATGTATACTTTATGTAGGAAAGTCATTTTCTTTTAGTTTCTGCTCAGTTCTGAAGATGAATCCACAGTATCAAATCTGGAAACTGGGAACAACAGACTCTGCAACAGCTTAAGTTCAATAATATTGATCTTTCTTACAGTGTCATGACGGCTTTTTGTTGCTTTTGTTAACGAGTTGTTTATCATATCTTTGTAATGTTTACTGTCATCAGTATTACATAGTGTCACTTAATATCGCCTCAAATGTTATTTTCATTTTTTATTATTTTCATATTCAAACATAGACTACTCCCCAAATTACATTCACATAACTTAACCTAAATTAAAAGATTTTTCAAGAGTGTCTTAAAGCAATAGTCAATTTGCCAACACTAAATTTTGCTATTGGTCGATTCAGACTTGACAACATAAACATTTTAGATTTGTCCTTGTATTTCTTGTTAAACCGCTTGTTAATGTAGTGGCTGACAGGTAGTAAATAGGGACCAATGCTGTTGCCCTAGAACCCAAACAGCATTGAAGCAGTCCAGAAAGCTGTAATCTAATTTGTACTGATGGTTTGAAGGACTGAAGGATATGCATTGGCCTTAAAGGGTTAAAGTTATAAAATCAAACAGGCTGAAAAGTAATGCACCCAAATATGGACATATCTTACGTAATCATGAGCCAGTAATTCATGCATAACCCATGTATTTTGGAAGGTTGTGATCATGTGACAAATGCACTGACGGGAGTGAACACGGAAGGGATCCTGAGCAGTCTGTAAGGAGGCAGGTAGTTGTGGTGGATGGGTCACAAAACACAGGCCTCTCCCCGGGGACTTTAGATTGGTGTTTGGCACTGTGTAAACTTTGAGTGAACTTCCTCCTCACTATGTTTCTTATCCCAAACCCAGCCACAGTAACCTTACTTGCCCAAACCCAAAGACGCCCAACCATGTTCTTTTCCTAAATCTAACCACAGTAACTGTAACTGCCTAACCACATTAACTTTACATTAATTCTATAACTTTAACCTTTTTAAAGACATTTGTGGGGCACTAATTATCAAACAAACAAACTGATGTGTGTGCATTTTTGTAGAATAGCATACAAACTGTTCTATGAGGATATGTTGAACCAATCAACCTACATCTCCTCTGAAGTCAGGCATCATAAAAAAGTGGATTTTTGGTTCCAGAGTTGAACATTAATAACCAACAGCCTCA
>NC_065529.1:16271342-16272563 GCF_006386435.1 Epinephelus moara
GTTATCAAAGTATATGAGTATTGACTTGCGGGACCATTCGTGTCCCCAGAGAATTGCTGCGACTACTATGGGGTAGATTTCGAAGAGTGCAGAAGAAGCTACTTGGCATTGGTTTGCGAGTTCTGGGGGCCACTCTGCGGCGAACCATCTCCCATTGTAGAAACCCCCAAAACCGGCAGAAGGAGCTGCATTGGTGTACAGCTGGATGTCGAGGGAGTTGGTCAGGTGGTCTTCGTAAAAGAAGGAGACACCATTCCAGTTTGCGAGAAGGTGGAGCCACAAACGAAGCTCAGCACGGCAAGAATGGTTCAGGGAGATGGCAGAGAGAAGCGATGGGACGGAAGAAGCGATGGACAACAAGTGGGAGATGAATGCACGACCTTGAGGAATGATGCGCAAAGCGAAGCTGAGGTGGCCGAGGAGGGAGAGTAGTTGACGCTTAGTGCAAGAAGGGGCCTGGAGAAAGTTTGAGATGATGAGGCATATACGATTGAGCTTCTCGGCGGGAAGAGATTAAAACAGGTTTGTATCCAGTGTGATTCCCAGAAACTCAAGGGAGGTGGACGGGCCCTCAGTTTTTTCTTTTGACAGAGGAACGCCAAGGTCAGAAAACACTGAGGATAAAGTGGCCAGACCTGATGCGGGTGGTGAAGAGGGAGGGGTGATGAGTAGAAAATCATCCAGAAGATGGACGAGGAATGGGATGCAGTGGTTATTGGACAGTATCCAGCAGAGGGCTTCGGACAAGGTGTCGAACAGCTTTGGACTGCTTTTGCAACCAAAAGTAAGTTGCACTGCAAAGTAATAGTTACCTCGCCAGCAAATGCCAAAGAACCGCCAGAAGTCTGGGTGAATGGGGAGTACCTTGAACGCGCTGACGATGTCAGCTTTTGAGAGCCATGATCCTTTGCCAGCAAGTTTTATGAGGGATATGGCGTGGTTAATGGAGGCATAATGAAGGGAATAGTCCTTGCTAGGAATGAGACTGTTGATGCTGGGAACATGGCTACCATGCGGTGCCGAGAGATCAATAATGATTCTCTTCTTTCCTGAATATTTTCTGGTGGCGATGCCGAGCGGGCTTATTTGGAAAGTAGGAAAAGGGGGTTGAGCAAAAGGGCCGATCATGAAGCCTTGTTCGACTTCAGCAGCGAGTAATCGGTCGATGGATTCAGGATCGTTAATGGCTGACTGTAGGTTTTTGCAAGTAAAGGAGACAGA
>NC_065529.1:16272797-16311711 GCF_006386435.1 Epinephelus moara
AAGCAGGCCTACCTCGACCTCTTTTGGCTGGTGGGGGTGGTGTACCGGGAGGTGTGGAGGAGTCTTCAGAGGAGTTATAATTTTGCAGATCCAGGAGGGAGGAACCAGGTGGAATGTGGATCGTGGACGACACGGTGCGTGCTGAGGTCCCCTTCCTCCGCTGCTGAGCTCGGAGCACAGGAGAAGGGGTCTCGGGCACAGAGATCGCTGGAGATGTCATGGCTTTTTCGGATGGTCTTTGTGGTGATGGACCTCTGTGTTGGTGGTGTTGAATGCCTCTGAAGATGTCGTCATCAGAAGGAGATAAGGATAAGAAATCCATGATCTCGGTAAGTTAAGTTTTTTTTTTTTTTTGTTTCTTCTCTGTAGTTGCTTCACTGATTCAAACGCACGAATGCAGGAGCGAGAGACTGAGGAAAGGGTTAGTTCCGCTTATATAGTAGGCTAGAAGGCTGTGATTGGTGTGTGTTCCCGCTCCTGAAACTGCGCTTTAACAAGCTTCGATTCATGTGTTGACATAATTGCTTACAGAGCACAGTTGTGTTATGTGAGTGTATTCTGTCCCCTGTTTCTTAACAAGGTGGTTGAAATGGTCTGTCCTCATATGCTAATTATGATTAATTCATCGCTGAAATTGCAGTAACTGATTTTTTTGCCCAGGCAAAACTGTTGCCAATTTACACATCCATCATTTACAGCGCAACATTAGCATTTATGTGTTTTGTTTGTTGCCAACTAGCAAATGCAGGTCCAATATCCACTCTCCTTTTATCTCTGTTTTGGTCTCCACCAATCTTATTATTTCATGACGAAAACTCTGTCTGTGTCTGTTTGTGTGTTTGTGTGTCTGTTCCACGTTTTTCTCCTCACTGACTTGGTCAGTCCATGTGAAATTTGGCACAGTGGTAGAGGGTCATGGGAGGATGCGAATGAAGTACAATTACATCAATTGGCCAAAGGGGGGCGCTATAGCAACCGATTGAAATCACAAACTGTGAATGGGCATATCTCATGCCCCGTATGTCGTAGAGACAAGAAACTTAGCACAGAGATGCCTCTCCTCACGAGGAACAAATTTGCCTCAAGAACCTATAACCTCCGGTCATATCGATTTTCCACCATTTTGAATTTTTTGAAAAACACTTAAAATCGATCTCTTCCTAGGAAGTTTGACCGATCTGCATGAAACTCGGTGAACATAATCTAGGGACCAATATCTAAAGTTCCCTCTTGGCAAAAGTTGGAAAACATACTAAAAATGAGCTTCTATAAGGCAATGAATATTGCGGAGGGTGTGGCTTATCACATAAAGGTGTATAACATCTCAAGGGTTTCACCGATCACCACGCAACTTTGTAGGCATATGACCACACATAATCTGAGGGGACCACTCCATTATTAACCCCATCAAACAAAATGGGGGCGCTAGAGAGCTAATTTCTCATCTAGGCCTAACCGCCATATCGATTTTTACTAAATTTGGTAAATATGTAGAACAGGATGCCTCAAGATGACTGGAGAAATGTAACTCTAATTGGCAACTGGGTGGCGCTATAACAACAGAAAAATGCTTAGAAATGGCTAAAATGCGACCGATTGCTGTGGCTCCCCCTGTGGCCCAAGGTTTGGGGGTTTTTTTCTAATTTTTGGTATGACTAAATCATGGTATGGTATGCTGTACATAATCACGGAAACCGTCAGTGTGTCATTCTGTCAGTCAGTCATTCTGTCTGTCCCACGTTTTTCTACTCGCTGACGTGGTCAATCTATGTGAAACTGCACATAGGCATTGAGGATTGGCATAGGTAGAAGGTGACAAAGCTACCAATGGGTATGGACTAGTATCTTGTGTTTTACCTAATTGGCTCACTATATTCACAAGCCAGTTGCTAAGTTTTCATGTCTGTTATTTATGCTGAGCAGGTAGTGTACGGTGGGTTTTCAGTGACTGAAAATAACTCTAAGAGCTGTGAGACTGAACCAGAGCAGTGTTGTGAGCCATGAACCAAAACAATACGCTGAAAGTCACAGAAATGCTGCACAGAGATAGGAGGAGCTGCAAAGCCAGATAATAATTAACAGCCGCAACAGCAGGCCTGGTATCGTTTTCACCTGTGTGTGTGTGTGTGTGTGTGTGTGTGTGTGTGTGTGTGTGTGTGTGTGTGTGTGTGTGTGTGTGTGTTATCATGGCAAAATTGTGGTGCTAGAGACATATGGTAGTGGAAACTACGACAGAATTGGTGATGATTGTCTTGCCAGGTGTTTATATGTCTGTCTGTCTGTGGTCAGCAGCAACGTGTTCAAGATGCAGTCTCAAAACTCTACAGGTGTTTAGTTGAGATCAAAATGAAGTGGTGTGATCTAAGCAATGGAGCTGGAAGTATGGAGGTAGCAAGAAGAAGAGGGGTCATTGGCCCTCCACTTCACGCACCTGCTGTCCCATATTTATTTTAAATTGTGAATCACTCTGTCGCAGCTGGTGTGAGCCCATCACAAAATGGTCTCTAGTTATTTTTTAGGGTTGCCAATACAAGAACTTTTTCTATGTTTTACCTTTATGTACGTTAAGATATTACAATAACACAATTCATTAGTCATCCTCACTGTACCTGTGTACATATTTACAATACAAGTGCCACCACCAGGCCAAAGTTTGAAAGTTCTTTGGGTCAAGAGAAGGTCAACAAATGTGGCTAACTGCTGTATTTCTTTTGTTAATTTGGATCTTATTTAGTCTCAAAAACATTTTTATTTTTCCTACAGCTGATGAAGTCTTTACAATATTTGACAAAAACATACTGATATGTGATACTCGAGCTTGGCTGTGACATGTAGATGACTTTGGCAGCGAAGTCACGTGTTCATATATCTGATCATGATTAAAATAACTCTGCAGATACACAAGCCATAATTTTTTTGATCAGTGAGTTCATAATTCAACAGGAGCCTAATGAATGTAGCAAAAAAACATTATGACAGCTTTATCAAACGCATGTTTGGCTTCATCAATTTACTGTAAGTGATGTGTTCTGCTGTAGCTAGGAGAAGTGTCTCAGGGATATATTTTATATTTACGGGATGTTCCAGAGCTTCGAAAGAGAAATCCTCTTGATTTTCAGGCAGTTTACTGGTCCAGTAAAACTTTGATCACGAACAGTCTGATGATACAAACACATATCCCCAAAATTCATCACAACAGAATAAATTCTGCACATAATTAGTTTAAACAAGCACATTAAAGTATTCAACACTCAAATAGTTTATGCTGTGATTATGGCTTAATGACAGAGCACCCTTTATTTAGAATAAGTGACTTTCATGTGATCCATTGTATTTAAAAAAAAAAGAGAGATAAAACTGGCTCGTAGGTTTTTAGCAGAGTGAATAGTGTCACTGACCTCTGGACACTTACACAGACAGGGTGTGGGCTCATGGCGCCTGTGTGTAATGTGCTTTACTTGATGCTCTTTTGATTTCTGAGCCATTTTGGTCAGTGACGTTTCAGCCACAGCCTGACCACTGTCAACCCATAATATACATTAGCTGTAATGACAGTATCTGCCGGTGTGGCCACAGATTACAAAACATGGTGACAGAGGGAAAAATGAATAAATATAGACATCCCGTGTCCTGTGACTGTCCCACAACTGGCCAGCTGACACACAGAGGGTTCAGCTCTGCTGCTACAGGACAGCTCTGTCTCTATCTCTGAGCAGGTCAGCCTGTTGACTCACTTATTGTCATGCACTCACCTCACGATCAAGAGAAAATTAGTCTTCTTGCAGATAGCATGACATGATTGTGGGGAACAAACAGCCTGAAAATGGAAAATGATGAAAAGCAAGATTATTTCATAAAGGTGGTATCTGTTTGGTGTCTTTTTTCCTTTTTCTTTTTTTTTGGTGGTATTGAAATATGTTTAAATCTCTCTCCACAGAGATTCTTACCCTTTAGAAAATAAATCAGCCCTCACAGAGTCATGGTTTGCAAATCATGCAAAATGTCACAATGCTCTTGTGGCATTTTTGAAAAGCTTTTCATTTTCTCCAGCAGTTCATGGCCTTTATTAACCTAATTGTGCCGACATCCTCTTGAGAGCGGTCCTCTGTGTTATCTATTTGTTTTATTTAGTCGACAAACATACCAATAGTTACAGCACAGAGACTTTTTCCGGTTTCCTCTCTTCACATATAGTGGCCTCTTCAACTTCTTCATCTCATATCCTTCACATTAACCTTTGAGACTTCAAGTGCCTCTGTGTGTATTTAACAGCCAGAGAGCATCTAGATAAGCCTTAATTTAACAGATAGCTGCATCAGATCACTATGAACAAAAGCTGACTCTGTCCTGAGCAAACTACATTACAGTGCTCCTCTGTTTCTTCTTCTCTAATACACACTCCATCCATTCGTCCATAAAATCACTGAATCAAACCCACATCACACACAAAGGCAGTAAAATACAGTTCACTATAAATACAGGATGTACTAAAAACACAAAAAGTACAGTGATCTTTTTAAAAATACCAACTTTTATTTATTCTGCAACAGGCTCCTAAACATAAACCCTTCGTCAATATGATGACCAATCCATGCAATGCATACAGTAACTCAAGAATCATAAGTCATACGTCAAAAGCCCTTTGTATGTTTGATTCACTACAGTACAATATGGAGATATGTTTCACATGGTGCACAGATATCTATCTATGTCTTTTAGGCAAATTGGTTTCACTGTAATGCCTCTACAGAAGCAGTCACAGCACTTTCATTACAAAATAATGTACCCAACTGTAATATGACATCACTTTGGGACATGGTCGTCAAAGAAGTGATGCAGATATCGTCATGCTTCTACGACAGCTAATGATCTGAAATCACATCCTACACGATATGTAATATTTGTATCATCAACTTATCAGACAAAACAATAGAAGGCATGCGTTGTAAAAAAAAAACACTGATTACAGAAATCACTGATCCTCACAGCAACATATAAGGAAGATCATTTTCAATACTCAAAAAAGAAACATCACATGTGGCTCATACAGTATCATCATGAGGCTTATACGATGTGTTTAAGGGCAAAAGCCTCACTGGCCTTTATTTGATTTAAAAAAATCAAATAAAATCAGACTTGGCCAATTGTCCAGATTTGTTTTAACATTTAAAGATTTACTTGTTCATATTTTCCACAGAAAATGCCCCGTGAAATCTGAATTATATGGTAATTGCTGTAAAACCGCATGTAAGCAACACCACATGACAACCTTTGTTTTCACTGTGATGTGAATATTGGATATTACAGTAAGAACTGCTGCCACCTGCTGTCGATGTTAGATCACACTGTCGCCCCTGATGTGTGCTTTGGTTTTGGCACGCCACGCAGTAATGTGTCACACTGTTGGTGCATACTGTAAACGGAGCTGTGATTGTGAGCAGAGCGCCACACACCGTGTCGTACGCACAGTTAGACCTCGATGTTGGAAGCCTGGCGCAGGCAGGTGGATGACTCTGTAGGGATGTCCTGACGACTGATCTCATTCCCATCCAGTCGCAGCGTCTGGAGCTTGGAGAAGTTGGTCACATCCACAACACTGCAGAAACTACCCAGGGTGAACTCTAGAGGGACAGATGGTGGTAGATGCAGATGTGAGAAGAATGCTTTTGTGTCTTCTCAAATAAACATCCAGCATCTCAGCACCTACCCTGTATATCAGAGAATGAAACTGCTGCTGCAAGAGGTCCAAAGTACCTTACTATAATAGTAAACATTTGTGACTTAATAAGCAAAAAATTGATTTAAAGGTCCAGTGTGTAAGATTTACACACCCGTACTGTGTTTATGTAAAGCGTGATTGCTCATAGAAATAAGCTGATTGAGAAATGTTACTAGGTTCTTTCTTTTTAGATGTATTTCCTAAAGTGACATGTGGACACCAATGATTAATGAAACATCTATGCACTTTACCTTTGATCTGGTTGGCCTGCAGATACAGATGCTGTAGTGTGGTGCTCACTAGGGGAATCCTCTCCAGTTTATTGAAGCTCAGGTCCAGCTCCACCAGCCCGGTCACATTAAAGGTGTTGGCAGGGATACCTTTGTCTGTGAGCTGATTGTGAGCCATCCTGATGTACTGCAGCTGAGTGAAACCACCGAGGAAGCCCTCTGGTAGAGAATCAATGGAGTTGGACTCCAGGTAGAGTTGGTGCAGTTGTTCTGGCAGGGCCTCCGGGACCTGGGACCAGTTCATGAAAACATTGTGAGGACTGCATGCACTGTTTTTCGCCTAATGGCACATGTGCAAACACACAGTTACCTTTGTCAACTTGTTCCCGCTGATGTCCAGCAGTGTGAGGGATTTCAGTGCCTTCAGTGATGTGCCCATGTCCGTGACAGCGTTGTCATGGAGATACAGGATGGTAAGGTTATCCATTCCCTCTAGATCTGCAGCTGTTACCTAGGCAACAGTAGAAATAATTTCAAAGTCTAATATGTGTGATGTACTGCTAAAACTAGAACAGAGAGGAGCTCTGCATGTAAAACATTACCTTTTCAATCTTGTTGTGGTTGATCCTCAGGTCCCGCAGGGTGCGAGGGAGGTTTGGAGGAACGCTGGTCAAATTGTTGTGCTGCAGATATAAACGCTCCAGTTTCTCCAACTGCAAAAGTGCCTATAAAATGACGTGGAGAATTAACAACTCACTAAAATCCACATAACAGTTATCTCAACATCATTAAAAAGTCTGATCTGAAATCACATTTAGTTTTTCCTTTTTGCAGTCGAAAACAGAGTCAGTGTTCTTTTAAATTCAGTTAATTCAGTTTATAATTATTCCTCTCAGCCAGCTGGATGGCATGTTGGTGCCTGTGTTTGATCGACAGCAGCTGGCCGTCTGAGCACCAGCAAGAGAACTAAAGGGAAATTAAGGCCCTTTCTACACATATATATGACTATTTCTTAAAACGGATATTTTGCTCCAAGTTTACCTCTCATCCACATGCAAACAGATTTTTAGGTAACTAAAACTGAGATATTTCAAAAGGTGCGGATTTTGAAGACTTTGTGCCAGTGTGAACATGTAAAACAGAGTGTTTGGGAAACAACAACATAATCTCCTCAGTTCAAGAATCCCCGTTGTTGCTTTGTGTAATGACCATACGCTAGAAACAACAACAACAATGGCAGACCTGCATAATGTTTTGTTAGCACTGCTTGGACTAATGGCTACTGTGCACTTAGAACTGCTGCACCTCTTTACAGATGTACCTTCCCCTGTGGACAGTGATATTTTGTATTTTTGTTTTAGTTTTTTTAAACAGAGGGGGAAAGTATCCATTTTTAGTAAGATCTCTTTACATGGAGACAAGGCCTAAATTTGCACTGTTGCTACAAGTCATGGACAAACAGCATGATGTTAGCAGAAGCAGAGGAAGTGAGGATAGCACCAGCATTGAAACAAACCAAACTGACCTGCATTTTACATGTTGTTGCACCGCAGCAGTTAGTTTAACACCTTGCCTACAGACTGTGTGTGCAGTGCACTTTTCTTTGGTGAATGTTTGGTCACTTGCTCAAAACGCGACAGTGCAGGACAAAACGTGCATTTATGCAAGTTAGTTTAGAAGTTAATACAGGTTGTTGTTCATGCCTGTGGGTCTGGTGTTGTGTGTTGTTTACTCACACACTACTCCCTATATACTGCACACTCAATAGGTTGCAGTAAATTGGACACTTATTTACCATCATCATCTTGGGAGAGAGTTGCACAACTGTAACTGTAATTGCATCTAAAAATTCAGTGCATTATGTTGTTAGATGAGAAAGTTGTGCACATGCCATGGCCAATTATTATAAGCTCCACTATACGGTGGATACATGCATGTTTTGCTTTGTGCAAAAATTTGATTGGTTGTATTGGCTGTTATATACATCATCATTATGATGGATTAATACAAAGCCATCATGACATCAAAACAAATAAATGTCTCACTTTTGGTGTCCAGGGAGAACACAGGACATGTGATACTGAGCAGATGTGTGAGTTGTAGCAAATAAAAACATGCAATTTTAATTTATCTCATTTGGGCTTTAAACTAAGAGCCACAAACATCAACTTTTTGTTAAATCACACAATAAAATCATTACTTTTTTTTATTATTATCACTGCACCTCATTAGCCACCTGCCAGCCATCTGACAACCATTTATACCAGCACTTCATGCTATGAGCTCACATGTGTGGCTGGATCTGTGTCAGACCAGATGGAGGTTTACCTTCTTGCCAATGCCGTCAGACGTCAGCTGGTTGTGGTGCATCATCAGCCACACCACATTGGTTGCATTTACCAGAGCTGAGTCCGGCACAGCTGTGATGGCATTGTTTTGGAGGTACAAGTATTTCACACGTGAGGGGATGGTTGGCATGGCTGTCAGGCCCCGCCCATCACAGTACATTGCGACTGGGAAGGAGGGGGGGCAGTCACACTCTTCTGGACACTCCCCTCCTGTGGAGTCTGCCTGCTGGAAGCCATATCTCAAGCTCCGCGGGCCGTACAGCCAGGCGAAGGGGTCCCCTTGATGGGAGAGAGAGAGTGGAAGCAGGGCAGACAAGAGGAAGACAGTCACCACACGCATGGTCACAGTCGCACAAATCTTCACTGTAATCTAACAGAGACAAAGACAGAGAGACAAGGCAAGACAATTTAGAATAGGCATGAACTGACTCACAAATAGACAAAATTATTTTGTTATTGGAGCTGTGGTTACTGATATTTTTTGAAACATTTGGAAATAGATACAGCTCAGAGTGAACTGTAGGTTAAAAAAATGTGTTCTCATGCTTAATCTCTGTATACACTGAAGGCAAGCTCCTCTCTTATATAATTTAGAGATACATGATTTGCCAAAATAGCTGAATTAACTGTTCATTAAGCCACCAAATATTCAAAAAATAAACTTGCAAAAGCATAATTTCTTACACACCTTCAGAGGAAAAAGCTGTGTAATAAACAGTAGAGGTTGTTGTCATATACATTAGGAAATACAACTGTACATTCAAATGCAATGAATGCATCTGCCCTGGCTCTCTCAGCTCTTAAATAGAGGACAACAACATTAATAAGAAAGTCAAAGGCACAGTGCAGATTACTGACTGTGTTTTGGAAATATCTGCAGAGAGGTACATTCTTAGGGGTCTTAATCCACAGGGAATCCAGAGAGGAAGCATTAAAAAAGAAAAAAATTAGCCATGAATGCCAGCTTTGTCAATGTTTCTCAGTGCTGCCCCAAACCTGTGGGAAAATATCCAATAATTACCCTCAGGTTTGCAGAGAGAAAAAAAAGCTGAAACCAAAACATGCCTCTATCATCACTTGTTTATTCATCTGCTATACGGTTACATAGATAAATACCTCCGAGACAGACAGACACATGTTCACACACATGCATATACACACAAACACACACACCTACCTGATCAGAGAGGCTCACCCTCCTTGTCCCCTCTCTCTTTCAGAGTGTGCTCAGGACTGGAGGGGACTCTGACAAAAACTTTCCTCCCCTCCCTGCTCTCCTTTCCGTTCTGCCATCCCCCCTCTCCACCTCTCACTCTCTGTGGCTCCTTCTACCCCCTCACCCACCCGCCTGCACCCCATTTTGTGCGTTCAGGCATGGCCCAGCACACCCACTCTGGAGGCTCTTTTTCCACTGGTGTGAGTGATGTGAGATGCAGTGGCTGTGGGGGATTTTTCCCATCTGTGTGTAGCACATTCGGTCCATTTCAGCTGAACCCCACTATTTCTTCAGTATTTAGGAATTTACACCTCTGCAACACCCTCTATTGTTCTCATAGCACCCACGTATGTGTGTGGGGGTGTGGGCCTGTGCGATTTGGTTTGTATGACACAGAGGGAGAAATTGTTACTGTTACTGTGCATTATGCTCTTTTGATAAATAATAGTGAATCCCTATTCAAATGGATCCTTATTTCCTGCTTGCTGTCTTTGACAGCAGTGTCAGAGGCATCTCTAAAGGATCAAGTCATTGTCAAAGTGATTTCAGCATTTGACTAATTATTATTATTTATTTTCTGCTTTCAAACATTATATAGATGGACGGATAGCAAAATATTACATCCAAACCCTCTTTAGTCCACTTAGCAAAAGTTCCTTTGCCAGACACAGTTTTGTAGCAGGGCTGGATCTAACTCTCCCCATTCCTCTCCAACAACCTAACATCTTGTAAAGGGTTAAATGAAAACATGTGTGACAGTCTGTCTGGTCTTAATGTGGGCCTCTTCCTGCCTCTGTATCTTTCCTCCGACACGAGCTCCATCTAAATAAGTGCTATCCCCTTTTCCCTCTCTCCACCGTCTTCTCTGTTTCTTACTGTGGGATGCGTTTTAAAAATGTGACAAGGAAAGAATCGCAGGATTATTTAATAGTTAGTAAAAAATGTTTGCACAGGAGGGTGAGGTGTCTGGGCTTTTTGTTATGAAATAAAATTCAGTGAGTATTCGATACATGTAATATTCTGTGTGAAAAATAAGTAGTACAGAAAAAAAGTATTTCCTTAGGATGTACCATTTTCATCTTGAGTAGAAACCCATGGCTTGTGTTTCCACATTCACATACAGTGCATATAGAATATTCTCACTATCATCACATCTTCTGGTTGTTCGTCCTCTGCAGTGCAATAAACAAGGAAATACCTGTGAATATGTGTTGGCATGCCAAATGTATAAACACAAATTAGTAGTGTCACAGGGTACCGTAGCAAAAAGAAGAGCTGTGACCTGATGAGTCTGACCTGACTTATTCACTTTGTTTCTGAGAGTTAGGCCACTTCTACCCTTTAGTTAGTTGCAACATTGCTGCATGTTTCATTTGGCACGGTTAGCATGCACACTGCACTTTCTCCATGCACAACCAACATTGCAAACAAATATCACACGGTCAAAGTGGACGCTCATCTATTGGACAGAATATCAGAGTGAAACTCATCAACACTTCCTGGTCTTAAAAATACAGTAAGACCAAATTTATGAGGTCTGGGGTTTTGTGGTTTTGCTTTGGTGTTTCTATCAATCAGATATTTCAGAAAAAGGCAATATAAGCAGATGACAAGACGAGTTGTTGAGCATTTCATTCTTCGAATGAGAAGAGTAAGACATACAGATAAGAAAGAGATTATGTTGAGTTGTCGTCATTTAACCATGACTGTACATGAGACATATTTCACGCCTGCTACTTTCTGACTCAATGTTAATTCCCAAATGCATGATAAAAGTGTCCATTAACTGTCAAGACAATGCACTGCTTCTTGGTTCAGTTCTTATGTTTGGGTCAGATTGCATCCTCACAGTGCACGTAGAGGGAACCAAGACCAGTGTTTTTGGGCAGACCAGGATTTGGTTGTTTGGTCTGCACTAGAGTTTACATTAACTTTCACACCACCCCAAACCATCCAGACTATCCAACAAAATGCTCCATGGCTCAGTTAAGACAGACCAAACAGCTCAGGTGTCAGAGCAGCCTTAGATAAGAAGCTCAATACCACCCCTATGTATGTCAGACTAAGCAAGATCTGGGAGAGAGATAGGGACGGTATATAAGTTATTGGGGTGGTGAGGTGGGAACCTTATGTTTTCTTTTAACCCTCCTCTTGACCTAGAAAAAATCTGCAACAACATTCCTGAAACATGTGAGAATAACTTAACAGTGTTAGCTGAGTACAGTTTGTTCAATTGTGTAGACCAATTTGAACCTCTAGCATCTTAATAATTTTTAGACAGTCCCTTAGCTCAGCACAAACTTTGGAATAAAAGGGGAAAACAGTTAGTCTTACTCTATCTTATTGTTAAAAATCCTCCTACCAGCACCTCTACAGCTCACTAACTAACATGTTATATGTAATTGGTTTAATTTATATAAAAACACGTCAAAGAGGGAGAGAGAGGGGATGACATGCAGAAAAGGGCTACAAGCTGGAATCAAACCTGCAGCTTCTCTGACTTTGTACATGGGACAACCGCTGTACGCACTGAGGCTCCCTTCACAGGGGTTTATGTGCCGGACTATTTCTTGGCTGAGCGAGTGCAGTGACTTCCTGAAGTTTTTGCTCGTTGACTGGCAACCTCACTGTGTTTGTTTTTCCAGTGTTTATGCTAAGCTAAGCTAACTGTATCCTGGCTGTTCATGTTTTACAGACATGCAAATGGCCTCAATTTTTATGTCTCCACGCTGGCTGGTGCTGGGGGCGTTATGTGTTTTGTTGTCCATCTGTCTGTATGTCCGTCCCATTCTCATGAACATTACCTAAAGAGCACCTTGAGGGAACTTCTGAAAAATGTGGCACAAACATCCACTTTGAGTCACAGAGGTAGTGAGAAGAATTTGGAGGTCAAAGATCAAGGTCACTATGAATGCAATATCTCAAGAGGGCTTTGAGGAAGGTTCCTCAAAATTTGGCACAAACGCCCACTTGGACTTAAGAATGAACTGATTAGAATTTGGTGCTCAAAGGTCAAAGGCCACAAACGTGTTTTCGGCCATAACTCAAGAATTCATATGCTAATTATGACAACATTTCACACAAATGTCTAATAGGATCAAAATGATGAAGCGATGACATTTTATACCCAAAAGGTCAAAGGTCAACTCCTCTCTGACATCATAATGTTCTGCAAAAACACTTTTCTGGCCATTACTTAAGGTCATGACTCTGGAACAGAAGGGCAGACATTTAGTCAGATACTGAATTGGTGACACTAATTTTGGTGTCCACCTTGAAACTCTGCTGATTGTATAGATCTTCTGTGCTGCCGGGGGGAAGATGTGTGTGAAGTATTCATGTTTTCACAGACGTAGATGTAAATTGTAAGTGCAACCTGAGTGGTTTGCAGAGGCAGATAATTCTAGTTTAATCTCACTCTTGGTAATAAAGCAAGTAGCATATTCCATTAGCCTGTTATTACTTTTAACATTGTCCGAGGGCTGCATCATCTCTGAGCGATCAAAGAAAAGTCTTGTCAAAATTTGCCATAACTTAAGTAAGGAACAGCATAGGAAAGTGTGCTTTCTGACTCAGTGCCTTACACGTGTTATTTAGGATGGTTATTGTAGCCATTGTGTCAGACATCTGACAATAAAAAGTTTTACAGATCAAAAAAGAGAAGAAAGGAACAACCAGATGGCCACACTGCATCACAGCTGAGCTGGAGAGCTGGAGCGAGGAATTTACAAGGCAAAGATCATGATTGTTTAGGTTTAGAAAAAGGAGGACTGAGTAAACAGGAGAGACAAACAGATACATAAAGCAAAGCAACATATTCTTTACTGTTGTTCGTCAGTTTGCAGAATGAGATAATACGTTTGTTTTTTCTGTGTGCCCGCAGGCATCTATGGACAGCAGATGCAGCAGAACAGACCAGTCAATGCTCTGCCCAGCCCTTTGGAACACTACACCAGTCAGATTCGTTATTCTAAATGTGATTTTATATCGGTAACGGTCTTACTTCTCCACATAGCTTTATTTTTATCTAAACAGAAGCACCTGTGAACTGAACCATGGTGACCTCTAACCCTTTACTCACCTCTGAGAGACAACCGTTTGAGCCTCCTGTGATAAATGTCTCTTGCAACATAACATCAAAGACCTGTTCACATGAGGTGGTTAAATAGATAAAGTCTTGTGTGTGTGTGTGACAGAAAGATACATATTTGCATTCACAAACTATTTAAAGCAATGTGAAAGTGCATCAAACAAAAGGTGCAGCAGTTATCATTCAAAGTGAGACAAACTGATTCTTTGGTGACCATGACTTCAAAGTCAGGGGCCCAGGTGGAATCTGCATAGCCCCAAACACTAACCCAGCCCCCACCCCGTGTCCATCCCCCCGTCTCCTGTCTGGCTCATGAGCACCGCTGAGCAGGGATCAGAAGATCAGGACATGAACTCTTCACAGGAATGTCAGAGGAATTTTCATTCTGAAGGTTGCTTCTCTCGTTACTCACCTGCAGAAAAAAAGTATGAAATCCCCAAAACTGTACTAAACATCCACTCATCTGATCTTTCTTCAGCCCTAACAATATGTGTTTATTTCCAGATTGAAAGCAGGTCAGTGAGAGGAAATTCGCTTTGTTTGGAGTCCATTGTTTTGCATGAAATGGACTAAATTGTCTTATTATGTATGTATGGAAGTCAGATGTTCTTTCATCTGTCTGCCATAAAGATTCATATGGGCTTAATAGATCTGGAGTAATAAAAAAAATGCAATGTCGCTCTTTCTAAGTGAAATGTTGGAAATATGTTTTGTGTCTGTGGCAGATGAAGACACAACAACGCACCGAAGTAGCCTGTAAACCTTAAACACAATCATTTAGATTTAATCATCAATTCATTATCTTTTAAATCGTTACCAGCTGATGATACAATCTGTGGCAGTGTCTCTTTAATAACATAGTTTGTTCATCTCTTAGTCTCTCTCTCTCAAACAAACACCCAGAAAAACCTGACTTGCATTCATTCCTGAAACACTACTCAAGTATGAACCCCACAATTCAACGGATAACCTTGTTGGAACCAGGTTTTTGTCACCACAATGGGATTTATAAAAGTTTATATATACACACAGAAAAAAAAGTTAGTTAGTTAGATAACATACATGAATAACACATTACATGAACACATAAGGCCTATTCATAAAGAAGATGCACACATGATGATGTAAATGAGTAAAACAAATTAATCTTACAAATGATAACGTTTCAGTTTTAATAGTCCCTGGACAATGTGTCTCCTTAAGGTAACTTGAGCCATGGCACCCCAGGGCACAGAGGGCAGCATAAACCATGCGATAGAAAGCAGATGTCCATGCACACACACACACACACACACACACACACACACACACACACACACACACACAGATGTTCATGATTACACCATGTCAAGCGTCTCATCTTTTTCTCAAACAGATGAAAGCAGCAGATTGTTACTTATGTGTGTTGGTAACAATTTAATTTATGGGTTTAATCTAAACTCTGGTTTTAAATCTGCTGTGTGACACTAAAAAAAGGTGATCTTGAAAATATAATCAGGGGTGTCCTGGTGACCAAGTGGCCTAGGGTGCTCGTAACTGCACCATCTCCAGTTCAACTTCATGCCAGGGATCATCTGTTGTGTAGCAGCAGTGACACTCAGTGTCAGTGGGAAGATTACTTTTTCACTGTGGGAAAAAAGCTATAATTGATTGGTATTGTTGCTATTATTTATCGGTACTATGAACATTTGCAAAGAATACCTTTACCTTTGTTTGTCCCAACCTGTACTGAGGCTGTGCATGCTGCTGATTGAACAGGAAATAGTGCCCTCTCGTGTCGCAGACAGGAACTGTTGAGGGACAGATTGAGGCAGCAGATGGTGAGGGATATTGTGAGAAGAGGAAAAATCGAGAGGAGGAAGAGGAAACTAATTCAGACTCAGCTGGTGCTGTGGAACATTCACTGTTTCACTCTCTTAAAGTAACATGTTAACCAGTGCAAGGATCTGTGCTTCTGTAATAGTGCACAATATAAAACAACAATTACTGTAATGAAAATATCTCGCCTCTACATCCATTTAGCAGTTGTTCAGGAAAGCAAAAAAATCACACACACAGACACACACACACACACAGACACAGACACACACACACACACACACACACACACACACAAAACATGGCAATATTTATGCCAACCTGAATGAGAATTCGTAAGCAGCATTTCTCGGGATCCAAGGTTTCAAGCATTTGAATGCTTTTTTCTTTTTTAACTGAAATGAAGCTTGTGTTGTATAATTTATATCTTCTAGATTTTTTTTTTGTGAATCCCCAACCTTTTTGCTAAATACACAAATGCAATGTGGAGATAATTTGTGCATTTACGAAACTGATGGACACCGTTCTCTTTTAGAATTGATCAAAATAAAAAAAAATACATATATAAAGCACCTAACCTACCAACCCCGGACACCCAAAACAAAATTGGTTACAAGAATCCGCAAATGGCCTTACACTGTTCTCTTCTCCAGATACAGCAGGTGAAATAAATTCACCTGCTCATTTCTAATATATCTCTTTATTTCTTAGCTGACACAAGGAAGTAGTTGATAAGTTGCCTATGAGCTGATGTGAGGTTGTTAAATGTCTCTGAAATATTAAAAATGATACTTTGTGGTTCAGGCTCAATTCTTGAATCAAGAATGTCTGAAATTGGATGAAAAATGTTGCACTAGTACTTCTGAATCTTTTAACAGTGTTTAAGAGTGGGTTTGATAGACTGACACTTGTTGCACAGAGACGAATCAGAGAGGAACCATTTGTTTATTTTAGATTTGGAAATATGCAACCTATATACAATTTTAAATTGCATTAGGCTATGTATGACATTAACATTCATTAATCTATTTTAAACTATGATTCCATTGTTCCTCTACAATATATTAAAATATTTACCATTTCCCTATTATAGAAGAAGTGTCCACCTTTTTATCCTGCAGAGCTGTATAAAGGATAGATACCAAGTGTAAGGTGGTAGCTACAGAATGCTCTAGAGTCCTTTGCTGTGTTTTACAGCCTGCATCTGCACTGTTTTGGTTCACTATTTTGGATGTGTAAATAAATAGGCAACCATATGCTGCCATGTTCGACAACTGAAAAGGTGATGTTGTGTCAGTGATGTGTTTACAGCTTTCTGCTGCCCCCAAGTGGCCAAAAAAATCTTTATTACAGGTTTAAATGCCCTAAACAAAAATTAAAATTTGAAACTCCATTCTGGATCATGTGATATGAATTAAAGGTTCAGAACAGCTAATAAATGGATCTCAAGATTGTTTTGTCAACTGTTGTTTCCAAGGTTAAAACTGAACTTTGAAACTTACAGTTAAGGCACCCTGCGAAGTTTTCCTGAAAATAAACAACAGTTATTGAACTTGAACCAATGTGTTAAATGCATTTCTTTATATCCTAAAAATATCAAAGTTTTCTCTTAGGTATTTCAAACCCACCATTGTTTCTATCAGTCTTCTTCTTCCGCACCTTTGCTGGCTCATTGCACATTTGACCTCTGTAACTGTGGAGATAATTTCAGCTTTTCCTCAAAATGTCATCAGACAAAACAAAGGCAAGACTTGCTCTCACACTGTGCAGTGCAGGTGAAAACAAGTGTACTGACACATCATCTTTTGGTACAGAGTTTTTGTGGTTTTAGGGATCAGCTTTAGGCATGCCATTACAACATCTGACAAGCTGTTTGGTGATCTGCTGTACCTGCCAACTCTAAAACAGAAAACACCTGAGGGCAGTGTCTGCTGTGGGAAATGTAACGATTGTGAAAACATGATGACTCATTCACAAGAAATCTTAACCAGTTAATCAGAATCTAATTTATTGCCAAGTTTTCACATACAGGGAATTTGCTTTGGTGTTTTGGTGCATGGAGTCCATGTCAGTGAGGTCTCTGGCCTTGTTGATGAGTCCAGCTGCAGATGGGAAGAAACTGTTTTGTGGCGTGAGGTTTTGGTCCTGGTGGGCTGCAGCCTCCTGCCAGAGAAAGTGATACAGAGAGTTGTGTGTCCAGGGTGGGAGGGGTCAGCCACAATCTTTCCTTCTCACATCAGAGTCCTATGGGCGTACTGGTCTTGAAGGGACGACAGAATGCAGCCAATCACCTCCACAGAGTGAATGATATGCTACAGTATGCCTTTGTCTTTGGCAGTGGCAGCAACATACTAGATGGTGATGTAGAAGGTGAGGATAGACTCAATGATGGCAGTGTAATGTCCACCATCTGTCTTTGGCAAGTTGAACTTCATTAGCTGCCACAGGAAGTACATCCTCTGCTGTGTCTTTTTGATGAGGAAGCTGATTAGCTCCTACATGAGGTCTTGGGTGATGGAAGTGGAAGTGACACAATGAAGACTGAGGGGTGATGGGGGCAGGGAGTCACACAGAGTGATGGATCTTTCTAAGTTGCTCTGGTCACCAGATGGTCAATCTCCCTCCTGTAGGCGGACTCAATCCCACTAGAAATGAGTCCAGTGGTGTCATCTGCTAACTTCAGGAGCTTAACGGACTGGTGACTGGAGACACAGCTGTTGTAATGTGTGTAGCAATATATGTGTTCTGTGTTGAGTGTAAATGTTATAGGCTGTCACACTGGATGAAGGTCCTCCACTTCATATTGTATACATTTTGACTCTCTAGGTTGTCATTAACAGGTAGACATTAGCAATAATGGCTGACAATAATGAGTAATGTGATAACATGAATGCTTTCATGTCTATTTTGTTGTTACTCCTTTTGCATCTTCATAATGATGCAGATTTCCTATTATTTATAGTAGCAAAGACTAGGTTTTTTTTGTATTTTGTAATATCTGTAATGGTAATGTTTAAAAGACTTTTATTATTCCACATACAGCACTGAAATGTATTATATTTGGATTGTATGTCTCTCTCTAGTTTGTGCTCATTGATTATTAGAGGCAGAGATGTTGGCCTTCCTTGTATTGGCCTTTCTATGGACCCTATTTTATGTCCACGCTGATTGCCCTCAGAGCTCTCCTGACTACACATGTCCTCATTGGTATAAATGCCTGTCAGGTAACTGTTAGAATTTATCCTGAAGAAAGTGGTTTGGTTCATCTCACCAGAATAGATGTGGGTTTTCCTTCAGTTCCTCTTTGAGCAGATCTCTCAAGGGTGAGTATCTAACAGCTGTCACTTCTGGGTAGCTGAGGGAGTCCCTATACAAAAACCTTACTGTTGTGTTACAGCACCCCCTTGAGTTTCAATATAGCATTTATCCCTTCCTTCCTCTTCCCCAGCTTGCATTTGTCACCAGTAAAATCAAAGATTCTCTCATCATTCAATATTTCTATCCACTTATTATGTGCAGATTTGGGAGCCAGCACACACTGAGAGAGAAAGAATTGTATTACTTGTGTCAAAAATTAAAATGTAATGTGACACTTAATGAAAAATAGGTTTATATAATCACAGGGAAATATAAATATTCATGAAGCATTAACAGTAGTTCCAGTCAGCGCTGACTCTATGTTTGAGTGAGGTGAATATTCATGCACAGGGCATGTAATGTCTCAGTGAAAGGTGTCATTCTGGAGCAGATGGATCAGAGCCAGCAGACGGTGGAAGGAAGCCTTTTCCATTTCCTTCTCCTGTTTATGAGAATACCAGACGCAGACAGAGCAGAGGATGGTGAGGAGCTGCCAACAGGCTGCTGTTGACACAGTGTACCAGCTCTTGCTCACGTTTCCAGAAACCTTCACTCAACCAGTTAGAAAGCAGTGACAAAAAAACATGATGCTGTTGGACAAGGAATCTTTGTAACAAGGCACAGCAGGAATAAAGGAAGGTGACACAACGTGGCAGATAGAAAATTATATAATTTTCTTACTTTTTAGACACAAGGGTGGCGTGACAATGTTGAATTGTGGTGGATCGGTCCACCACTTTGATTTAGACTGATATATCTCAACAATTATTGTATGGATTGCCATTAAATTTGTTACAGTCATGACCCAAACAGGTTGGGTTGTTTTAATTAACTTCTGTCATCCCCTAACTTTTTATCAAGTACCATCATCTGATCAAAATTTGTTCAGTATTTCAGTTAATACAGAAGCCCATTTTTGCCAGTATGATGAAAAAAAAATAATACTAAACTTGTAAGTCAATATGATGATAAACTTTTTGAGTCAGTACCTACAAGTTTGGTAAAACTTCCTCAGAATAATGACTTACTCATCTCAAAATAATGAGTTAGTATCTCAAAAGTAATTAGAAACATTTCTAAGTCATTATTTATAAAGTCTCTCATTATTTTAGGAAAGGCAAGCCATGAAATACTAATTTTGACAGTGTTTCCCATTATTTTGAAAAGGTTTCTTATTAATTTGAGGAAAGTAAGTAATTTTTTTCAAGTTTCTAGTTATTTTGAGATCCTAATTCAATATAAAATACTAACTAATCTGAGAGATTCTCATTGTTCTGAGATACTGATTCAGTCTTTTGAGATAGTAAAGAGATAGTAAGTCATTTTTTTGAGAAATGTTCTTATTATTTTCATACACTAACTCATTATTTTGAGAAAAGTTAAGTCAATATTTTAAGAAAGTTACTCATTATAGTGACATACAGATTTTTTTTTATCACACTGGCAGAAATGGGCTCCCATAATATGGTTCATGACCAAATACTTGCAAAATTATGCAACATGACATTCGTATCCACCTCTGCTGTCTGTTGTGTTAGTGCTAATTAGCAAATGTCCGCATGCTAACACGCTAAGATGATGACCATGTTAAACATTGCCCCTGCTTAGCATCAGCATGTTAGCAGTGTACATGTTAACATGTTAGCAGCTGACATTAGCATTTAGCTTAAAGCATCACTGTGACCAAGTTTTGTTTTTTGGGTGTTTCATCTATGAGTTGTAGAGTTTAAATTAAACGTTACACACACACACTCCTCTGTGTCACTCTCTATTACCCACACATTCATAGTGTAAATACTACGCACTGTAAAATAACACTGAGACTGCTGCAGTAGCCCATACCACATGCACACAAAGAGCATTTACAGTAAAAAAAGGAAAACAATGTTATTTTCATGATTTATATTTAACAGAAGATACTGCCCCTCCCCCTCCTAAAAAACACATGACAGCACTCATCTTGTCATAATTTTAGCTTAATTGTGGGTGTCATTCCATGTGTTCTTCCAAGAGGGCGCTCTTTCATGCTCTGGTCAGTAGAATAGGCTACCATCTTCACTTTTCCCTCTTGTTGTCCACCATGCTTCTTTTCTCACAGTGCTTCCCTCATACTCGGGAGGGGGGGAAAGGAATCTGGAATCGTTTTCTTCTCCGCTGCTCTGTTCAGATGCTTGCAAGGAGTTTCTTCCTTCAACACAAACACACACACGCACAGTCGAACACATACAGATGGACACAGATGCACACACAAGGATACACACTTACACACACAGAATGGTCTCCTTGGCTCCCCAGGTACTTTGTGGCTTGAATGCCTCCAGGCAGAACACATACTGTAGAACCAATCACACAGACACACACATGCACACGCACACACACACACACACACACACGCACACGCACACAAAGACACATGCACACACACATGATACACTTGAATGCTGATCAAAATTTTCTCACTGAAATCCCTGCACCATTAGAATCCAAACCCTATTGCCATAATTTCACTTCTTTCCTCCTCATTTCCTTCCTCAGCAGTTTTTGTCAGTCTTTTTGTGTATTTCATCTCCATGGTACAAGCAAACATATTGTCACCAAATGTTACCGTTACCAAGGGCTGACACAAGGGAGAAGGAAGAAGTGAGTTAGGGAAGATTATGGAGGAGGTCTGGGGTCTGGGATGTGGGCAGCGTTTGAAGAGGAGGAATGCATCAGACAGTGGGTAAACATCGCCGGTAGCTTGAAAACACACACACACACACACACACGTGCAGACCTATTAACACACACACATATTTCCATGCGGCTTCCGCCAGTTTCACTGGGAATTTAAGACAACTTGTCCTCACTGTGTAGCTCCTGCTCAAACAGGTAAGTCAGTCTGTTGTTGTTTTCCCGTCTGCTTCCTTTTCCTGTCTTCTGCATGGCAGGCAAAACTGGAAATGTTAAAATCTGCACTGTGTGTTTGTGTAATAACAGTTGGCTTGATGAGGCACAGTTACATAACACTGCTAATCTCTTGGAAACGTCTAGCATGTACTGTAAGACTATGCTAAAGGTAAGAAAGATAAAATGCAACAGTGCAAACATGCTGATAAAGTCAAACTTCCTGATGATGCAAACCTTTCTCACAAACTGCTGTGTCATACTGTAACTGAGAGTCTGTGTGTGTATGAGTGTGTGCTTGTGTGGACAGCAACTTTGTGGGTATTACCGTAATCATCTACAGCTGTGCATGCAGGGAAAAAATCTATTCTTCCCTCTCATAATCAGAAGTTTTATGTGTGTGTGCAAAAGCAGCCATCTCAACTTGTGCTGCACCTCAAACCACTTAAATCTACTCTGATTCTTTAACACGTGTCAGGGACTGCTATTAAAAAAAAAAGTGACCTTTTTTGACCTCACACTGGAACTGTTTCTCATCTGGCTTTTCAAAGCCTAATGGTTGCATCATTCCTTAAAGGGTCACTCCAGCAAGTAGTAGTGTTACACTTCAAGGTGAGGGAACTGCAAAAGATTAAGAGTCTATGGCCATGCCAGCAGATCTGTGAGTCTATACTTAAATACAGCAGAGCTTTAGCTTATGCTAGTGAGCAAATGCTAACATGTTGATGCTTCTTTGTGTAATTTTCACCATGTTCACTATCTTAGTCTAGCCTTTTAACATGTTAACATTTGCTAATTAGCATTAACCACAAAGTATAGGGGAATGTCCTTTCCATTGGTTTGTGGACTCCACTTATGAAACCTCGAGTTTGGCATTTTGGTTGTCGTCATCTTGTTTTTTTGGAGCCAGAAGTGACCATATTGAAAGGGGCAGGTGTGAGAGGTGGATCTGACTCAGACTGTGGTGATGCCTCACAGACGGCAATTATGGCCAAAACTTAGGCCTTAATAAAATGTAAATGGGTAAGTAAAATAAAAATTCCCCCCCTGTACAGTCGTCACGTAAGGGGGAAAGTAGCTATAGAGACCAAAACTGTTTGTTCTACCAGGTTGTAAACATGTTTATTTCCTCTGTAAACCTGGGCATTTTAACATGGGGGCTTATTGAGATTGACTTGCTTCTAGAGCCTCAAGTGGCCATTCAAGGAACTGCAGTTTTTAGCACTTGTGAATTGGCCTCATTTTTCAGCCCCAGAGTTTGCCGCTTTTAATTCATCTGGTAGATTTTTGGAAGATTCGAGACATTTTACTGGATAAGTAAAAACGTCTACCTTCTGGTGGTACTAGAGGTAAAGTTGTGGGATCACTAAGGTCATTTGGATTCATCAGTGAAGTATGAATGTCTACAAATTTTCATTGCAATCCATCCAGTATTGAGATATTTAAATCTGGATCAGCATGGTGGATTGTCTGACCATCAGAAGAAAAGGTGGAAACTAATGCTGCAGAGGCAGAATGGGTCAGGCTCTAAAAACCAACTTGATAGCATATTTTGTTCAAGGAGTTCTTGCCAAGTCTAAAAAGTGAAGACAATGCAGAGGTGTCTTAAACCTTCATTCTTTTTAATGGCCAGGAGGGGGCGACTCCACTGGTTGCAAAAAGAAGTCTGATTGTACTATAGATGTCTACTTCTCTGTTGATTTACTACCTCAGTAAACATTTTCCTAACGAGCTGACAGGCTCAGTCACTAGTTTCAAGTCTTATGCAACACAGCATGACGTTCATTTTGGTCACATTTGAACTAAAATAGATAATAAAGCAGGGTATGCTTTAGACCCTGGCTACCCTGTGATTGAAAAAATGCTACCACAGCGATGTCCATGCTTTCTCAGTCAGATCCACCCCTTGCTCCTCCACAGCTCCACCCTCTGGACCAAATACTGTCACTTCTGGCCTTTACAGGATGGTGACAGCCAAAAAGCCAATCTCAAGGTTTTAACACAGTGATTTAGACGCAAATGGGTGACATCTTGATAGCTTCACCCACAGCTACTACACAGTCTATGGTTTTGTAAGACTTTCCCTGCCTAATACCCGACATCAGATTCCAAACTGAATGACCTGCAGGCTTTCTGCTAAAGATTTGTTGTTCCCATGCTGAAGCCAAAACACCCCTGTGATATCACTTACTTTATTCAGTATTTTTTAGACTTGACAAAGCTCTTAAAGAGCCACAGGAGACATTGTGCAACTTTCACAGACTTATAAAAGTGCTCATTGTAACTATAAAATTGACTCCGACGTGTAAAATCAGTTTGTCTTTACTCACCACCTTTGTCTTTATGTGTAACTGACAGGGTTATATCTCAGCAGCTGTCTCCATGGCTCCCCTGTGCTGTGCTGTGTTGGTCCTGCTGTACATTTTTGACTCTGCCTCAGCCACTACTGTAGCTAACACAGATTATGGAGGTGTTCCTCTGTGGATTAATCGCCTGTTGGGTGAGCCCAGTGTGACGAGCCTGCAGGGACGGATGGACTCAGCCTGGTTCCGAGCCAACAACCCTGAATCCTGCCCTGAACAGTGTGACTGCCCTATCCATTGGCCCACAGCACTCTACTGTGACCATAGAGGCTTGGCAGACATCCCTGACCGCCTGCCAGACAGAACTCAATACCTGTTTTTACAGGTAGAACAAACACTGACACGGGCACTGAGCGTGTGTTGTCTTTACAATGGTCTGCCACTAACCCACAGTGGTTTTTCATTTCCTGCTCACATTGTACAGTATATTCTCCACCAGAAGTTGACCTCCGCTGCACTACGCTGATTTTATTTTAACTGTGAAAGTGTGAAAAGTCAAAATCCATCAGGCATTTTTTTTCTTTTGTTCCCAGGGCAACAACATCTCGTCTCTGTCCTCCTCCTTTCTGGCCAACATCACTGATCTACGCTGGCTCATCCTGGACCACAACCAGCTGCAGAGCGACAAGCTGGACCAGGCCGCCCTGCAGAACCAGAGCCAGCTGTCCTACTTTTTTGCAAACCACAACCACCTGAAATCAGTGCCCAGTGCTCTCCCAGCTGGACTCAAGCAGCTGCGACTGGCCCACAACCAAATCAGGAGCATCAGCCCCGGAGCTTTCCAGAACCTCCACAACCTGACGCTGCTGCTGCTGCAGGGAAACAGACTGCAAACCATCACAGAGGGAGACCTCAAAGGTAGTGTAATGTGTCATTTCCTGTTTTTAGACATGCCGAATCTGCTTTTGGGTGGAAAGTGAGTCCTGCTCTTGTGTACCTGTTGACATCATGCAAAAACCTCAGTCAACAAAGACGTAAACACCGTACATGTTTTTCCTTTTGTTGCTGGCCACAAGTTTCCATTTAACCCATTTAGACTGGAATACACATCTATGTGTAAGTGGTTATTAGGGTAGTTGGAGACAAGGGGTTTAATTCAGTAGTGATTTGATTTCACATCTCTCTGCAAATATGTAATGCACCATAAAACTGAAACTACAACTGAAAGTTAAGCAAATTAAATAATATTCAACACCATTTCTTCAGGGCAAAGCTTAACACCAGCTCAGTACGCTGTGTGGACACTAATAGTTCAATGAAAATAGTGCACTGTGATGTGTCAGTGATTGCTACTGTAATTATAACATGTCTGGTGTACCTAAACTCTTTCACTGTATGTGTTTAGGTAACAGTTCTCAGGTTTCCTATGCAGTATGGAAAGGATGGGATTTGATTTTAGTCATTTCCAGGTCTGGATAAGGATGGGAAAAGAAAAAGACTTGTATTTCAAGAATATTGCTTCTATTCTGTTTTCTAAAATATAAAAATCTGACTTTCAGAAAATAAACTGATCATACAAGCAGAGTGTTTTTCATGGTGTTTTGAGCAGGCAGACAGCGCAGCCAAAATATTAACCACTGTCTGAAAGAGTGCAGGCCAGGGCAAGCTGGATGTCATCAAGAGCAAGTATGTATGACATGTGACTGAAAGCACACAGAGCTGCCGCTATGTCACAGCCTGCAGAACAGCGCCACCCCAAGTGCCTTATAAGGCCCCGATCACAAAAACGTTTCGCAGGTTGTAAAACGCGAGGCGCACAACACTGCCTTTTTGTTTTTAACCGAATGCCACTAGTTAAAAAATGCTTAATGTGCCCTTTTATTGTTGCCAGGCAACCACCCCATCACCTACTTATGCTAACCTTCCCGTACAATAAATCTACCGTTTATTTATTTATTTTATTTCACAATAATCAGCATCTAGTTCCTAAAATGTTCAGGCAGAGGGTACTTGCTGTAGCTCTAGTTGAGGGTGAGAGGCTGTCAGCAAATGGTTTGTCGGGCACAGGGAAACGGAGATCTGTGTGGGTACATGAGACCCTAAAAAAGAGGGCTGATCACGGGGAGTACCACCAGTTGGTCCAGGAGCTTTGCCTCGATGAAGGCTAAAGCAGGCATGATGGGGGTGCTTTTCTGCACTGAGCACAGTGATGTAGTGATCAGAAAAGTAAACAGACTCTTTTCAGCATAAGGAAATCATACCTTCGGGTCTACATTCATCATTGTATCCATGGACACAGTGAATAAACAAGGCTGCCTAGGACGCCATGATAATCATTTAACTTATAACAATAATTTTCAGTTTTTATTTAGGAAGGAGACTAGAAAATATACAGGAAATAATAATAAATATTATTTATTTAATATGCTAAGAGAAAATAATACAAGTATAGGTAGCGCCAGTTAGTCAGCCTCGTCTATAGGCAGGGATGAACTTGTTTGGGTTGGTGTTCATTGATTTGTACAAGCTAAGTACCTTCCTCTGGCAAATATTTTGCAACATAATATCACATATTATCCGAGGGTTACATCCATGTTAACAATCACTTTTTAAAACCATTTCTTATGTTATAAACATCTAGCTATTTGGACTCAGATGTCAAATATGGTCTAAATAATTCTACCAAGAAGTCTGGAAATTTGAGTCTGAAAGGATGGAATTCTAAAATGGACAATGTCCAAAACCCTGAGTTTTTAAAATGTTTTCCATGTGATGATGATCAATTTGTTTTTGGAATTCTAACTGTGGCACAGTTATGTCACACCCTTATGTTTGGCCCTGAGACTGCTCCGATCAGTCTGATTACACTCATTAACACTGAATATTACTGGCATTTAACAGTGACAATGTTTACACTCATTCTGTCACACAAATTTGTCAGTATTCAGTTTTGCATGTGTGTTTGTGTGTTTGCAGGTCTGGTCAGTCTGAACCTGCTGGACCTCAGTGGGAATTCGTTGTCATCCGTCCCCAAGCATTTACCCCCTTCTGTCCAGCAGCTCTATCTGTCCAACAACACTCTCTCTGAGCTGGATGAAGACAGTTTCGTTGGATTTCTCAGCCTCAAGTACCTTCGTTTGAGTCACTGTGGTCTGCAGAGCAGCAGCGTCCACCTGCAGGTCTTCAACTTCTCCAGCCTGGTGGAACTGGACCTTTCTTATAACAAACTAACAACCATTCCCACAGTCCCCACCACCCTGCAGTACCTCTACCTTGAGGCCAATCAAATACAAGGTGAGATATATACATACACAAAGAAAACATTCTCACATACACACACACACACACACGACATGCAGTCACTTTTCACACTGTGATTTTAACGGTGTCACTGACTCCATGTCAGGAAAATGCTAATTCTCCACACATGTGCGCACATTCCTACATTTTACAATTCAACAATGCATTCACTTCTTGTGACAGTGAAGTGAAGTATGAGGCCTCAGGAGGTCTGACACCTAAACCATGTTGTAAGGGAGAAGAAGAAATGTGGAAAATGTGACAGGAACCGCAAAGAAACACAGCCGGCGTTCATCACTGCATGTGGACGCTAGAGGGGCTGAGGTTGGGCAGCTAGCAGGCGAGGCGAGTTAGGGATGGAAGAAGAGAGAGAATAAAGGGAGGGACTTGGAGACATGGAGAGAGAAGTAGCGAGAGGAGGGTGGAGGAGAGGAGAGGGAATATTGGGTGGTTGGATGAGGTGAAAGTAGGTTAGCAAAGAAGAGAGGAGAGTGGTATGAAAACATCTGTGATGGATTCAGAGGTAAGAGTGCCAGATGAGCCAGAAGCACATGCTGTTCCCCTCTTCATGGTCTCCTCTTTCCTCTCCCTGTCTGTCTGCTCCCCATCACTCTGACCTTTTTTGGCCGATAGGATCTAAATAACATTGCAGCAGACTTGTAGCCATCTTGACTCACATGACCATCCAGCAGCAATGACCTGGTCTATAATTTTGGTTCACAGACTCTGGCAAAAAGTTGAAGTGTGTTCTCGATCTGTGAAGCAGCAGACAGCTGAGCTGTGTACCAACCGGACAGACAGACGGCAAAACACTTTCACAATAACACACACCTCATCGTCTAGCTAGCAGCATGACGGCTACCGTGGCTCCTTCTGCCAAAGCCTACAGTCTGGGCCAAGGGAGGCTCTACTACTGAAATGAAGTGAGAAAGCAAAAGAGGGCGTTGTGGTTTCCTTATTCTCAGTTTTCACCACAGCACCTGTGAGACATTCAGGAAATGCAGGCTCTTTGAGTAGAAGAGGGACATGTGCAGACTGTGCAGACCCTCTTCAGTAAGGCAAATGTCAAAGTGTGATTGAAATGTTTCATCTTAATAATTTACACATGATGAACACATGGCACATGATGTGAAATCAAAGCTCTGGTTTGGTCTTTACAGTGCTTTGACAAGGCAGTAATAAGCAGATGTATGTCTCTCTAGTGAGAAATGAGTCTCTAATAATAAAATGTGGTCTGTATGTGTTTAAAAAAAAAACCCTGTCTGTTTTCTGTCTGTTCACCACAGAGTTCAATGTGACCAGTTTCTGCAGAGAGGTGGGACCTCTGTCTTACTCCAGGATGAAGATCCTACGACTGGATGGAAACAAAATGTCCTACCACCAGCTGCCGTATGACTGGGTCTTCTGCCTGCGAGTGCTTGAGAGTATTTACATCTGATCCATCTTCTGAACATGCAACAAGGGTTACTGTATGTGACTGGCCGACCTCATCTATAAAAAAAGACGTGACTCAACTTCAGATTTTTATTTGGCTATAGCCAACTCATCACTTGTGAAGTCGAACAGTTTGGCCATACAGCCATAAACCAGAGAAGAATCTGATTTATTATGCTTTCAATATGTAGATACACACCCAAACACTGAAGGGAAAACTGACCTTCAAAAGATGCCAGAGTTTGAACTTGTACACTAAACCAGTGTTATTTTATCAGGATGCCAAAAGTCATGATCAAAACATTTCTCATACCACCAGCGCATTCCCATGGGTTTCTTTCTCTCTCTCATTCCATCTTTTCCAAGTTCTGCCTCAGCAGGGTCGTACATCTGTGTGTTATTACTGAATAGGAACTTTGACAAACCCTCTCATTTCTGACTGTACAGGGAAATGCGCTCTGGTTAAACTGAGCTGTCTTAGGAGGGAAAGGGAAACATGTATGAATGGCAAAATTCAGTAGCCTTCCCATGAGACTATCTGACTCACTTAGCTGGGCAGTGTTAAACAGCCACACCAGTCCACACATGGAGCAGTCCAAATCTGCTAATTGTCTAAAACTCTGCTTTACAGAAATATTGTTACATTAAACCTTAATTTGAAAGCTGATGTCCATGATGCTGAAACATGAAGTTTGGTTTGTCCAACAAAAAAATAAAATGGACATTGTTAAGATAATATTGTGTACTTTTTGAAAAGCTGCTGCTACTTAGCTGTCACCATATGAAATACAAACAATCTAGAGAAAACAGTGATTCACATTACACCCTTGTTTATGTGTCAGATTTAACCATAATAATCATGAAATTTAGCAAATATTTATAACTGAAAAGAAATAGATTTCACACCAGCCTTAATTAAGGGGAGATTATCTACTATATCCTCCTGAGCACAATACACTAATCAATGTAAAAACAAGATGGCTGCCATCTCTGCCAAGTCAGTCTGTGGCTGATCCCGACACAAAAGTGGACAAAGGACAAAACCTGAACAAATTTTATGGTTGAAACCTGTTTGTGAATGTTTAATAATGTTTGTAGTTTCATAGACATACACATTTGACCAATTCAGTATTTGTTTGTGGACATTGGGACTTAATTATAGCAGCATGTGACACATTCCTAGCTTGGAGTATGGAGCAAGGAAAAAGTTACAAAATGAACAAATCGCAGTTTAGTTTTTGCACAGCCATGTTCAGGCATTGAAATAAACAGTTCTGAACTTTTTTTTTACTTGAACAGTGACCTCTAACCCAGAGAGTTACAGAATAATGTTGCACTGTTTGTGATTTTGTTTTTTTTACAACAATATTCAAGCACTGAAATTAACAGTATTACATTTTATTTCACACTTGGGGCTATTAAAAATAAACCCAGTGTCCCCATATGAGGACGTAATTTAATTCAAATACTACTTCCTGTTTAAAGACAATGGCTTATCAGATCCTACTGATGCCAAATAGCTAGTAGAAATTAAAAATGCTTACCAAACAAAAGTTCCAGTCTCAGGAGGCGCTGTGTCACCTTCAGCTCATTACATGCATGCTGTGAGACTTGTAAGACTGAGTGAGACCAGAGGCCTGTACAACAAAGCCAGTTCAACTTACCCAGGATATCTTTTACGTTCTCTGGCTTGACTAACCCAAACATTGGCTGTCTGGATAACGGGTCCTACAAAGCTGGTTATCAACCAGTTCAGTCAACTCTGGGTTTTCCTACCCAGCCACAAGTGTGTTCATGTGAGACACGGGGGTGGTAATCACAAGTGACATCATCAGAACCACGAGTTAAGTACGCTGTTTCTTATGATATGACATGAAACGGTACCGAAAGTGTCTGACACTGCGAGACATTACAGTGTTGGTGGTGTGGGATGTAAACAATACTCTGTAATCTTATAACGGAAAATGTAGAGATATTGAAAATATTATCTAAAAACTCACCATTGGCTGAGACTTACATTACGTATAGGTATCACTAGGCTGTATGTTGCATCAGTAGAGTAATTTTTGCTATTTAGTTGGATGATGATGAAACCACTCTGAATATGTCACATAAAACACTTTAAAGTGATGCCAGACTGTTTCTGCTACTGAATTTAAGGGTGGAAAGTAGGTAATGACTGATGACGTTTATCTGACCGAAATGTTGCATTTATAATAACTGGAGCCAATTAACAGTGTGTGGATTATTTTACTAATAAAATTTTAGCTTTTTTCTCCCAGTCCACATCACACAGGTGTCTCGTGTTATTGTGAGCTGCAGTGATGGAATCAGAGTGTAAAATTAGCAACACTATCACTGCGGACTAAAATAAACTTTGCATACGTTAAATTCCTGCTAAAATCACGTTTAGTGTGTAAACGATCTCTGTGTTTGTAAGAAGCTGTTTTAAAACCAGTGGAAATACAGCCCTGATTCTACTGACCTCTAACAATATATAGGCTACTCTTTTTTTACCTGAAACTCCAGACTTACGTTCATGGATACTTTTTTCTTCAGTGATGTGACTGGTCAGAGGTCGGGGTGTTGACAGACTATGATCCAATACCCTGAACATAACCAGCTCCCGAGCAGGTTAGCTGTTCAGCGTAAGTTACCACAGTGATTTATCCCAGTAAAAAGAGAACCAGCTTCGTAGTACTGAAAACCCAGAGTTAACCCTGAAGTTACCTTGCTAACTTCAAATCCTGCTTCATAGTACAGGCCTCTGGTTAGCAGTTTAGCTTCTAACTAGATAGCTCAAACAGTAACAAAATTCATATAGATATATGTAAAAAATTAATGGACAGGATGAACGATAATCAAGTGGGATAATTTAGTAAAAAATGGATCTTATCTCACATCTCTATACAATATGCAGGTAGATTATGCACAGTATAAACAAGCGTGTATCTATTATGTACAGTTAAACATGGTCAAATACATGTAATGGAAGGAGCAATGACAGTAGGCACAAAGACTGTTTTTGTTACCTTGACACTTGTCATTTAGTGGTGTGTTAAATAATTTGTTCCTTGGTTGACTTCCATTCATGTGTAACATTCCTGCACTTTGTTTTTCGAGCCTGCTTTGTGTCATGATGTCATCTCACAGTTAATTCTGCTGGAGGAAGTGTCTAACCATCTGGAGAGCTCTGAGACTGTGAAGAGACAAAAAATAATGACAACGACTGCTGATGGGAGTCAAAATTAGTTCCTTCACTGACTGAGATGCAGTTGTTTTTTTTTGTCAGAGTCTTGCAAACAGAATCCTATTCACTTTTTATCTGATTCTATTGACTACACCATCGAGTGGTGACTGTGTGGGGGTTTTATTTGAAACCTTAAAAGGATAAAAAGGAGCTAGAAGCAACTGAATAAGCATTATTATGATTCCCATATCTCATAATTATGACTTCCACTTCTCATTTACTCAACATCTAATTACAATTATCTACTGGAGCAACCTTAAGTGGATCAGAGTGTGTTTTTAACAACAAAAGCCCTGTAAATTCTAAAAGCTTTGCACAGTACATGCATACTAATCATAACACCATCTGTATTTTCTCGTAATGCGACAAACCAAGATGGAAGTACCATTGACGTGGAGTCATTATGTTCCCATTTACGCAAATGGTGACAACTGTTTTCTCATAACAAGAACATTTCCTAATGGTAATAATGAGGCAACAATCTCAAAATAGCAGTATCATTTTCCTGTCATTACAAGATAAAGATCACATAATTCTGAGACGGCTTCCTCGTAATTACAGAATGCAAAGTCCGAATTATAAGATATGTAATTACAGGAAAATGTGTGGGAAAGTTCAGCTCTTCTGTGGACACAAAGCAGATGATGATTTGCTTAGTTGTATTTGATTCATTTTAGATGGTTGCCATCAGTTTCTGGTTAATAAAAAACAGGCTAAGCTAGAATTCCTTTTTGGGTGCCCTGGTTGTTTCCTAAAACAGTGAGCCATTAAAAACAAAGCAATGCCTACTTGTGACTGTTTATCATAGGCTGAATACTTAATGTATTAACAAGTATTTGTTTTCATATTGAATTAATATCAAGAGACCTGAAGAGGTAAAACTTTCTTACATTTCACAAGAAACTGGCAATGATCATGAAAAACATACCTAATGTGTTGTTGTATGATATGTTTTTGATTCATTCCTATCCTGTGTGTCATCTTGTGACCTCTTTGGGGGATAGGAATCACTTTCCTCGATCATCCTATTTATGAACTGATTACTTTGTTCATCACATCGATCTGGGTGTTAAATTAAAGTCTTAAATAGAGTGAATTTATGACTCATCTTTAAAGAGTAAAAAGATGTGTTTCCTTAAATGGACTTTTCCTGTAAAGACACTAAGTAGTCCCACACAATACTTCAGTGCAGCCACTCAACTAGTCAAAGCACTTTTTGTTTGTGTGCCTGTGTGTGTACGTGCGCACGCAGTGCACCATTACTAATGCCACTATCATATTTTCCAGGTGAGACCATGTCTTTTGAATGCTCTAAGTGTGTTTGATGGTCTGATCAGACTTGCGCTATGTCTGGACCCACAGCTACCAGAGGCAGGAGTCACTCACACACAGTTCCTTTCAGGGACGAGTATTAACCATAAAAGTCTGTGTAAGTTTGTTCCAGTGACAGCCAGCCTACAGTCTTTTGGGTGCATATGAAGTCATGATGGAAATATCACTGTTTCCATGTTGCTGCTGAGAGGCTGTAAACACAATACAAGCAGCTCATCTGCTACATCACGCTGTCTAAATGCCCAGACACACCAAACAGACATCAAGCATCTAGCAGCGACAAAAGCCAACTGTTGCGTCACCTTATGTCACCTTGTCTCAGCCAAAAAGTTGCACAGCCAAACTAGCATGTATGTCTGCACCTGCATGTGAGGAAATATCTCTCCATACCAGCAGATGGCGGTAGTCTGTATTCCTCAATCAAGAAGGGAAACTGGATGACCGCCATTAGCCAGTTAGCACATGAACAAAACAACCTGATGTTGAAAGAACAAAGGATATTTAATTGTGGGTCAGTGATGAACAGTTTCTGTTATAGAACTCAAAAAAATAATCTGACCTCATATAATAAGTTTGTTTCGATCTCACTCCCTCTTGACTTTAGCTGTTTGTTTACTTTCCTCACTTCTGTTTCTATTCATGTGCACTGAGTTTAACAGCCACTTAGAAAGATTTAATTCAGGACAGGCTTGCCATTTCCAACGCCACTTCAACATGCTGAATCAGCCAACAAAAAGTGGACAAGGGCTGAGAGGGGCCAACACTGAGGACGCACTACAAAAACTAGCACAAAAGGTGCTAACCAACGGCCCAACACTGATCAACGGCTGACCGTTGGCTTGTTGTGTCAGGGCCCTTAAAGAATACTTTGACATTTTCGAAAATATGCCTATTTGCTTTTTTGCTAAGCGTTAGATAAAAGAGTTACCACTCTCATATTTGTAGCTTGAATATGAAGCAGAGCCAGGAGACTGTTAGCTTAGCTGGCTTAAACTACTGGCCTGGTTTGTCTCACCAAAAATCATCACAATATTTGTTGTTTTTACATCTAATTTTTTTGTACAGTAGTAACTTGTTTGAAATTACCTTGAGAGGAGCTGGTAGGTGTTGTTTTGGGGTTTTTTTTTGTTGGATTTCCGACTCAGAAAGTTGGAGGAATCTCACCAACTCTTACCCCGAAATTCAAGATGGTTGCTCTGTGCATCAACAGTAGGGAAAGCTGAATTAATTTACTGTTTATTAGCACATCTGCGAGATTTGTGTCTCATTATAACAGTAATACACACAGTCCTGTCCAACTGGTTTTACTAAGAGTGGCTAACCTGGCTACAACTGGTAATACCAACAACATCTTGGTTTTTTGGCTTGTTGTACTGTAGCCCCTTAACTTTCAAGGTAAATGGAATGTAGCATATATAACCGACAGATATTAGAGTGGTATCAATCTTCTCCCTACCTCTTGGCAAAAAAGTAAATAAGCATATGCTGAAATATTCTCTTAATAATGTTTAACTTTTCTGTGACCTTTGTGAAAGTCATCTTGAGCTGCTCTGACACTTCGCTTGCTATTGCTTGCAAGCTCTCCTTTACTAATGTTATACTGGCTTTACCTTTCCTGCAAACTCTATATTCCTCGCTATTTTCCTTTGCTTTACTGCACTCTGTTAGGTCTGTAAATCAGTCGTCCTCGCACACTTAAACCAGACCTCTGCTGCATTCCTCCTTTTCAGAGCTGTGGAGCACAGTGATCAAACATGAAGCACAGATTTATCAGCAGTAACGATACTGGTATTTTAAACAGAAACACATCTTAAACACTGTAATACACATTCTGTATTAGCGAACACTCACTAGTGTCTCCTAGCCAACTGAGAGGACACAGATGTAGGTTTTCAGGAATTTTCAGCTGGCAGGTGTTAATGCAGCAGGAGAGCCAGATGGCACATGTGTGGCACCTTGGCACATCACAGTGGACTGATCCACTGACTGAAGGTGCTTTTGTTTCATTAACCGCAAGGCATCGAGCTGGCTTTGTCCTTAATTGTAGACAGCTAATGTAATTTTTTCCACCACTACTTTCAGGCACTGAATTGGAGAGCTAAGAGGATGTAAATGAAGTGGAAAAATACAAAATGGACATGGAAAAGTAACAACAGAAGAATGTTTAAACTGGTAGACATCAGTCTCATGTCAGAAAAGTAGCTCCAATTTGATTATCACAGTGGAGTCCTTCTATCCTGGTTTCAAACCTCAGATGATAAGAGTTATTTTTCATAGAATTTGGATTGTAAGACAGACAGTAATTCATGGTAGTTTACAAGTTATTTCTAATAAGTATCATAGTCAAGAGGATTATCTTTGCAGCCGTTTATAAACAGACAAAACTCTGACTGGTGAAATCATTAAAGCTCTGGCCATTCCTCTCCTCTGAACTAAACCCTGCCTTGGAAACCATAAGTCAAAACAATCTGCAATGAAGCTCCCAGTGGTGTCATAACAGCAACATAGAGAAGCTCAGGACCACTTAGACATTATATTCCTCTGTCTGCAGACTCTCCATTAGTAGCCTACAACACAACTTCCATAGGTGAGGTATAAACTGGTGCAACCATCAAAAATTCTTTTGAATCTTATTTTTCATTTTATCTACTGTTGCCAATGGTTTATTTTAGCACTGCTAATATTTCCACAGGGTTCTCAGTTGCTTCTGGATTTGTTCTCCTTTTCTGAAAACTGAATTGAAACTGCTGGAAAAATTTGAGAAATTCAGAAGTCTGAGACCAGGGTTAGGGGAAACTTGCTGTTATATATGTTACTTAGTTCATTTTTTAAGCTGTAGCGTACTGATAAATGTTTTTAAGCTGATTTCATCCATACTCTTCATATGCTGACGCGACGTGACTAATGACCAACATGACAAAATAACTCAGTGTTGACTTTTAGTTTCACACAGGACACAATCACCAGTCTCCTGGGTCGAAGTCCGTTGTGTGTTTGTCCTTTCGTAGGGATTGTGATCCTCAAAAAATGTATCCACTGGTTTACAGATGTCTCTTTGTAAGTCTATGGCAAAGGTCAGCAACCTTAACCATCACAAGAGCCATTCTCTGTTTTCCTCCAAGACTTCCTTTTCGGATTTGGAATCGATAGCCAGCTTAGCTACGAAGACTCAAGACTAGCCACCATCATTGAGGTTTCAACAAAATTTACAGTAAAAGGCACCAGGCTGTAGTTGTATGGCGCATATTTTAGTTGACAAAATGTTAAAATGTTTTGTTTTTTTTAATTCCGTGCATATGCTATACATTTTTACAGTGGGAAAATGAAAGAAACACTTAAGGCCTACAACAATGATCAATGAAAATAAAAACGATTTAAAAAATAACCGTTAGGCGTCGATGGCTTGGTGGGTAGAGCAGGCGCCCCATATACAAGGCTGTTGCTGCAGCAGCCCGGGTTCGAGTCCGGCCTGTAGCCCTTTGCTGCATGTCGTCCCCCCTCTCTCTCTCTCCCCCCTTCAAACTTACCTGTCCTGTCTATCAAAGGCAAAATGCCCTAAAAAAACATCTTTAAAAGAAATAAAAAAATAACCCTTATTCATTTATATCTATTTTTTTTGTCAAAGCCACAGTGACAGTCTTTTTGGGCTCAATAGCATCACGTGACAGACCCACAAGTTGTAATTCCACATTTGGCCACTATATAAAATTGGCTTCAAAGCCTGGTGCTGTAGCTGGGGCCTTGGTATTCGACAGTGTTGTGTTCACAGCCAAAAAAATAATTAATGCAGGCTTAAGTGAGTGGCACTATCAGAGAACTTTGCTGAAATAACTTAACAGAGAATTTTGTCCATGTTTTAAACTTCACTTTGTTTCCAAACTGATGTTAATCCTAATGCTTGCATTATGTTCTAAAATAGTCAGCTGTTTGGCAGATATGAGAAGGTCTATCTCAGTTATTGATAGAAAATTGTAAGTATGGATATATTTTGACATTTTAGGTTACTGACCTGCAAGCATCAGCTGGTTTGTGTGTTGACTATTGCTGAGCTAAGGTCATGACTTCAGGTGAAGAGTTCAGTAGTTTCAGGTCAATACATTGGGGAAATAGTGTGATGGTTTCTCTCTTGGCTTTGAGGTTTCAAATGCAAGATGTGTCACTGCCCTGACTGTTCCATAAAGTCTGCATCGTTAAACTCTATACTGAACAAATAAGCCTAAAACAAAACTACTGGACAGGCTGATGGACCAACGGACTGTGAGAGGGGAGTAATGTGCAGAGAGATTCGGACCTCCCAGCTGTGTGAACAGTCTGTTTGTTGCTGGGCGGAGAAATCATCTCTAAATCCAATGCAGGCTTGTATGGTACATGTGGTTTTGGCAAGATGACTGAGGAAGCCGTTAGTTTCATTTACAGGCCTGTTTACAAGCAAGTCTAAGACCTCCAGCCCTCTCATTAGACACACACACATAAACACACACACAGATGCTGATTCTGCTGTCTTGCATTTCCTTTACTTCATCAACATACAGTACAGGAGAAACACTTTGTTGCAAGGGAGAGCAGGCTTGCCTCGACTTGTGGCATCAGTTCATTTTTGAACACAGTTACAGCAGGGAACACATAATCTCCACAGAATCTTCTGTTCTTCAGACGAGCAGCCAAACAAATGAGCAAACCCATTTTTGGCACAGATTCCAAATCCATCTTTTACTCTCACATTCATTTTTTTTTTTAACAATGGGCGTGGTTTCTAACACATTTAAACAACTGGTATCTAACTTAATCCGCCTTAGAGTCGCTGTCTGCATAGTTTGTCATACGTTGAAAAGTTTACGACATCATTTCCTGAATTTTTCCCACAGTCCCTGTGCTGTGCACCGCTGGATGATTTTCTCAGCTGATAATGCAGTATAGCTCAGAATGAAGTGAGTAGTTGTGGCTTTCCTCCATACCCTGATAACACTTTTATTGGCTTGCTGACTAAACATTCAGAGAGGTGGGGGGTTGTGGACGGGGTGTAGGTGGTCCTATCAGAGTGGGTAAAGGTGGAAGATGTGTCCAGACTGAATGTTGTTTGTGTGAATGAGGAGGGTTCGGCTGCTTACAGAGTCTGTATCACACATACCATATTTAACTGTTAACACACAGCCTCATATGTGAAACACATGCAGCATACCCTACACTATATAGACACACATGCACGAGCACACACACACACACACACACACACACACACACACACACATACACAGCCGTACTGCAATGCTGCCATCTATCATACCATGAAGCATATGGGCATGGTAAGGGTGTGCTTCCTTTTTATCTGAAAGAGCCCATCTGTGTAAATGTCTTCACTCTTTCCTGTCTATAAATTTGTGCAGTAAAAAACAATGACCTATGAACTTATGCTCCAGGTACTTTAATGCCTCTCCTGAAGTACAAGGACAACCTAAAGACCCTCGTTCTTAAAGGGAAATTTCGGTTTATTTCAACCTGTCTCCTATCATCCTAAATTTGTTTCAAGTGACTAGTGACATAAAAATAATAGTTAGCATGTTAGCTGTTAGCCTAGATACAGCCAGGGCGCATAGTAGCGTCAGACCTGTTAAAACATAAGTGAACGGGCAA
>NC_065529.1:16311899-16369840 GCF_006386435.1 Epinephelus moara
GTATTCTGGCTCAAATAAATAAGGGCGGCCATCAAACTCTGCAAAATCAAATTCCTCCTCCACAAAGTCGAAGTCTGGCAAAAAGTCAGCCATTATTCTATAAATCTTTCATAAAATAAATGAATGAACTTTTCAGGCTACTGTCCGGTTCTGCCTTCCAGCTGTTGCTGCTTGTTCTTGCGATATTTCGGCCATGCTTTGGAAAGCAGAGCTAAACGGTAAACAAACATGGCACCACACCGGTAAGGTAAGACAATACGTTTACATGTCATGGCACCACACCGGTAAGGTAAGACAATACGTTTACATGTCGTTTTCTATATGTTCTCTGACATTCATCCTAACGATATGAGGCAGTCTTGAGGTTGCCCGTTCACTTACGTTTTAACAGGTCTGACGCTACTATGCGCCCCAGCTTTATCTAGGCTAACGGCTAACATGCTAACTGTTATTTTTATGTTACTAGTCACTTGAAACAAATTTAGGACGATAGGAGACAGGTTGAATTAAACTGAAATTTCCCTTCAATGGATTTTTTAAATATCAAATATCAATCAACAAAATCCTTAATAATTATAATAATAATAGCTTTATTTGTATAACACTTTCTCAACAAATGTGTACAAAGTGCTTTACATACAATAAAACCCAAAAGCAGCAACAGTATTAAAAACAGAAATAAAAGGTAATATATGAGGTTAACAGATAAGCTACAACTAACAATACACCAAAAAACAGAGACTGGTTACAGTCAGGAACAGATCAAACCTTTACATACAAGTGTGCGCCGCAAAATATATAAAAGATAGGAGTGATGTGTTATACAAGAGAAACAGGAAAAACAAAGACCCATCATTGAATCCATAGGGATTGATTCACATAGGTTGTTTGCATCCACATAACTGTATGACGTGCAAAATTCAGATGAAGACAGGAAGTGTGTGAATTGGATATAAAGGAAAGTGACTACATAAAAGGGTTGACTGAAAATTAAAACTCATGTTGGATGTTATCAATACAAAAACGAAGAAAAGTGTTTTTTCCCTCAACGTCACTAATGTGCCCCATTTGGCACAGTTGTTGCTACAAATGACCTCATCCTCCAGACGTCTTAGTGTTATTAACGTTACACGGCAAGCTGATGAAAGCGTGCTAGAGTCTACTGAACTACAACTATTTTGTTTGAGGTTGGCTCAATGACTGAAACAACTGCTGACTTGTTTTTGGTTGGGTGAGTAAATGTGCTTGGGTATTACTTGTTATATTTCAACTCTGTACATAGATGCACCGCTGTCAGGCTGACGCTACAGTTAGCTAACTTAAGCAGCTATTTTCCTCTCGGTCAGCCGCTCCCAGAGGTCTGGTGAAATGCCATTAAAAATCTGGGTTGTAGCCACAAACACGAACAAGTTGTCACAGCAAACTGTAATTGCAACTCAACCCATGTTTAAGAAACAACGCTTTAATGTTTATGTTTGAAATGAGTTGACACCATTCCTTTAGACTGAAGACAAAGGTTTTTGATCTACATCTGCCCCTGTTTCTCAGTGAGGTTCTTTACTTCTTCCCCCTTACATCCTGCTGTGTTTTGGGACCTAAAGAGGCCTTTGTATTTCCTAATTTGATCAATTGTAACCGCCATTAACAGCAAATAATCATAGGCATTTGTGCAGTGTTGGCAGTCTCTGACTCCAGTTGCCTGCCCTCCATCTGGACAGCTCACCAATGTGTGACATCATATGCAAAGAAGCTACTGACTGTTTCCTCTATTGTTGATTATCCTATCAGATCAGCAACTGTAACAAGGCATGGCAGGTTTGTTAAACTTTGAATTTCTCAATTTGTTGAGTCTGTTTGTCCATGAGGCTGTGAACAATACTCAGCAGCTTAGTTTAATGTAAGTTGCCACTGTAGCATACCTAGCTAACTACAGTGGCAACCTCTCCGAACATTACTTCTAAGGCCAAGAAGCTTACATCAGCTACCTACATTTTTAGGGGTTATAGGTTGCATTAAAAACAAAAATCCCAGTTCATGATAGCACCACCACACTGTGCAGCACTGTTTGCTAGCTACAGCTGATAAAATCTGTCAGTGACAGTTTTTCACCCTGCAAAAATACAATCACCATGCAGAAATGAGAGGCCTCCTTCTGTCTACCTTTGTCTGAAATCAAGGAACCATCATGGAACGGTCATTCAAGTCAGAATTCCAAGTCGGAAACTTGACCAAGATCCACTTCACCAGAGTTTGCCAACATAAACGCAATTTGACATCACAGCAACATGGCAGCGCACACAGTGAATCGAGGAAAATTACCTTTTCAGCAGTTTTAACTTCATGTAGTGTTTGTATTGTGAAACGTGCTGTTACGATGTTGTAGTTACCATTTCCATTTCCATTCAGTTAATTTGTGCTTGATAGAAGTCTTTGCAAGGTTGCATTTCTCCATCTCCATCTCCATCCACAGTTAAATGCTCAGAGGTTCTACAACTTTATGCTTTTGGCTGATGGGGTTCACATTATTAGGCTTGGCACCCTTTACACAATTTTGAGCTGTTGTACGCTATTTGAATGAGCAAAGACGAGCAAGACAGTTGACTTACTTTATACACTAGCTTTCTTCACAAATGGCGCTGTGAAAATTGTTGTATGTCCTCTGTAGCTGCTTGTGAAGCTCAGACTTGCCATACAAACATCAGTTTGCTGCGGGCGTCCATGTTTTCCCAAGCAGATGCACTGGGACGCATTTAGATCGGAAGTCAGGGATAAAGACTCTGAATTTTTTACTTCCAACTTGCAGTGGATTGCAGCATAATTTTAAAGCACTAATTGATTTCAGATAAAGGCCTAAGAATCAAAATGATGTGGGGAAGAAGAAGCAATAAGAGGACAAAAACAATACAAGATGCCTGAACCACATAAAAACCACTTCTGACAAGTGCTGTGTGTTTTTTATTAAAAGCCATGGAAAAACAATATATTTTTTGCAGTTGGCTTCATCAAGCTTTCTGACATGACCGTGCAAACACTGCCAATAAAGTCAATATAGAATGGGTTCAATCAACCATGACACACGAATCTACATGTATTACATTAACGCATACCAAAGAGAGAAGCACAGCAACATTTGAGTTCATCTTTGAATCAATGTTTAAAGTCAAATCTTGGAAAAACATAATAAGTGAGCAATTTATTCCAAGAATTTGGTGAAAGTCAGTGTTCTCTCACACATTGAGATGACTGTAACTAAAACTCATCAGTTTGTGTGTAAACAGTGTTTGAGCTGAAGCCTGTCTCAGCTGGATAATGTTTGGTTAATGCATGACGGATAAGTTTTGATTTGGAAACGTCCACTATCCAGGTGGCTTCCATAGTGACTTGCTTACCAATATGCTTCCTTGAGAGAGCACTTTTCAGTGAGTATGATTTCATGCATGATGTAATGCCTCGCAGTCTCACAGGCTGCCTTTGGGATCCACAGTCACTGATGGTGTTCAGTGTGTGTTAGAACAGTTTTATTTCATTCATATAATGACCCACACCAAAGCCACATGGTTTGAATATAGCAGAAGCAGGATTTTGTAATACACAGCTATTCATTTGATTGACAGAAGCTAATTTTAACGTTGTCATAATAACAGAAATATTTTAGATAAACAAAGGGCTTCCAGCTATCTGTCTCCTCTGATGAAGGAAGTATGCACAGTGCCCTATTCTTAGGCAAGTTCTGGATGGTGTAGCCAACCACAAAAGCATGAAAACTGAACATAAACTCTGCGCTCTTTATCTTTGGTAGATAAAATAAGCAGCGAGAGGAGCCTTTCAGTGTACCAAACTTGTTTGCACTTTTCTTATGCTGAACATTTATGCTCTGAATCGCTCTGTCCTGTAAACACCATGCATTTTTTTCAGTGAATAACAAAGTTTATACATGATTAATACAATAATAACGTATTTGTGAAACCATGATTTATGAGACAATAATTTGTATTTGTATGAATCTTTTCAAACATTAAAGACTGCTAACATTTGTCAGGATGGGCGTCCAAAGCTGTGGATTTTGGCTTCATCCTGGAGAGGAGAGTGGGTGCGGCTCGCAGAATTTAAGTATGTATACACAGTGTGAACAGGATGCTGTATCATCTTGTTGCAGCAGTGCGCAACACGTTAGAAAGTTTTCTGTTAAGTAAGTTTTGTGTTAGGGAGAATATTATTATTCCTGTGGAAACATTTCTGGCTAAAGCTCATGTGCCTCTACTTTAAACCAAACAGTTCAATCATCCAAATCGCTGTGTAGATGACAGAACAGGCCGTTCTTGGAAAGTTCTCAGATTATTATACACACCAAGTCATTTTGGGCTGGAGCCTGAGCCTGCCTCGCTCTCTCCATCAGTTTGGAAAACATCTGCCGCAGTATGTAATAGCCATGAGGACTCCTGCTTAAAGATTTCCTGCAGTAAAAGCAGGTTCTCCGCCCTATAAATATCTCTCCTCTTGAATCAACAGGTTGAATTAAGCCCTGAAAAAAGAGTATTATAACATCCAACCTTCTCTGTCCAGGTGCAGACATTCCACTCTTTTTACACATGAAACCAAACTACACAGATTTATCCTCAAAGGTTTGCTCCTTAAAGAGGCTCTTTGTGAAATCTGAAGCGCATGAGGTGTCTGGACACAGCTCTCAATATGGAGGTGGCTGAGCTGTCGGCTAGCAGCTAATGGTACTAACTCCACTGACAACTGCCAACAGTGGTGACAGAGCTAACAGTGTTAAACAAGGAGGAACCAGAGGGTGGACACTACCCTTCAGCGATGCCGCCGTCTGGATATTCATTGTATAAATGCAGTGCATAGTTTAGTAGGTTTAGCGTATTGCGCTAAACACTAACCCCACCCACTTTTTAGCAGTCCAATGAAATGAAAAGGATTTGATTTAAATGCCTTTTAGAACTGTACACTGCACAAATATTCTGTTGCTCTGTGAAATTCATCAAAGTACAGAGGCTAAAGATGCTCTAGCTCAGTGGTTCCCAACTGGTCAACACATTCTCATTCCCACCTCATCACATATTGATGTCTTGGTCATGCACTTTCCACATCCACATACGATGTGCAAGGTACCCTGGGTGCGTTGGTTGTTGACGTTCTGGGACCTTTTACATGCATTTTCTTCTTTCAAGATACACTTCTGTTTTCACAGGAAATTTAACGTTTACAGCCTCTTTCAATGCACTCCGTTCGTACAACACCAGGAGTTGAATTATTTTTTCCTTCAACAACAAGCACACATGGTTGGGTTTAGGCAACAAAACATGTGGTTAGGTTTAGGAAAAAAGAACAGGGGGTGGCTTTAGAATCTTTCGGACCGCAAATACCCCTCTCTCGGGTGAAAGTGGGTGTTTGTTGGATCCATACACCAACCCCCCCACTTCAGTCAGATTTCCGTCACTTTAACTTTCGTCCTTGTCCCACCACATTTCCCCCTGACGCCACTGGGCGCTGTTAAATCATGCTGCGTGTCATGCCGACCTTAAAGGATGCCTTTTTTTGTTGGTTTCTGATGCCGCAAGTCACTGCCCAAACGCCAGATTTCGACGACTTCGGAGTGTAACCAGCTCAACTGGTGCAGCCACGAGTTCCAGATATCTCCTTAGCCATTTGTTCAACATCCACAGTTTTATATACTTAGTTTCTCATTTGTGTTTGGCCATGTCGTCAAGCTAGTTCGCTGCCTCTGTTAAGAAGTTGCCCATTAGTCACTCACTCTTCTTCTTCTTCGAGTTTAATGGCAGTTGGCAATCCAGCTTCCAGGTGCATTACCGCCACCTACTGGACTGGAGTGTGGAGCAGTAGATTGGCAGGAAACAAAACAAAAACAAAAATTAAATCCTCTTTTTTGTTTCTGTTACTCTTAAATAATTAAATAGAGGCTTACACACATTCCTTGATGTCTTTCCAAGTAGATTCCCTCATGTAATAATGTGCTTTTCTACCATTAGTCCTGTTTAGTCACTCTCTCCACAGCAGGAATCTGCACTTCAAAATAACAGCTCTATGTCGGAAAATTCACTTGAAAACTTGAAAATAAAGTGTGTTTTTTACAAACTTGACACTTTTACAAGTCACTTATGGTCCATTGAGAATGGACCCACAACCCACTTTTGGACCACGACCCACCAGTTGGGAAGCACTGCTCTAGCTTTCGTTTCACTGGGACTTTAAAAGTCACTTAAAGAAAAGAGTGACTTAACAGTTTATTAGTGCACACACCAAAATTAGTTTATTTAGTTGTAACTTCTCTGTAGGGCAGGATAATGGAGTAAATTACCATCATTTTAATGCTGTACTTTAATTAAAACTGTGGAGCTGGTAATTCTTGACCTTTCTCTGTCTCCTCCTAATATGACACAGTCACACACTGTATTGCCTTCCTTGTTTGGGTTCTTGGTTTGCAGCTTATTATGCTTGCATTAAATGGCGTGTCTTATTTATTTGTTGGCTACCTCTGTAGAGACAGCGCTGCAGCCACAGAGCAGGCCTGTCACATTTAGTGTCAGCACAGCGCCAGACAGTAGCCAGAGACCAACAATTTGTGGCCGACCACCTCATTCAGAGAATCACCTTTGCTTTAATTTCCACTTTATTCAATGTAAACTTTTCACATGTACATAACAGTTCTAAATTCACCTCTGATGATAGTATATCATAGAGTTGATGCATGAAACATAAAATTAAATCATGAGACGTTGCTGTTAATAAGCAGCTGCTTCCAATGATCTCATCTCTGCAGGCAGCACAAAATAAAAACTTTTAAAGAGAAATGAGGTCACCATAGTTGATCAGAGGAGCTGAGTCATTAGATGTGATTCTTGCACCCTCTTTTAACTGGTAGCAGAGAAGATGAGAAAGCAACCACCCAAAAAGTGACGCATTTGTTACACATACCCTCTCACTTCTGTGTCCCATTTGTTGACATATCCCCCCTTTCCTTGTTGGGACCAGTCTGGACCAGATGTTTGGCCCTGCTGAGCTCAATAACCCAAACCTGGTGGCTGAGTGAAGAGAAGACAGGAGTGCAGTGGGGGGAGAGCTGATGAAAAGAGAAAAGAAAGTGAGGGGAAAGTGGGAGAAGGAGGCACACGCATGTACATGTGTGTTTGAAACGGTTCCCCACATATGTTCGCCTCATTATCCTTCGGCTGCAGCTCACTCTACAGGAATGCAGGGCAGCAAACACATGTCCACTTCCTAACCCCCAGTGACACATAAATACACACACACACACACACACACACACACACACACATAGAGGCTCTACACTTTGTAATCACAGTGCCACACAGCCCCACTTCCTGAAAGACCCTCCACAACACCCCGTGCCTGCTGGACCTCAGTAATCAGACTGTTTGAGTTTACTGATGCTGGAAGAGGAAAAGAAAAAAAACCTCCTGGATATTCGACTGACACAGAAAAGATGCCGTGGGGATGCTGCTAATGAAAAGCACATGACTGTGTATGAGTGCAGTCATCTCGACAAAAGCAGGGTGGGTGGGAGACAAGAGGAGAGATGCGATTACAGTTGGGCTTTCCCTAACAGAGGCTCAGTGTTCACAGCATTTCTCAAAGACGTCTGATTTAGAATCACACGCTTGTGCATACACACAAATATGCAAACATGCCCGTGCACCCTTGTCCATTTAAGACAAACATTCTCATGCTATGCTGCAACAGAGCAAAAATAATAACAAACTGTGACACAGTTCAGACACATGAAAGAGCCCAGCAGTCTCCCAGAAGGAATTAAGATTAAACCTCACTGGCTCGGGGCCGAGCAGAGAGGGAGAAAGAAACAGTGTGACCCTCAGAGGGAAAAAAGCCAGGGAACAAACCCAACAGGCAGGCTTGTCCACCAAAGGAGAGAGAGGGAGGGGAGGGTTAGGGACGGAGAGAAACAGAGGAAGAGGGAGAGAGAGAGAGGGAGGGGAAGGAGAAGAGGGAGAGAGGCAGAGAGAAGAAAAGACACAAAAGTTGTGACTTGACAAAAGAGGGCAGGTACCAGAGGCAGGTAAGAAAGTTTATTTGTTGTTTCTAAGGCGGGGTGTTGTAGATGGGACTTTATCAATAAGATAAGAGCACAGGCAGTAATCGGTGTGTGTGTGTGTGTGTGTGTGTGTTTGTGTGTGTGAAACACAGAGAGGCAGCAAGATCAGTGTATGTGTGAGTGTGTGTTTAAGAGGGGAATCCTGGCACAGGCACAGCTGAGCCATGCTGGTGTGTTTCTATAGAAACACTGTGCCATACAAAGTGGTACTCTGTCCTCCAGGGAGCCGCCGCACGCTTCGCCTCTGCTGCTTTTCTCCACTCCTGCGCGCTCACCTTGATTTCAGCTTTTTCCATCAGAGTGAGAGGACGCCAGCTGCTGCAGGGAAGTTAGGCTGTGAAGAGAGTGAGGAGAGTCTTAAGAAAACTCACTGTTGCTTATTTTAGCTGATGGAGAATATTAATTTTTGGAGCTCAACTGATGGATCTTTAAGTAATTTCTAACAGGATTTTTTGCTTTGAATTAATTTGACTTACTCTGTAGTGAAGTTCTGTCATTCATATTCACATTCACGGACTGGTATTGAGCAAAGGCCAACAAAAAAAAAAACTGGAATATTCTGGAAATGTGGGAAAATATCTAAGGCATGCAACTGTTTTTTTCAAAATCACAGGCTGTGCTGAATCACTTTATTGCAAGAGGGTTTGAACTGTTTAGAATCCCTCTGTGAAGAATGTAAAAGGAAAATAATGATCATTTCTGGTGGAGCTGGCTGATGTGCAGGACAAAGAAGCAGTGATGACAGCATCCAGTCAGGCAGGAGGACGCACTCTCAGTTTACTTTGACTTTGATTTTTATTAGTTCATTAACAGATTAATAAGATGCTTTTGTCAGTGTCAGTTAACTCTTTCACCGCACATCCAAATTGTCTTACCATTGATACAGATCCAACCTTTCCACAGCCACTGTAGGGCTGCCCCACCCACATGAGGAAATGTTTGGGTGATCATGTAACTCTAATGCAGAGTGTCTGCTGCTGAAGAGGGTTTCATAAAGTGGGCAGATGCTTCTGTAATTACATTTCCACAGCATGTGTACCAAGCACTTTCAACATGAAGTCCATCTTTAAGTTAAGGTGGACTTAACTGTTCATAACTGTGTCTTAGAAACATATAGATGAGTTGAGTAACAGTCAGAAGATGCAATTTTATGATGCCGCTTCATCATCATTTGTGTTATTTGGAGATTTTTGTAATTGTGTTTATTAGCCACAGATATGCGAGTCAGCTCTCTGAATCCTGTCGTGCGTGACGTGGCTCTTATTCAAGGTTTTTTTTAGTAGTCTTACAAAACAGTGGGGATTATTTTCAGTTAAGGGAATGACAGCGGCTGTTCTGCCAACAAGAGGAAAAATGAATTGGAAAGATCATCAAGGACTTTGTGGTGACGAAGGACTTCTTTCTGGTACTGGTACTCATAATGCTAAGATGTAAAGTCTGTCTAAAACATGCATAAATAGCTGCAATTCAAAATATCTCATATTGTGCTGTGACTGATAACAATATCTTGGTCTTAGATAATAAAAAGCAAAATTAGGACATTTTCAATCATGAGTGAGTACATATTTCCAATGATATGTTAATTTTGAGTCATGGCTAGTCCTAATTTTTATGGATTTACATTTAAGGAAAACTACGGAAGCACTGAGAGGTAAGTGAGGATAAAGAATTCTGGTAATCCGTTATCCTAATTCTGATCTAAACTGTTTTCTCTCCTATGTTTATGGCAGAAGAGCAGGTGAAAAAAAAATGTTTTTGCCTGGATTAGGGGTCTAAATTACTGTTTTTTCTTCATCTGTGAGACGGGTGGAAAAAAACTTTGGCAGGTGAAAGAGTTTTAAAGTTCTCTCTGGAGATACATACATTGTGTGTTAGCAAGTTATGTAACATTACTGTCATGTTTTTCTTTTGGCTAGACATGACTGTAATTGTTACGTAACTTGCTAACACACGAAATACAGTCCTTTTGTACAAAGCTTGAGCCAGTTTATGACAGTACACTGTGTACAGAGTGCATGGATGAATTAAAACCCACCTGGAAGAAGACGTGAGAGCTTTTCATCCTTATTATGTAGAACATGGGGTAGTGTTGCACTTCACCCCCATGTGGTCAACATGAGTATTACAACAACAAATACTTAACACAAATTATCCTGCCAAAAAAAAAAAAAAAAAAATCACATGCCAGAACTTTTTTTTAAATCACATTTTCACAGATGAATTTAAAAAAAAGTAACTCATAAAAAATGACACCTGTTTTACAGATGAAAAACAAAAAATAAGGAACTTTTACCTTTTTCCCTCCTGTTCTTCAGTCATAAACACAGGACAGAAAACAATTTGGACCAGACTTGGAGAATGGATCACCAGATTTTTTTGCCCTTTGGGGCTTCCATATGGTGATGAGGCCCAAAATGCATTGTTGACCTTGGAAACAGCAATCAAGGAGACATTGCCACCAGTGGATCTACTTAATAGCTGTTCTGAAGCTTTCGATCATCTCACATGAGCGTCATCAGCAGATGGAGTTTTCCAATTTGTCATGGAGCTGTGATTCTACAGCTCCCTGATGGCTGTTTTGTACAAAAAATGGAAATGCAAAATTGTGATTCTGCATTCCCTTGACAACAGTACAAACTAAATCTGCTATACAGCTGTAATATAATCAAAAACTCCAGGATGCATACTAAATACTTCGCATGTGTGACCTTGCAGTGGTTTTAAAGGGAGGATCAAATGTCTCCATATTATTTTGGTTTGAAGTCAAATTGTGAAAATTAGCTAGTTGATAATGGTTAGGAATAAATAAAATACAGTCATCTGCATGGGCGGGTTATGAGAGGACAGGCCCTGTGCATAGATATGCCACAGGCCCTGACATCTCTCCTACATAGATGCAAGACACAAGACTTCTGTGTTGGTTATGCCTCTTTTTTTGTTGTTTGCGTGTCTCTGCAGGCATTTTGCATTTTTTGTGGCTTTGTATCTCTGAAGTAATCTTATGTCTCCTGGAGGGAGTTTTGCTTTTCTTTGTAGTTGTTTGTGTCTCTTTGAGGAAATTTCTTGTCTGTTTTGGTCATTTTGTGCATCTTTGTGGTTGTTTCCCCCTTTTTTGTAGTTATTTTGTAGTGTTTGTTCTTTTGCATTTCATTGGGGGGGTTTTGTGTGTGTGCCTCTTTGTGGTCATTACACTTTGCAGGTGAAGGCCAGGGTGGTCCCCTGGCACTTTGGGCTCCCAGGCTTGTGCCCAGTAGGTCGTTTGTAATGTGAATGTGGTCGTTGATGCAGAGAGGCACAACAAGGATCTCTGACCCACTTTGTAGTCCTCATATTGATCAGATTTGCCTGTTGAGGTCACAAATAACAAATCAGTGAGTCAGCCATCTCTGACTTTGAGTCTCTATGTGTTTGCCAGACTACTGATCTGATCATGACGACAGGAGCGAGAGAGGAAGGAAGGCTGGTTTAGGTTTTGAAAGAGGGGCTGTGAGGCTCTGGGTGGCTGAGAGGGAAAAGGAAGGGCAGTGCCAGGGAACATCGTCAGACAAAAGTTCAGATTTGTTTTTCCAGGCAGGACAGATTATGGCTCTGAGCCTCATTCCTGCCCCATGATTCATAATGCGATGTTTATCAAATTGGCTGGAGACTTGCCTAACTGGAGAGAGTGAATGGAAAGTAATGGTGCATTTGTGCCAAAGCAATATGTATTTTGACAGCTGTGTGGTGATTATTTACAGCAGCTTATGCTGATGAGGTACAGAGCACAGTGTAAAGAAACAAATGCACACAAACAGGCATGCTGAATAATGTCAAACTTTAGGATTAAGGGGACATCAATCTACTTTGAGTAGTGAATTTATCTTCACTGATGGGTAAATAGTTGTGTTGCTAGCCAAACATCTGCATCTGTGTGTGTCAGTCGAGCTTTCAGTCTCTCAGTCTGAGGACACAGAGGTCACTTCATTGTACACAGACAAGAACTAAGCCAATTAGAGTTGCGCACATCTGTCACGCATATTTTTGGAGAAGTCTATTACAAAAACCTGAAATTAATCCTGGTCAAAGTGCAAACTCTTGGGTGTATCAAGGATGAGTCTGTGCACCATCAATGTGCTAAAATATGCAAAGCAGAAACTCTAAACAACTAGAATTAAGATGACAGCAATTCTTACGATAATGGATATTGAAAACATGAATATTCTCTAAAAAAGATACTATTAAAATACATGTAAGCTTAAAACCTCAAGGATTTACATCTGCATGCAACACTTTTGCATTTCCAATTATTTAAATATACATATTGCCTCCATCAGAGTCTTATTGGGATATAGCCCAGTTTCCTTTGGGCCTCTCCTGGGTCAAAGATCTTTAACCTTGCAGACCTGCAGTTTTCCCCTTCACAACTCTCCCTCTGGACCAGTGCTGACAATAGAGCCTTTATCCCAAAACCTTTCCTTTCCTCTCTCTCATAAGTACTAATTTCCTGTACTAGTATCGGCCCCTCCTTCTCTCCGATTTGATCAAATTAAACAAATCCCTGCTGACTTTCCTGCTCACTCTCTTTCACTTGTTTCACCAAGCCACAAACTCCCATTTTAACATTTATTTAAACTGGAATAACTCTCTTTGACATCATGACAGTAACTAACCACTTCAAAGCATTGATTCACATTCTTTTCCTACTCATTCACTAGTTCCAGAAACCACAAAGTACAATGGAAAGGTTGGATCAAAGTGTGGGTTAACCTGACTCTCTTAGAGTACATGCTGTATCTTTATTTTATTTTTTTCAGCTCAACACGATACTGAAGTCATGAATTAAAACATTTTCACTATAGCAAGAGCAGCATCAGGCAGTGGTATTTTATGTTCAAATAAAAGTGCAGTAAAAGTCAAGGCAGCAGGCTGCCGAATGTATTGGTTTACAGTACTACAGTCTCAGAGTCTTCATGGCTGAGATCCAAAAGAAACATGCTTTATGTTTGTCTAGGTACTGCTTGGCCAGTACAACCCTGAAAACTCTCAGCACAGGTTGAATAAAAATCAGTTGAGCTTGGGAATATTTTCAAAAGAAGAACTCCGAAGCCCCTTTCAGAATAGGAACAATCAAAAGGCAAAAACAAACAGTTGCTTACTGAAGCTTTCAGTGTCATCAGAGATCTGCACTGAGCCTCTAAATGCCTGCTTATCAAGGAAGCAGGGTCTGTACAGTTGAGAGGCAGCACTGCCGCAGAGCTCCCTCACACAGCAAGACACACAAAAAGGACCAATGTACATGATGTTAAACATTCTGTGTGGGCGGGATAAGCTGACCGTACTGGCTAACCAGCACAACCACAATGACAGGTTGTGAGTTATGCAGAGGCTTCTCTCTCCCTCTCACTCATCATACAGTAAATTCTATAAATCAGCATCTGTTCTGTGCCCTGTCACAGGACGATGAAGGCCGGCGCGGGACTCTTCTCTGCATTGGCTCTGTTCCTCCTGATGGGGGCAGTGTTCACCCAGAGAACTCGGCCAAAGAAGCCCACCAGGCGCCCAGCCACCACCAGGAAGCCTTCTGTCCCCCGGCCTGCTGTACCGGCGCAGCCAGAGCCCCAGGAGCCTACAGACTTCCCCCCTCCCATCCTGGGCCCACCATCTATCTTTCCTGACTGCCCCCGAGAGTGCATGTGCTCACCCAACTACCCCAATGCTCTCAACTGTGAGAACCGGAACATCCGTGCAATCCCTGTCATCCCATCTAGAACCCACTACTTGTACCTGCAAAACAACTACATCTCAGAAGTGACAGCAGAGCCGTTCCTCAACGCCACCGAGATCCGCTGGGTCAATTTGGCCAACAACCGCATTCATCGAATAGACAAAATGGTCATAAACTTTCCTCAGTTAAAGAATCAACATGTAGTTCTGGAGAAAGATAGTTCATTGTTGAGTCTCATAACCAGGTAACAATGACCTTGGGTTGGTAGTCGGACCCAACCACCAATCCAAAGCATCGGTAGGCCCTGAGAATGAGGCTCCACAATCAACTATCTATCTCCAGAATGACATACTGCACCTTTGACATTCATGATTTGAATTTTATATAAAAGTTTATCCAACCATCTATCTCTTGTGCAGGTGTTTGAGAAGATCCCAGCACTGCTGTACTTGTATGTCCAGCGTAACCATCTGAAAGAGGTCCCCGCAGGTCTCCCATCAAGCCTAGAACAGCTCCGCCTCGGCAGGAATCGTATTTCTAAGATCCCTGCCGGTGCCTTCAGCAAGATGGGAAACCTGACACTGCTCGACCTGTACCACAACCAGGTAAACCCCTGTTTAAAGGTAGCTTTGTGAGCATCTTACCAGACTGTGCAGTCAAGGTATGAGCACCGTTTCTAGAGCAAACATGAGCATCTGATGAATTCTCTTTCAGCTGAGTGACAGCGACCTGGGAAAGAACATATTTAAGGACCTGAAGAGCCTCATGCAACTCAATCTGGCTCACAACGTCCTGAAGAAGATGCCTGCTGGTGTACCTAACAGCCTCATACAGCTTTTCCTGGACAGGAACCGTATAGATGACATCCCAAAGCAAGTATACAGTGCACATGTTGTCACATGGCCGATGAACACACCTGTAAACACTCACTGCATGCATTATTTAACACTGGTTGTATGTCAAATTTTACAACTGTTCTTCTCATTGCTGTTCAGAGACTACTTTGGTGGTTTCAACCACCTGGCATTTGTGAGGCTGAACTACAACCAACTGAGTGATAAAGGTCTTCCCAAGCTTGTGTTCAACATATCCACCCTGCTGGACCTGCAACTGTCCCACAACCAGATCGCTTCTGTTCCTCTCTTCAACGGTCACCTGGAGCACCTGCACCTGGACCACAACACCATCGAGAGTAAGTTATCTCAGCAGCAGTCTGCACCGCTTTGTGAGAGGTAGCAGAAATATGTCGACATATTGTGCTATAACAAAGGTATTCAGTGTACTTGAAGCTGCACAAGTCAATATTTTTATAATGACAATAGATCAAATGACTACTTATGTGCAATGTAAAAACATCGTAGTGACAAAGCCAGAGACTTACCAACTGACTCTGCAGTTCTGCTGAGCTCCACTGAGCGTTTTAGTGTATTTCAGCTCATTGTTTTGGTTTTACGGGCCACATCATCACTGTTATGACTCATTCTTATCCCTCTAATTAACCTCATCACAAGTAGCAGTACAAGAGCTTGGTTAAACCTACTGTACGCTATCTCATCCAGCACCAAACAGCAGATTTCTTACATTTCTCAGATGGCCAGAGACATGACTCCTAATGAAAGCTAATGTCACTCGATGCCTGATCCATGTGTAAATAGACCATCCTTTACTTACATGTCAGCCACGAAACATTAATATGTTTCTGTCAGCTTTTTTGAGCTCTTCTGCCCCCCAGTGGCCAAAAAATACGTAAATAAATGAGGTTTAACCTTCTGTATATGCCTCATCTTGATTTATTTATTTTATTTACAGACTTATAGACCTGGTGCTAATTCATTAATAGTAATTTGAGCAGCTGTGTGTGACATTAATTGACATGCACTTGTTTGCAGTTTGTTTAAGTGACGGAAAACAAGCACTTAACCTTGTTCAGTCTGTCAAAACATAATGAATTTATGATGATCATGAGCTGCTGCACTGTCATACCTCTAAAGATTGTAATAGGGTTGTAATGAAACTGACAATTGAAATAAGTGCAATACCATAAAATCTACCTCATAGTGACACAATTCTACCAATCTCAGATGTAAGTGTTCATTCAAGATCTTTTTTTAACCCTTGAAGTAAGATGGACACCAACACCATCATAATCTTTCTTCATAAAAATGTCTCTGAGTTACTTTTAGATTTTGGCGTAAACTTGTTCATGTTAACTTGGTAACACTTTCTATGAAGGCCATGTCTATAATGCATTATAAGCACATTAATAAGACATTTGAATGCATTCATAAGGCTTTATGAAACTCTTTACAATTATTTATAATCATGACAACTTATAACAATGTTTATAAAGTATTATAAGTGGTAGACATGATGCATCATAAGTTCAGCATTACTACTGCTTTATACCTCCATGCCAATGTTACAACAGTGTTTGAAAGAAGAATCTGAATCCTGGGTCACTCAGCACACTATAATAACTAAAAGTTTATGAAATGGCATAGTGTCCTATAAACATCAACAATACATCACAGAATGAGTTTGTGAGTTTTAAGTAAAGTGACCGCACTGTTTTAGGTTGTTACCAATTGTGTGGGGACTCATGAGCAGTATTTGCCACAAGTACACAAGTCTCACAAACAATCACAGTGTTTGTTAAGTCTATATTTTCCAAACCTTTCGGTTACTTAATGTAATCCCCAGTTATTTAAAGTAGCACGGTGAGGTTTTTCACTGTGGGAATTGCCTTGGAGTGACGAACTATGGAAGCTCCAATGACACCACGTGTGCCAGTGACAGACAGGTCGAGCTGTGTTGGAGGCCACGCCCCCCTAATATTACTCGGTCAGGTGAATGTGCTCTTACGTGGCTCATACTCACACTAACAGTTAAAACAAACAAACAAACAAGCAAAAACAAGCGAACAAAAATAAAGCTGTTAAAGACCTATAGTGTTAGGTACACATATTTAAAAAGTAAAATAAAGAAAGAAGCATCATTGAAAAAGACGTGCATTTTGACAGCTCTAAGTTTGTTTTATTTTAAAGTAAATTAGGGATTTCAAGTGTGAAAATGTGATAAGTGTGACGTGCCCATAACCTTATACACTGCTGTCAATGCTACAATATATACCTGATGTTTATGAGATATATTCTATTATTCCAAGTTAGAGCAGTTCTCTATGTGTCTTTATAACTGACCAAGGTTATGTAGTTATAATGTGCTGTGAAACCCAGGACCCAGATTATGTATAAAGCACTGGTAATGCTTAACTTACAATACATCACGTCGCCAGAAAACTGCTTTTCAGGCAGCTTAGTTAAGTATTTTTATAGTATTTCCGTGTTGTGTTGCTGAACAAGTTTTTGCAGACAGGGTCACAAAGCTTTACCTCGGGCTGACGGAGCAGGTTATAAATCTCCCTTCAGAAGTGAATCCTAATGTTAGGCGTTTCCTTAATTATTGCCTTTCTCCTTGTTGTCACGTCTGTATTTGTTTTATTACTGCTCATCTGTGTGACCCCGTTTGTTTGCTAACGTGATTTATGTCTTTTTGTGTCTCTTGTTTGGACTCTGTTTCAAAAAGTGCTAAACAAATAATAAGATTGAGTTAAATAATTTGTATCATAAGCAAGTTAAGTAATCCTCTTCCACTGGCAGATTTTGTTCTTCCTTATATGAAGGAGAAGAAGATTTGAGGATTAAGACATTAATGACTGTGTGTTTTCCCGGCAGGCATCAATGGCACCCAGATCTGCCCATATAGCCTGCAGGCCGACATGAGTGATCTCAGTCAGGTGCCCAGACTAAGGTACGTCACATCATGACACAACTTGGCACTCAACAATACAATCTGGTACAGTGGCATCCTTTTGATAGGAAGTAAACAGGAACAAAATAATTATGTCAGGAATTAATGAGTATTTAAAAGCAGTTATTGTTGTGATGCCACTTTAAAAACCTGCTCTGTTGCGTCAGGTACCTGCGTTTGGACGGAAATCACCTCAGCCCCCCCATCCCTCTGGATGTCATCATGTGCTTCAGACACCTCCACTCTATTGTCATTTAGAAGAACTGTGCCTTAAAGCCTGAGGTTATGCACGCACGCACACCAACCTTACACATACAGTATACACACACACATACGCACAGAGTCACTGTGTGCAAACTGAATTAAAGGCAAAGCATGCTCAGTGAGAAAGGTATATCCAACAGTATACTGTGGAACTGTGTTATTGAAAGAGGGGCAAACACATCAAAAAAGTGTAAAGCTTTGATAGTTCAACTTTCACTGTTGCCAGATTCAAGACGATGTCAACTCTGAATCTACAAAGAGTGGATATAACGACCTTTAGAGTTAGGTTTTTGTTACATTTTATCAGTCATCTTTTGTTTATAGAAATGCAATGCAGAAAAAACCTAGAATGAGTAAAGCCTGAAAATACAGGTACATTGACAGACATGCTACAAATATAAAGGGTAGTTATGTTCACTAGCAGATGTGACCAGAGTAGAGCTGCCACCAAGGACAACAAGCAGAGCTGCAGATGAAGTCACAACCAGAACCAGTTTAAAACATAACTACCATGTAGTTGAAACTGTCCCAAATGTGTCTGTGGTTTTCAAGGTATTCCATGTAAAAATGTCATTTTATCCTTTTTTTTCTTACTCTCCTGTATATTATTCTTCTGTATAAAGAAGCTTTGTATAAATAATGGAAAATAAAACCTTTTTTTCTTTGATCATTTGACTGTGTTTCATTTTTTTAGACTTTCTCGCCACCTTCCCGTCGAGTATATGCTCCACTGATAAACCTGCAGGAACCCTGCACATGTAAAACTGAGGAAAGTTTAATTATGTTTTAGAGGAGGATTTTTAACCACTGTATGTTTTGACTTGTCGTACTGGACAGTAAACAGGGGTGTTAGCATAATCCCACCTGGCACCCAACATCAGTATGACACTGATGATGTTTTAAAGGTCTAGTGACGTTTGAATTTCAAGTCAACATTTTGCAGACGTTAGGTTTTGGTCTCTATACCTCATGACTAAATGTCATTATTCTACATCAAGATGATGTTGGCATGAGACGTTCAGGGGATACTGGAATTTGGTTACTTAACAGCACAACTTAAAACCAACAAAATATCAATGTCACCTGTCATCAGTATTCTACCTCAACTTGACATTAGCATTAGAGGTTGTTCTGGCAATGAACTTTGATCACCTGACGTCACAACCTGAAGTCAACCAAATATTAACGTCAAACAATGTTGATAGCCAGCTATTCATATACCAAAGAGAATGTCCAGGGGCGTAGCACCAAATTCTGGGTCACATGCATAAGCAGTCTCTGTGAACCCCCTGTCCTTCCTCTCTTGATCCATGTCTTTCTCACACACCTTTTGAAATGTCTTTTACAAAGTGAGTTTGTTTTCTTTCCCGTTCCTCTTTTTCTTTCTTTTCTTTTTTGGAACCCCGACTTCCCTTTCTTGGTAAAGACACGATAGCACATGCGGCAGCACAATCAGTCACTCACTCGCCTCCGGCTGTGTTTAAAGACGAACCCTAGCGGAGGGTGGAACTAAACCAGTTTGCACCTTTGAGTGGTGAGAACGTCCTCAGAGAGCTTCCACTAGTTTTTTTTTTTTTTGTTTTGTTTTTACTCAAAGTTCAGTCTTTTAACTGATTTATTCAGCCACTTTAATTTAGTTATGGCACTGATTACTTAGAAATAAAAAACTGCAAACAAAACCTAACATTTCATCCCAGGCTTTTCGAGGCCCACTCCCATTGGAGGCCTGGGTAATCAGTCCCACTTCACCCCCACTACAATGCCCCTGTGAATCTCAAAAATCATGACACATATGAGGAACAGGGGGGGAATCTGCAATAGGAAAGAGCAACAGTGGTTACAAGATGTCCATTTGGTGCACAGACCTAGAACTTTGAAGAAATACATGTGAGAATATCAAGAAAACATTATTAGCATTAACCAGTGTTTCCCAGCCTGCCTGGATGTCAGAGGACCTTAAGGGGGCTGCAAAATAACTTGCAGGATCATTGTACTGTACTGCAAGGCATTTTCTGTAACTTTTGAGACACTAAAAATGTGGTTTATACAGCTGATACTTAATCTCGGCAAAATGTAACATATACTTTGCATTAAAGTAGTAAAAGTGTATCGTGAGCAAAACTATCTAAGACCAGTCTGTGACATATTCACCAGCTGCTGAAGCAGTTCTGCAGAATAAGAGACTTGTGACTTGGATCATTTCAAGTTTTTCCATGTTTAAAAAGATTTGTGAAGACCTCTAGTGGTTAGAAACCAGCACAGAGCATTCCTGAGCTGGGAAGTGCTGGCAGCTATTTTTAACCGCACACACTGACATGCACTTCCAATGAGGAAATCTGGAAGTTTTTCACTTCTCTATTAATACCATCAGAAATTATATTGAAATGTATTTTACATGGACACTGGTTATTCCTGTTCTCCACTGGACTTCCCTGCTCATGATTCTTTCCGCTGCAGGTAAATTTTCAGCAGTCATCAGCAGTTAACCTGGCCGGATAAGCAGGTGAACAGGTCCTGTTGGTGTTTCCGATCAGGACTTGTATGACAGGAGTTAAGTCACTGCCAGTGATTTCCTCAAGGAAAACGAGTAGGGGTACGTCTTACACTGTCCTGAGGGATGTTTTATTTCCAGTATATAGTTGAACACATAAAGTATTTCCATCACAGGTCTATAAGAATCTAAAAACAAATTGTTACTGGTGCAAAACACACCCATCTTTCACCCTACACAATACATCAACACACTTTAAAAGTTCATCAGTGATGCAATGAGTACTTTTTAATGATGAACACACAGCTGAATAAATTAATGCTGCAGAGGAGTGATGACACACTGAGCATCTGATGAATGACTCATTAAATAATGACATCACCGACAGCGAAGGTGTTTCTTTACAACGACCACGCCACAAATCAGGGAGGAGGAAATCTTTCATGATTCCGTTTCCCTTTCTGCCAATCAGGTCATCAGTTCCTTTAATTACAGCATGCTTCCTCCTCCTGTAAACTAACTTGTGTGCACATGAGCAGGTGCATGAGTGTGTATGTGTCTGTGCAAGCTGTGCAGTACCTGAGAAAAATCCCCCTGAGTCCACTATAAGAGGAGACAGCATGGAGGCACCAAGGCACATCACTCCCAGGACTCTTCCTCTGAGTAACACACACACAGGTGAGTCTAAACACACAGGTGGTGCCGGTCGGGGTCTTGGTCGTGGGTGATAATATCACAATAGATTTAGATTTTGAGGCAAGAAAACGAAAGCAGGGTGAGATAATTAATGAAAATCCCATTTCTTTTTTAGGTATATTTCATATGCTTTAAACAGTTGTATTAATTGAATAATTGTGAAATGCAGCAAATTTCAAATGTTGCTGCATTTCACAATTATTTGCTGCATTTCTCTATTTTGTAAATTTTTTTTTCCTAATTTAATAACTTAATTGATCAAAAATATGTTAAACAGAATAATCAGTAATTCCCTAGATGATACTTACCCATGTATAATTCTCAGTAATTTCTCTGGAGAGATTTTAACAAACAAAATGTTTCTGCTAGCTCTCCCACCAGACAACAAAAATGATGAAGATGCTGCTCGGAAGCTCTCTCTGCCTGCTCCTCCTCCTCAGCTGCCTGCATGAACATGTGGAGGGCCAAGCTCTGAGCCTGGACAGCTGCTCTGTCAATGTCCACACACATGAACTGCGCACACATTACAATTCCCTACGATCAAATGCGGTGAGTTTAATACACACATAATCATAGAAATCAAAAATTGATGGTGCCTCATGCAGCATGACATGCAGACAAAGGCGATGGCTTTACTACACACAAACATCAGAAACAGTTCAAAGCAGACACCTGTCAGTGGAGAGAGATTCTAACTTGTTGCTTGTGGTTGCTTGCATTACAGATAGCAGGAGACAGTGAGATCGGAGTTAAACTCCTGGACAAATCATTGATTAAGCATGTTCAGGTGAGTCTTTTACCATGAAGTGCAAATCTTGTCCTCAAATGTTCTCTTAAAACCTCTGAATCTTTTAGATTTAGCTAAACATTCATAGGTTTTAAGATTAATGATGTTCACACTAAATTCCTATTCTATGCCCATGTTATTTAACCTGAAAATAGTGACATCAGACAGAGTTAGCCCCGTATCAGGTGGCAGGAGTGAAATTTAATCATCATATTATCATGTTTTTCCAAATGATGTGCAGATTTTTAGGCATTCTATCATCTGAAATGGCTTCATAACAGAGCATATAGCTGTTGTAAATGGGGGAGCATGCCCTTAGACCCCCTATGTCTGGGCTGAGCCCCGAATGAACACAACCTCTGCCTCCGCCCCTGGTTCTTCTGATTTTAATTTCCAGTCTCAGATATTTAAAATTTCCCTGCCCTACATAGGCTGATAAAGGCTTAATAAACAGTATGTGAGTGTGTGAGATGAGTGTGTGAGAGCTGCTGTATTCAGACCTTTCTGTGTCTCCATCAGGCCGGTCAGACGTGTTGTTTCCTGCGTCTCGTGCTGCGTTTCTACGTTGAGAGAGTGTTTGGGAACTACGCCTCCTCTCAGCCACAACAGCAACGCTGCTCCAGCGCTCTGGCAAATGCTTTTGTTACCATCAGAAGAGACATCCATAAATGTGTAAGTTAGCTGTTCAATAGCTTAGATGTTCAAAAAAATTGTTTTAAAGGGCTTCAATCAAAAACAGCAGTGAGTTGTATTAATAATTGTGTTTTGTTCTGTGCAGCACTGCCAATGTGAGGAGGACACACAGAGAAAGATTGACTCCCTGCATGCTGAGTTTGACAAGGTATGAAGAACTCACTGTTCATGAACATTCCCACAGTGGACTGCAGAGGGTGCAATGTAATTTACTTTAAAAATGATGTCTTAGTTGGTTTTCTGTAGTAATGGGTTGTGGTTGGAGTCCAAATGATAATAATGTATTCGGAATACTTTGATATCTTTATGTATTATGGTATATCAAAATCCTATCTGTATGAATGTTTAGGGCTAAAAAAAGTAACACAAGACACTCCTGAAGCTCAAAGTAGTTAAAAAAAATGTCAGGTTTCTTTTCAAAACAAATTTTTGAAATCTATTTTGAAAGAAAACAGTTGACTAAAGGTAATTAATAAGAAATCTTTACTTATTTATTTACCTTTGGGCTGAATATCCTGATAGGTGGACACACAAAAATAACAGACAAAATAAATTATATGAATTACTTTTTGCCAATAAGATGCGGAGGAAAGAATCATTAATAAGAGTTTAATAGAAGATATTAACAGAATTGGTTCTTCATAAAGACTCCACCTGCAACTTCCATTAACCAAACTCAACTCTAAGTAGACAAAGCAAAGAGAAAATTTTTCTGTGCATAGAAGCTCATTAATAAATCCACTGTTTTCTCTCTTCTTTTCTTTCCACCGAGCAGCTCGACATAAACCAGGCTGCGCAGAAGGCCGTGGGAGAACTGGACACTGTCCTGGGGTGGCTGGAGGAACAGAAAACAGACGGTTGATCAGACAGAAACTCAGTAAACTCAACAGTGCAATCCCAAAGTGCCTGCAGCTGATGAGTCCCCGATCTAACATCAAAGATGTAACTCTTGACCTGACATTACTTGCAAGCAGAGTGAAGGTTTCTTAACTTCACTTCTGTTCCATCGTGCATTTCTTTACTTTATTTACTTGAATTAACTTAATGTTTATTTTATCCACCAACATGTGGACCATTTTTTATGCAATATTTATAATTAACATGACATAAATGCATAAGTATTTATATTTATCAACAATATAAAGTTGTTAAAGTACTGTATGTGTGCTTCTATCGGACTGTAAGATTATTATGCAGACTAAAGAAATGGTTTCATTGCCGTGTTTTTATTTGAAAAATTGTTTAATTTAAACTTCAATAAAAAAATATTCTTATCTTCTAACTTTGAGTGGTTCTTTTCACAAAGATGTGATGTCTGCTCTGCATTACCATCTAGTGGGGATCAACAAAAATACAGTGTTTTTAGCCAACAAAATCCAGCCCAACATCATCATCATCATCATCATCATCATCATCATTATTCACAGCAGCAGGAGCGTGACTTAGTCAAATTGCATCTTCACAATGAAAATGAACTTGCTGACAAGAGGCCTTCACTGAAACATCTCATCCTCTGACTTACAAGAGAGTCACCTAAAAATTGAATCAGGTTAATTTCTGGATCATTATCAGATCGCCAAAGCAGATACACAGACATCAGTTTGTCACGCTGTCTGCTATTCAGCAAAACACAGGACGTTTCACATCTTCAGATACTGTCTTTTCACTTTGTTGACATGAGAAACAAAGAAACTTAAACTAGAGAGATTGAACGAAGTTAAACTGTCTTTCTTTCTTTCTTTCTTTAAAAGTTGTTATGTCATCAGTTTGCTTTTTCTGGTGCTACGGTCAGACAAGCTGGAAATAACAAATACACTACATGTTGACTAGATCAGTAACACTAAACCAGTGGTGGAAGAAGTACTCAGATACTTAAGTATCAATACAACAATGTAAAAATACTGCATCACAAGCAAAAGTCCTGCATTCAGTGTCTAACTTTAGTAAAAGTCCATTCCAAATCATAAATGTGGCACTCAGGATCGGACAAGGTACATAAACATCAGCAACCTTACTCAGCTCCTTGGAGGTGATCTATGTGATGCTCATGCATGTGGACGTGCCTTCACAGGTTGTAAAAGCACAAGTGCTTTTGCAGGATCAGAAAAAGTCAGCACTCTGAAACTTGTCAAAGCATCAGGACACTCCAAGAGTCCTTCAAATGTGTGGGAACATCCTGGGATGTATCAGAGGAGTTATACAGCAATGTGGAAATGTTTCTCTGCATGTGCTGTATGCACCATCATCTTTGTGATGTGAGCAGGACTTGAGTCATCTTTGTTATTTGCTGTCGTGCACCAGGGGTGAAGTGGAGGCCTGCCTACATAACAAACACAATGCATATTTCCATAGTTACATGGATGACACGCAACTTTACATCTCTGCTGAGCCGAACGATGCTGCAGCCGTAAACTATTACTACCTGTCTTTTGGCAATAAATGAATGGATGAGCAATATTTAAAGGTAAATGAAGACAAAACTGAAATCCTGCTTGTCAGCCCTAAAACAGAAAGAGAAGTGCTGCATAATAATCTGGGGAATTTAACTCCCTGGATTAATTCTGAGGTGACAAGTCTTGGTGTGATCCAAGATTCAGATCTGAGCTTCAAGTCCCACATTAACAAGGTGACAAAAACATAATATTTCAATCTCAGAAACATAGCTAAGGTACGACCATTTCTAAATGAAAAAGATGCAGAGAAATTGATTCCTACTTTTATTTCAAGCCGACGAGACTACTGTAACGCACTTTTTACTGGCCTCCCAAAAAGCACCACTAAGAGACTTTAGCTCAATCAAAACTCTGCAGCTCAGCTATTAACCAGAACCAAGAGGCGAGAGCGCATCAGGCCAGTCTTAGCTGCTCTGCACTGGCTTCCTGTTGCATTTAGAATTGATTTTAAGTCCTCCTACTCCTTGCATACACGGCCCTAAAATGGGCTGGGGCCGAGCTACATTGCAAACGCCTTTGACTATTTGCCTCCAATAACACTGAGATCATCTGCTGCTGGTTTACTGGAGGTTCCCAGCAACAGCCAAAAGAAGATCTGGGATGCAGCCTTTGTCAGTTACGCCCCAAAGTTATGGAACACACTACCTGCAGATATGAGGGAAGCTAGCTCGCCAAGTTTTATTTTATTTTTTTTTTTTAAAAAAAAGCTAAAAACGTATCTGTTCACTTCAGCCTTTAACTAGCTCTGACTTTATATACAGGTCTGAAACTCTTTGTTTTTATGCTTCACGCTGCTGAAACTCTTTTAAATGTTGTATTTTACTCGATTTTATGATTTTCTGGTTTTAAAATTCTATGATATCATGATGTCATGATTTTATGATGTCTATTTTCATGTGAGGCACTCTGTGCTTATAATGCCCTTACTGTAAAGCACTTGCTGCATTTCTTGTATGAAAGGTGCTATATAAATAAAGTTTATTATTATTATTATCATTATTATTACATCCCCCTTGTAGGGACTGCTTACAGTTGCACATACAGCGTGCCAACAACCAGGCAGCAGTAGAGAGGTACTGCCTGGAAGGACAGCCAGAGGCAAAAAGACATGGATGGACAACTGATGACAAAGGTATGCCTATAATAAACAAAAATAAATATGTGTTCAACATCTTTCTACAATAATAAAATAATAAATATGTATAGGTAATTTCTAGGTAGTTGGGCTGCTCACTGAGATAGATAGATATATATCTTCCACTTCATCTTACAGGTATGCTAATGTTAGATTGGATGCGGGGCCCCCAGCACCAACGGCGATCCTGGAATTTATAGCCTACAAGTGTGTGCAGGGTTCCAGACTGTCCCCTGACCTGCCCACAAATAAAAATGCATTGCAATGTGCAAGTGACAAACTTGCAGCAATCGGAGAGAAGAGGAAAATGTTGTTGATGACGATGATTATGATGATGATGATGATGATGATGATGATGAAGATTGGTTAAATAAAGTGTAATTGTTAATTTTTTCTGTGTATGTTGTTCTGTTCAGTTAAAGTGCCCAGATTTCTTCATTCTTTGGATCAACAGTATCACTGAAGGTTGATAACTGTGACTAAACAACCTGGGGAAGAGTTATCATGTTGAAATATCATCTAGATATAGACTTTTTCAAAATACAAACTAAGATTTGCCACCTTAGGAGGTACCAATTGGTGAAAAAGTCTGGCCTGGGCCCATGCCGGACTAATACCTTCATGACACTAGGGAAAAAAACATTATGTTTTTAATTCTGACACAGTAAATGCATACATTAAACATATATTACAATGTTTATTCCATCCTTTTACTTTCCTCTGATAACCTGGAGCTGGATCACAAGGGTAGCAGGCTAAGCAAGTTCCTCCAGATGTCCCTTTCCCCAGCAACATTTTCCAGCTCCTCCTGGGGAATTCCGAGTCGCTCCCAGGCCAGATGAGATATATATATATTCCCTCCAGCGTGTTCTGGGTCCACCCCGGGGTCTCCAACCAGTTGGACGTGCCCAAAACAGTACAAAAGAAGACGTCAAAGAGGCATCTTGTTCAGATTCCCAAACCACCTGAACTATTTCCTTTCATCACAAATGTGCAGCGGCTCTACTCCAAGCTTCCTCTGGATATCTGAGCTCCTCACCCTCATCCAGAGGGTGAGCTTAGCCACCCTAAAGAGGAGGCCTAGTATTCTGGTATAAATACTGTAATATTTCTTAGGGCAATATTAATATGTATTCCATACAAAAGAAAAAGTACTAAGGGGAAAACACCCTCTCACACTACCATCACAAATTGTCCCGAAATACTTCTCTATGTAGTTTCTCCTTTTATAAATATATACATTTGCCCATGCATATCAAATCTCACCAAAGATTGCCATGACCTCAATCATATACTTTCAGCAGAAAGCAAAGCCCAGCAGATGTCACCTGTCTTCAGTCTTGTCAGTCTTATTACGCATGTCTGACTTACAGAGGGAATCCACAGCGTCATCAACTCAAACCACAACTTAATATCATTTCCATCTGAGTGGCACCATTTCCTCTGTTATTGTGAATGCATGGAATAATATAAGGTGATTTACAGCTTTTGATGCAATTTTAAACACTACTTTTTTTTGCCCCTAATCATGTTTTATGATCTCCTGTCTGTCTGTGGAAATTTAGTGCCTGAAGGCAATGTTACTGTGCTGTACATGGGACTGACACTGTCATGCTAGTACTAGTACTAGTGATACTACACTTATTGTTGTTGTATTACATACAAAAAATAATATATACATGCAATATAATGCAATGATATTAAAAACATGACTAATGATAAAAGAAAATGATGTCATATCAAAATTCCAAAAAGTGCTATGTCAGATTTTTTCCTTGAGTTCAAGATCTTGAGGTCTATCAGTAGTATCAGCCTATCTCATGGGAGGAGTAGCCCATGTGTCATGCAAGATGCTCAAACCCCTTATGTATGAAGCATGTTTAACTGTTTCTCTTCCAGTTAGTCTCCTCCCTCAGGTATCTGTCCCAATCTGGCTATAAATTCAGACATGCGACGAGCCAAAATTCATGCACCTTTTTTTCTGAGCTCGTCAGTAAGATTCTACCAAGATTTTTACCTCTCAGAAGACTGAAAACTTCATCTACGTCCGTCCACTGAGCCAGCAGCATCTCCACTCTTAGGGCCCCACTCTTCTCTTCTCTGCCTCCAGAAGACCCATCATCTTGTCCACCAGCATGATTTAAAGTAAGTTTCTCCATCAACTCTCTACACATTACATTTAATATGGTAAAAATAAAATGCGCTGCCTCTCGAGCATGATCAGAAAATACCCAGAGCCTGAAATTACCAACAATACGAGCATCGTGCAAGCCAGAAAAGAGTTAAATGACATGACATAACCAAAGTGCTTGTTTCCTTCCTCCTTCAGAGCCCGTTTGCCTGCCACGCCATGAACAGCATACTGGAGTTTTATCTGAACACGGTGCTGCCCACAGCCATGACCGGAGTGACGGAGTGACATAACCAAGGTGACGGTTTGCCATTTCCCTTCCAGCCAATCTATTCCCTCTGGTATCTGTATGACCCCAAAAGCACTTTGCAACTCCACTCCTGAGGGTCCACTACTCCAGAAGACCCATCATCTTGTCCACCAGCATGACTCCTCGGTCTCTGCTCCTGTTCAGCTTGGTTCTCCTTTCAGTCTTCTGCACTGCCTCCACTCCAATGTGCAACTACAAGTGCTGCCTTTCTGTTGAGGGCTTCCCTGTCAGACTCAGGAAGCTCAGGGAAGACTTGACACAGACCACAGACTACTGTGTGAGTAATATTCCTGTGTAGCTTTAACCCATGCGATCCAAAGATGATGACCTGCACCATTAGTGATGGATTTATTAATCACTGGTGCAGCCCAATCAGCAGTCCTCTTTATTAAGGATTGAAATTTGATTTGATGATACTGACTTTTGAAAGACACTTAACTTACTCCTTAAGCCAGACAAGACCTGACAGGAGAAAAACACTTGTAAATCCCCATAAAATTAAAAATAATCTCTAAATTGGGGATTTGAAATTAGGGGATTAACAATGTGTCATATTGTCTTTGTATACTCCCGTTATGACAGATTAAAATATTATTATATATATCTGTATATATGAAGTATTTATTGCACTGAACTGAACTGAAATGTCAGTTAAATGTCACATTTGGACACATGGACCAATATGAATCTCTTTCTGTTTTCATTCATAAACATCCAAGCTGTCATGCCTTTCAGGAAGACATGTGATTAGCTGTCACTCAGTTAAAACAAACATTCAAAATCACACTCCTGGTCTAGACTAAAACCATCAGAATATTCCAAACTCTTGTAGACATGAGGCAGATGGCTGACCATGATAGAAAGGGGAAGAGTTCAACGATGACTCACAGGACGGATCATAATATTGCATTAGTCAGTGGTTTCTCAACTGCAGCAGCGTGCATAACGGTGCATCATCCGATTCCTGCAAAAAAGGAAGAAAGGGAATGCTGCTGCCTGCTCACTAACATTTTTTGGCCTGAGCTCTGTCTTGCAGACTGCACAGAAATCCCAGCTAAGGCCCTTTGCCTGTTAACTATATTTCATTTATGAGGACAAGGAAAGAGCTGGGGGGTGAACTCAAGGCATTAATACTTTTAAAACCTGTGCTCCTCATCATACTCTCATAATAGTTGATAGCCCGTTTAGAGTTCGACATGAAACTGTGAATTGTGAAAACAGCGTTCAGGCCCACCACAAAAGTTTCATACTGTGGCTCAACTGTATGCTGTCCCCACTTACACAGTATGCTTACACAGGTCATTTTAATAAATAGTGTGGTGCATTTGAGCTGCTGTAATCTGACTGACCTTTGTTTGTCTCCAACAGGACAGTCAGTCGTGTTGTTTCCTGCATCTCCTGCTCCGTTTCTACGTTGAGAGAGTGCACAGCAACTGCGTCTCATCTCAGCCACAGCAGCAATACCAACACTTTTGTCAACATCAGGAGACGCATACACCAGGGTTACCAACTGAAAAAATGGACAATTGCCCCGGAGCACCAGACACTGAAGGCCACTGAAGCCCCCCAGGGTCATTGAGGGCAGTGGTTAGAGGGTCAATGGAGCCCAGCACCCCTGGGGCCACCTGACGAGTTAATCCAGCACTGATGTGGATAAATCTGCAATTTTTTTATTTAATAATAGAATGCTCTGCTATTAAAACTATACATTATGTTGCATTAATACATGTACCCAGCTCTGTGCAGCATCCTCACTGTAAAGGAGACACAGAAAACTATTAAAGTATATAATAGTATTGAATAGCTCCTCACAGCAGACTGCAGATGGTGCTGTGGAGTAAACCCCAGGAGCAATCGATTTCACTTTTGTAAAGATAATCTAGTTGGTTTTCAGCAATTATGGATATTTGATGTTTAATTCATTCTTTCATTTTCATTTTTTAATTTTATTTAAAAGGGACAGTGTACAGCTCAAACATAAATGTCACCATTTGATGCACCGTACCGGATTATAGCTTCAAACTAATTTGCGTCTGTAGTCCCTTCTTAGTGTCAAGTCTTCCAGTTTCAAGCCGCACTGTCAAGCGTATGGTACAAGTTGTATTTTTTAGGAAAGCTATTGTTTTTCTTGTGTCACACCAGTGCTACTAAGTGGTTAACTATGACTACTACTACACCAGATTTTAAGAGTAAAATTCAGAAACATTTTGTTCAACAACTTCAGAAAAAGCCATATTTTTATCCAATAACATGTCGCTATTTTCAGTGTAGTATTTTGTAATCTTGTGAATTTAATCACATTCTTAAATTAGTTTTATGTGCTGATGTATTCATAATTATATTTTTTATTTTCATTTTTATAACACACCTGTAACATGCAACACCTGTTTATGTATTAGACACTGCAAGCTGTACTAAACTTCCACTGTTTACCAGCAATAAAAACAAAATGTATTACATTTTTTCTTTCCTACCTCCTTTAAGAATGTACTGTTAAGATATTATTTGGTTAGTTAGTCTGTTAAGCTTTATTGACAAGACAGACCAGACAACAAAATGCATATAGTGTAACGCTGATTCAGTCTGTTACAACCCAGCTCTTTGGCTGCAACAATGATGGGACACGAGACGAGGGCACAAACAGTTATAAGCTTGTTTATTTACAAAATAAAGATTAAAAAAAACAAGTAAACGTGACAGTAATCAGTTATGTCTGCATGTGTGGAAATGTCTGTAAAACACCTGAAAGAACAGCAGCTGCACCGTGAGGGAGGAGGGATATTCTGTCGGAAGGTGGTGAGGTGTTACATCATGAAGCACAGCAGGCCCAGGTGTGGCTCGTGATGCCTTTACACACATCCTGTAACAAAAAAGAACAGCAGGGTTCCACTAATATTGTTTTAAGACAGAAGTCAAAAAGGCACACCTAGTGGAGCGGAGGGGTCGTTACAAGTTACACCCAGTCATCTCGTGCACACACACATACACAGACACACAAGTATGACAAATATCAGCAAGAAGAACTTTAAAGTTCTTTAGAGCAATGAGTGTCTCTAACTTTAGTTTGCTTTGCAGTTTATTCCAGTAGTGAGGTGCATACTGGAAACCAGCCTTCCCTAGTCCAGAGTTGGTATGAGGGACCAGGGATTATAGATATTTTGGCAGCTGAGCCTCGTGGGACACCTTTAACAACCATCTGGAGATTTGATTTGAAACCGTCAGCTGCAACCAGACATTAAATATTATAATCACAAGCATCAAAAGCCTTGGAGAGATTTACAAAGAGTGCAGCACAAGTGATGACAGCTCTGCATTATTACCCTCTAGTGGTGATCAGAGAAAACACAGTGTTTCATCCAGTACAGGTGAGCAGATGTGACACGGCTAACATCAGCAGCAGCGTGATGACTGACCCTGACTCACAGTTATATCGCCTCTTTTCACTTCCACACATCCAGCAGGTTGTGGCTCTCTTCACGTCTGAGCATCGGCAGGCCAAGGACTAAATGAACCAGGGTGAAAATCAATGAAACTGTGATTCATCATTCAAATTGCATTGAGAAACAGTGTTATTTTTTTACTTTCACTAATTCAGCACTCTAATGTTTGAACACCATGGGAAAATATGAGCTGTCACGGCGAGCGGTGCTTACATAAGTGCGGTTAACACCCTCTCAGGTACAGATGTGAATGCATGTGCTTACGCATTTCCACCCTACATCAATACAGTATGGAGAATAAGGTGTCATGCTTTTGGAAGCATCACACTGGTGCGTATCCATCAATCACTGATTGAATCAGAACGCTTACTTTAATCTTATATTAGTGAAAATGTCCAGGTCAAACTGAACTCTGTGTACAGTGGGAATTTCGAAGTTTCATCTTCTCACAAAAAGGAAGCTTGCTCAGCAGGACAGGACCACTTTAGTTTCGGGGTACAGGAACATTCATCTAATGTTGCTTGCTCAGCTCTGTGGAAAAGATAAGGTTCCTGCGGAAGTCTGCGGTTATCTATTTTAGTTTTGAAGTTCGCATTTGCATGCTATATTCTTAAATTGCCACATTTCCATCACAGTAATATTGAAAGATCTCCCACAGACGCACTGTTGTTTAGATCTGCTAGGTGAAGTAGGTGATATGCCAACACAACAACAGCTCACATTCGCCATGACGAGTGAACTAAGGGGAAGTCGAAATGACTCTAGGTCTCTTTAGGTCACTCACAGGAAACAGAGATGAAACTCAAAGTCGCCCATTCCGTTATACAGAATATCTTCCCACCCAGATATTAGCTGTCACGTAACACTCATTAATTCATGTCTCTGTGAGTGGTTTGGCAACACGCTGTCAGCCTGTTCACCTCACACACATCTCTCACAGTCACCTCTTTCCTTTTAGCCTTATCAATATAAGACCACTATTATTATCATTTATGCTCACATAACAATAACAACTTGACATAAACAATAACAAAAACAGACCTCTGAAGGACTCAATGCTACACACACACACCAACACACATTCACTGTCAAACAGACGCCCGGTGTGAAAGTGAAAGAGGAATGTGGTGAATCTGTTTGTGAAGACGGATAGGTTTCCTCTAAAGGCGCAAGTACACTGCTGCAGACACCCAATATGCACACACCAATCAAGAAAATGTGACGCATAACACGGAGAAAATGTAAAAACATAACTACAATACATTGTGGAGCTCGTCTGGGCTGCAAAGCGCAAGGAATGGAAGTTAAAATGAGCGCGCAAACAGCTTTCAAACAGCATCAAATCTTCAAGTTATTCGATGTCATGCGGCGTTCCACTGTGATTCATGTTCCAACAGGGGGCTGAATAAACTGGATATGATATCAGCAGTCAGGTTTCAGGTAATGTGCCTCAGTATTGCTGACTGCAGATGCTGTGCACCGCTTAGTGACGACATCAGAAACTGAACTGAGGAGGTAAGGGGCTGCGGCGACAAAGAGAAACTCTTACCACATCAGCACCTGATCATATCCAGAGCACACAGCGCTCTGCTGGCTGTTAGTCAGCCATCGAAAAAGTGATACATGAAAGATAAGATTTGACTGTTTCAGCTTTGGCCCCGTTTCAAGGAGGTTTTCTCACCTCTGGTTTGAGTGCACGATGAACATTAACTTGCTGATATGAAGCCTCCAATTGATCGACGTGTTGTCTAACTCACAGGATTATGACCTCAAAATGACATCAAATTAGTTTCAGTAATATTTGCACATCAGAAAGGCACACACAGAAAGAGAAAGAGCAATAGAAATAGAAAAGGTTTTCACTTTTTTTTTTACCTTGGTGGTAATGAAAAATGCAAATAGAATTGACAGACATAGCTGAACTATACTGTCATATGGTTTGCCTTTTTTTGGTGCTACAATTAACGATAGACAAGAAGTAGATGAGAAGTTACAGATAGATACTTCACACAATGCTGCAATGTTCACACATCAACATGATGTATTCATTACTCTCATGACAACCTGAACCTGTGAACAGCTGCTGAAGATCGCAGTGACCGTGCATGACGGTTTTATCAGCAGTCGCTGTCGCTGCCGCTGCAGTTACTTCTGGTATGCTGGGTTTAAGTATGAGTAGGGTGCAAGGAAAGACTAACAGCTAAAAATGAGTTATTTGAATAAGTTACTTCAATTCTTTTTTCTTTTTTTCTTTTTTTACTTTAAATAAAGTTAATGACTAAAACAATGCCCCAATTGAAATCCCATCAGACCGGGCAAAAGCATTTCAAATGCAACTGCAACCACACAAAGTTATGAAATCACGCAGTTAAATGCAGAAAGCACACATGCATGCTCTCTCTCATGCACACATGCACGCACACACACACACACACACGCACACACACACACACACACACACACACACACAATCAGTGACAAATTCAGAGGGGTTTCCCATAAACTGGTCGCTGCTGACTCATCTTAATTTCACACATAAATATATATACGTATATAAAATATGTACATATATTACAAGCTGCATTTGCTGCTTGACAGACTCCGAGAAAAAAAAAGATGTTGCATTTTAATGTGATATACCAATCTAACACAAATTATTTCAATTAAAAGTGCTCATTTTTACATTTTGAGCAATTTACACATTTACATCTATGAGCCAGCATTATCCATTTGACTGCTGTAATTTGTATGGACGAGTACAATAACCTCGTTTTATGCATATCATTGCAGTTTGTTTTATCCGATGATAGCCTACTGGGATTTCGCAATATACAGAATTTTTCTGGAAACTAACTGGACAACTTCCTGGCTTGGATGCCTGGATTTTAGTTTAGTCAAATAAAGAAAAACTGAAAAACTGTACTGGACTAATTTCTGTTATGTATATCTCTCTTATTGGCATTTCACAATTGCTTTTTGCCTTTTTAAAAATAAGTTACATACAACCAAACTATTATTTCTGGTAGTTCCACTAAACTGTCACAATTTTTTAAAGGCAGAGTTGACACAAGACTATTTCACATGCATGTCAACTAAAATCTTTGCACCTTGGGAAATCTGTTTGTCTAACACAAGCACCAAACTGAGGTAGAGTTAAAATTACCCACAAAAAAACAAAGAAAGAAAGAAATAACCCTAATTGTTTCATGCTCATTTCTTTTTGTTTCTCATTGTGCTTGTGTAGATGAAGTACTTTTATCGTGGAATGTGTTTTAATGCAACAAATTCAAAATAAATTACTGGCAATTTATTATCATTAAAACAGTAGTATTGTTTGTTCAAATATATTATTAACTTTTTGTATTCTTGGGAGAGGACCTTATCTCACTCTTTTATTACTGCCAAGTCCATCTTCACTGAATCTGTGGATTTAGTTGGTTTCCAGTTGGCTTCTTTTTAATGTGAAGTGAGAGGGCCGGTGCAATTCAAAGTTTCTATCTGAATAAGGCCACACTACGACCAGGCCACAATAAGGAATTAGTTAGTTAGTTAGTTTAAGGTGGGTTCATGGTTAGGGCCAGTCACACTAAGTCAGACAGTTAGTTAGTTAGTTAGTTAGTTAGTTAGTATAAGGTGGGTTCATGGTTAGGGCCAGTCACAGTAAGTCAGACAGTCAGTCAGCCAGTTAGTTAGTTAGTTAGTTAGTTAGTTAGTTAGTTAGTTTAAGGTGGGTTCATGGTTAGGGCCAGTCACACTAAGTCAGCCAGTTAGTTAGTTAGTTAGTTAGTTAGTTAGTTAGTTAGTTAGTATAAAGTGGGTTCGTGGTTAGGGCCAGTCACAGTAAGTCAGACAGTTAGTTAGTTAGTTAGTTAGTTAGTTAGTTAGTTAGTATAAGGTGGGTTCATGGTTAGGGCCAGTCACAGTAAGTCAGCCAGTTAGTTAGTTAGTTAGTATAAAGTGGGTTCATGATTAGGGCCAGTCACACTAAGTCAGCCAGTTAGTTAGTTAGTTAGTTAGTTAGTATACATTGGGTTCATGGTTAGGACCAGTAATAGTTAGTAAATCAGTTGGTCGGTCGGTCGGTCGGTCGGTCGGTCAGTCAGTTAGTTAGTTAGTTAGTTAGTTAGTTAGTTAGTTAGTTAGTTGGTTGGTTAGTTAGTATAATGTGGGTTCATGGTCAGGGCCAGTAATAGTAAGTCAGTAAGTCAGTAAGTCAGTCAGTCAGTCAGTCAGTTAGTTAGTTAGTTAGTTGGTATAGGGTGGGTTCATGGTTAGGGCCAGTAATAGTAAGTAAGTCAGTTGGTCGGTCGGTCCGTTGGTCAGTTAATTAGTTAGTTAGTTAGTTAGTTAGTTAGTATAAAGGGGTTCGTGGTTAGGGTCAACGTTAGTTAGTTAGTTAGTTAGTTAGTTAGTTAGTTAGTTAGTTAGTTAGTTGGTATGAATTGAGTCCATGGTAATGGTCAGTTAATAGTTCGTTAGATTGTTAGTATACATCAGGGTCATGGTTGGTTAGTCAGTCAGTCAGTTAGTTTGTTAGTTAGTTAGTTAATAATGTGGGTAAAAAATATATTTTGTTAGAATATTCAGAGTTGTGACATCTGATTTCACATGGTAAATGTCTCTCTTCACATGTGAAATTGACTTTGGACATGTTAACGTTCATATTCACCCTGCATTGTCACTTGTCTCAAATGTTGAGAAGTTTAAGCAGAAACATTCAGTTTCCAAATGTAAAATTTAGTGTCACATGTTAAATCACAACATCACATGTAGAATGATTCACTTTACATGGTTTTTCCATTTGTGACAGATTACATTTCATCAATGTGCACTAATGCTGTAGTATTTTCCACATTTTTCTGTGCTGGCTGGATTGTACTCACTGTATCAGACCTGACGTTTTTATTTATTTAACTGTATTTAAAGCACAGTGTGTAATCTTCCGCAACACAGGCTTCATCCGGTACATAACCTCTAACCTGAACCGTGACAAATCACCCTGAAGGGTATTTGCACAGATTGTGAAGTCTTAACCATGCACAGATAATCACCAGGAATGATTTTTTTTCTCAAAATACCAGTGTTGCCCAACATAAAGTGGTTCCAGTGTAAACTGGACAGAAACACGTTAGTTGTGGATTAATGGGCATTCCATACAAAAGAAAAAGTACTAAGGGGAAAACACCCTCTCACACTGCCATCACAAAGAGTCCCGAAATACTTCTCTATGTAGTTTCTCTTTTTATAAATATATACATTTGCCCATGCATATCAAATCTCACCAAAGATTGCCATGACCTCAATCATATACTTTCAGCAGAAAGCAAAGCCCAGCAGATGTCACCTGTCTTCAGTCTTGTCAGTCTTATTACGCATGTCTGACTTACAGAGGGAATCCACAGCGTCATCAACTCAAACCACAACTTAATATCATTTCCATCTGAGTGGCACCATTTCCTCTGTTATTGTGAATGCATGGAATAATATAAGGTGATTTACAGCTTTTGATGCAATTTTAAACACTACTTTTTTTTGCCCCTAATCATGTTTTATGATCTCCTGTCTGTCTGTGGAAATTTAGTGCATGAAGGCAATGTTACTGTGCTGTACATGGGACTGACACTGTCATGCTAGTACTAGTACTAGTGATACTACACTGGTGATGATAGTTAAGAGTAAAATGGAAAACATATAATAATAATAATTATTGTATTATTATAATAATCATCATTATTGTTGTTGTTGTATTACATACAAAAAAATAATATATACATGCAATATAATGCAATGATATTAAAAACATGACTAATGATAAAAGAAAATGATGTCATATCAAAATTCCAAAAAGTGCTATGTCAGATTTTTTCCTTGAGAGTTCAAGATCTTGAGGTCTATCAGTAGTGTCAGCCTATCTCATGGGAGGAGTAGCCCATGTGTCATGCAAGATGCTCAAACAAAATCCCCCTCATGTATGAAGCATGTTTAACCCATTGCTTCCAGTTAGTCTCCTCCCTCAGGTATCTGTCCTAATCTGGCTATAAATTCAGACATGCGACGAGCCAAAATTCATGCACCTTTTTCTTCTGAGCCCTTCAGTAAGATTCTACCAAGAAGATTTTTACCTCTCAGAAGACTGAAAACTTCATCTACGTCCGTCCACTGAGCCAGCAGCATCTCCACTCCTGAGGGCCCCACTCTTCTCTTCTCTGCCTCCAGAAGACCCATCATCTTGTCCACCAGCATGACTCCTCGGTCTCTGCTCCTGTCCCTCCTGGTTCTTCTGTCTTTCTACAGCACTGCCTGGTGCAGCCCAATGTGCAACAACCATTGCTGTCGATTCGTGGAGGGTTTCCCTGTCCGGCTAAAGAAGCTCAGAGAGGACTATTCACAGATCAGAGACTATTATGTGAGTATGAGCAAGACATTGACTCTGAACGTACCTTAACAGGCTGTGCAGCATCATTTGGATAGATCCAGCGCCCATGTGGCCATGTAGTGCTGCGGGTCTCCAGGTGATGCTGCACTTTCTCACCTCTGTCTGCCTCTGCTGCTGCTGCTGCTGCTGACTCTGTCACTGAACACGAGCCTGTTTCTGTTTACAGGAAGCAAACGACGACTTGGACACAGCGCTGCTAGACGAGACCGTGGAGGAGTCCTTCAAAGTAAGTTTCTGCATCAACTCTCCACAAACTTCATTTAATATGGTAAAAAATAAAACGCGCTGCCTCTCGAGCATGATCAGAAAATACACAGAGCCTAAACTGATCGACGATACGAGCATCGTGCAAGCCAGAAAAGAGTTAAACGACACGACATAACCAAGGTGATTGTTTCCTCCCTCCCTCAGAGCCCGTTTGCCTGCCACGCCATGAACAGCATACTGGAGTTTTATCTGAACACGGTGCTGCCCACAGCCATGACCGGAGTGACGGAGGATACCAGGAATCTAAAGCCGTACATGGAGTCCATACAGCAGATCTTCGACGAGCTCAAGAGTGAGGTCACCAAATGTGTGAGTATCTGACACACGTGTCACTCCTACCCGAAAATAAAGATGTAAATACGCACCAAGGGCGCGCTGCCGACAGCTCCGATGTAGTTTCCAGTGCGCAATGCGAAGCAGTATGTTTGTGTAAGTAGGCTACTTATGCAGCAGCAGAGGTTAAAAAGACCTCCAAGCCCCAGCATTAGAAATGTAACATGCAGATCCTTGGTTTCAATTAAAAAATATGTTTTAAGTTACTGCACTTCACTGAATGGTCACATTTGGACACGTGGACTATTAGGGCAAAGTGTTACTGATAAAACACATGTTTAGGTTTCTCTTGTCATTCATAAATAACCAAGCTGTCATGGCTTTCAGGAAGACACGGTTAGCTGTCTCCCAGTTGAAAGTCTAGTCCCTGTCTGCTGCAGCCAAACATCCAAAACCACAGTCCTGCTTTAGACTACATCCAAAAACCATCAAAATATTCCCTGCACTTGACAGAAAGAGGAAGAGTGGCTCCAAGGACAGGACAGGTCATAATATTGCATTAGTCAGTGATTCCTCAACTGCAGCAGCGTGCATAACGGTGCATCATCCGATTCTTGCAAAAGGGGAAGAGAAGGAAAGGCATGCTGCTACAGTACTTGTCAATGTTTTTTCCTCTGTGTCTGTTGGGAGGGAATTCAGGGCTGTCTAATAAAGTTGGTAACCCCTGTGGTAACACTGTCTGTCTGTTATTCCTCTTACAGAGAAATTACTTCTCCTGCAAGAAACAGTTTCAAATCGAAAACCTGAACTCTACTTACACTCAGGTGAGTGTCGACATGTCACCTTTAATCTTGGAAATACAGTCTCCATGTGTGCATGCCTGTGTTCTGACGGATGGTTTTAATAGAGTGAACTTTGTGTTTGTCCACAGATGGAGGGTAAAGGTTTATTTAAGGCCATGGGCGACCTGGATGTGCTGTTTAACTACATTGAGATGTATCTGGCTTCTAAACGGCACAGACACACAGTGGCCGCTGCTTGAAGACCTGCTGACCTGAATTAAACTGTGACTTTGTCCATGTCAGAAATAAGAGGGGACAGACATTGACTCTTGAAATCCGTTACTGTCAGTCGTATGAGTGTTGTTAATGAGTGTTGTTGCTGCTTGCTGAACTGATGTCTTTATTATTGTGAGACTTCTGTTTTGTCCTGAGGACAAGCTTATGTTTGAAGACCATATTGTGTCTTACACACATGAAGATACAACCAAAACAGTTGCTTTGAAGCTGTGATATTTATTTGTCATATATTTTATGTATTTTTGTATTTATTATGACTATTTTTACACTGTTAAAGAGGAATAAATGACTTGTCTATAAAGAATGAATCTTATGATTTTATTTCACAACATGATACTGCTGCTGTCATGCCATATATTAGGAATGGGTAACTGGTAGAGCACTGAAAACATCACATCCTGCAGTTCTGCAGTCTATATGTGGGGAACCACTCGAGTGTAAACTCAACAGGCCTATGCACTAACCTCAAACGTGACCCACATATACATCACTTACCAGCAGCAGCCCTGCTATATCTTAATTTACCGTAACTGTAACTAGCCAGCCTCACCCTCATGGCATATGCACAGTTGCACAAAAAAGACAAGTGCATGCGAAAGCGGTCTCGCTCAGTCACACACAGACACATATAAAACAGAAGTAACACACACAGTGAAATAGAGCAGCCCCACATTAAAAATGTTGCTTTTTTTCCTGTGCTGATCAGTCAGCGCATCAGCCAGAGGGTAGCTGCAGATTTTATTTCATCAGCTACACCACAATACACTGATACCTGAGCGATAAAATTATTTTTAAGGGCATGAACACATACTCAGGTAGTAACATTTGAATGTACGTACGTGCACTCCTCTGACTGCGGAGTCACATAAGGTTCCTGACTTGACTCAGGCCTCTGCACTGAAACTACTCTAAGACATTTCAGCCGTCACTAGCTCAGTCAACGTGGGATGATCTGAATAGTATCATTCCAGCAATGACAGTACCTTATGCAAAGATATCATTCACAACAATTGTCTGATAGAGCGTGACCATTTTATTTTGACCAACGTTAATGGCAGTTTGCTGAAGGATGAATCATGTTAGTCAGCGTTATGTTCAAAAGTGTTAATTCAGACTTATTTTTCCTTAAAACCAGTGTTTACGTTTTCAGTCTCCTGTCTGTTAACATGCTAGTTAAGATCATTCCTGGCTGTTATGTAATGACTGGATATGTCTGTGCAGAGAGCAATGGTTTCGAAGCAAGGTGAGAAAAAACAGAGACCATCAGTTACGGGTTCTTTCACAGTGTTGGGACTTGAAGCAAAATGCCAAATCACGGTTTTGACTGATTATGATTGAGGGTTGAAAATGGCTACTTTTATTGACACACACCACTTTGCCCTTAATAGCTAAGATATCCTAAATCACAACAACAACAAAGTCGTGGGATCAAACTGCACTGCCTTCCACATCATAAAAAAACAAATGATTCTGAAAAGAGAAAAACAGGAGACACCCTCACCTGCTTTTCCAACATGTAGTTTTCCTTCCTCCTGAACCGTCCGTCATGAAGAGGAGGGAGATGCAATAACATTTCAATAAGAGGATAAGGCTGCACATTTTTATAGTCTCTCCCAGAAGGGATTTGTGATGTTGAACCTGGTTGTTCACGTGAAAAGTGTCAGAAATAGTTTTGTCAAAAACGAAAAAGGAAAAAAAACCCAGCCAGATGGAGAAGTTCAAACCCTGGTTCCTTTCTCATACTGCACAGCTGGCCTCAATGTCAGATATCTGGTTTTAAGAAAGTTACAGAAATGGTCGTACGCAGCCCACCCTCTAATCTGACGTGTGAAAGGTGCAGTAGGGGTGAGGTTTTCAAAGCTCGTAGTTGCATGTTAACCCTCCCTTTATTCTGAACCCCCCACCCAGCCATTAATGTTTGTATAGGTCCTTATTATGATGCTGTGTGCTTGTGAATTTCTTTAAAAGTGTGAACAAAAAAAAGTGCAAAAATGTTTTCATTGAATGTGTTTTAGTAGAGGTGGTGATTTTGTGTATTTCAACAGCTGTGAGCACATATAATTTACAAAAGTCTATTTGGAAATAATCAAGATACATGTGAGACATCGAAAACACCCACGAGACGAAAATGAGACAGAAAATTGCAAAAGTTGTCAAGACATCCGCTCTGAGTCATTATTCCGAATCACCAAGGTCCATAATGTTTGTGGTGAATTCTTGTGCACACACCTGATGAGTCAAGCACAAGATTAGCTTGTTCCAAAACAGAGATGCTACAGAAACATACTGACGTTGAAAACTGACACACTCTTTGCCACATGTGAGGCTATTAATGTAAAATATCCACCCATGACACTTGAAAGAGGGTACTGCATCATCAATCATAGATGGATGATACATAACTGAATACCATATCATGGCATGATGTATCACAGTATGCCCCATAATAGGTAATAAATGTCTGCTTTTCCTTACGTCTTCTCTGTGTCTTTCACTGGAAAAGAAGTGTAATGTGTAAGTTCTCCCGCTCTGGCCACTTCCTGAATTTGGAGATGACCATATCAGGTTACTTTTTCAAAAAAGCACACATGATGTAAGTACCAGACAAAAAGCCTATTATTGACTGCCCGTCACAAATCTGCATTATGAGTAGTGCTTTTGAAGTTATAGCTTATTGGCGGATATAAAGTCTAATTATGTACTGTATGTGAGTTGCAGCACAGTGATGCGGTATGGCAGTGGTTAGCATCATGTCGACTCACAGCAACAGGGTTTCGTGTTCAAACCTGCCTCCTGGCTTTGCCCCCTCTCCCTGTGTCAGCATGGGTTTTCTCTGGGCTCTCCAGCTTCCTCCCATCCAAGTCCAAAACATGCAGTATAGCCTGACTCTAAATGGCCACTGTGTGTGTGTGTGTGTGTGTGTGTGTGTTTGTACTTATAGATGCTACGAACTGAGGACCAATAGCATATTTTTGCAACAGAGGACATTTTTGGAACTTCGGGACATTTTGGCTGCTCCTCACTTCTTCAAAGGCCTGTTTGAGGGTTAAGACTTATTTTTAGGGTTCAGGTTAGAATTAGGTTTGGTTAGCGTTAGGCTAAGTGTTGGGGTCAGGCATTTAGTTGTGGTGATTAAGGTTAGGGTAAGGGGCTAGGGAATGCATTATGTCAAAAGGAGGTCCTCACGAAGACAGAAGTATAAGAATGGATGTGTGTACACAGTTTATATACATATTATATACATTTCCCACAGCACCTTTTCTTAGAAGAAGATGAAGAATGTGTTCCAAAAGCAAAGAAACAGCAAAAAAAGAGAGGAAAAAGAAGCGACCACAGTTACCACAACACATACCTTTAGCTGTACTTGGCAGTAAAAACAAACTGATTTCCTGCATGTGAAAGATTAGCAACTTTTGTTGTACATGTAAAACTGAACACGAAACAGCTTTCAAAAGCACAAGTTTCTTACTTAAAGGTAACGTGGGGTGTCTCGCTATTACTACCATGTCTGGGGCAGGTCAATCAGCCCCCTCTTGTCTGAGAGGATGTATGTTTGTGTGTCAGAATCAGGATGGCATGTCACTTCAAAGAACCCTGAGCTGTGTCTCATCACCTCAGCTGGGAAGTCTACATCCTCCACACTTCCCCACATCTTTAAAAGGGTGTACATAGTAATGACATACGGTGAGGCCAACACACTATCGTCATTTTCCAACCTAGAAAAACTGATATAGATCTTGTTTTTAAATTTGTTAAATGAATGTCTCATCTGATTTTCCTTCGATGATGTAAATCCTCTGATGTTAAAATCAAAAATACAGTTTCCTTCTCACCTGTAATGCTATTTTTCCATCTACCGGCGTCACCTTGCATCACCAAGCTAGCTGACGTTACAGCTCAGGTGAGGAGGATGCCATTAATGTTTACATCTTGTGTTGTCACCAGACCGAGCCTCTCATCTCATCTCCAAGTAAACACATGCTTTCCTCTGCGTGGTTGGCAGGTGTAGTTTGGTAGAAAGAAAATAGTTCCTACATGAGACTGCTCACAAGGTCTATGTATTATCTTGAGTAACTGGGTCATGCTCTCTGGGAAGAGACATTGCTGTTGAGTTTTTCAATTTATTTATTTTTTAATCATTGAGCACCACACGCTAAGTGGCATCTAGTTCCGTTATGTTTAAGAGAAGGCAGACATCTCTCGCAACTCGCACCAAAACAATCTCGATTGATAAACAGCACTACAGATAAGAGGAAAATATGTATTTTTGGTTTTGCTTTGAACTGTCCCTTTTAACTGTTTATAAGATGGTTTGGTGGTTGCATCAGAAGCTAAATACAGACAGTATGCACCGCTTACCTTCCTGACTTTAACCAACCTATGACTGGCTGAACCTCATGTATTGTTTCCCACCTATCACGTGATAAAATAGTGAGGCATGCCCTCCCCCTTTTTGTTAAAAGTGTGCTGGGCGGGTGGGTGTCCTGCTGTTTGTTGTAGACGGGGTTAAGGGGTAGAACCTCCACAGGACTACCATCATAAGGGACTCCCCTGAAGCCTCATTTAACCCCTTCTCACTTACCTGAGAGAAAGAAATGACTGTAGGTTTCATCACACTCAAAGCTGGAAGCTGAGTGCCTACGACTGCCTTGCACCTGAAGAAAAATAATCTTGTGCATTAGCGGGAAGCTGCTCTAAAAGACCCCAGTGTTGGCAAATGTCTGTGTTGACTCAATGCCACCGCACTGTTTTGCTACGCAAATGCGTATATTCCAGGAGTCACTCATGCTAGCAAGTAAGATACATGACGCCTGTCACAAGTTGAGTCTGTTGACTCCGTCTAAAAGCCACAAATCCCAAGTCGACCAGTCATAGCTGGAGACGTGAATGAGAAGAAAAATTCTCTAAATGTTGAGGCAGAAGTCACATATGGAGAAAATATTTAAATTTTTATATATAGTCAATTAATAGACAACTGGACCAACAACTCAGAACAGGTAACACACACTACAACATGTAGACAAGTTGGCTATCCTAAACAAGTGTTTGCAAGAAGCATTAAAACTTGAAATGTTGTATTGCCTTGGATTTAACTATTAAAAAATATTAGTGTTTGGGGGGGAAAGATGTAATGAAGGAGACTACATGCTTAAATTACAATTATAAGTTTCTGACTTTTTTTTTTTTTAATAGAAAAAGACTTTACGTTATCACCAAATTATTACATGCTTTACAGGACCATGTGCTACTCAAGACATGTACTTATTTCTTTTCTGAATTAAATTCAGAGTAGAATGTTCTACTTTTCTCACACAAAGTTATTTTGTATGCAAAAATGGAGATTAGAGAGCAGATTTGCGTTTTGTGTGTTTTTTAATACAAAGCTGAAGCAGACAAAAGTACGGCAGGTGGAGCTGAACAGACTCAACGACAGGGAAAAAAACAAAAAAAAAACAACAGACACATCTGTGCTTCCACTACAAAAAAAAAATGTGTCGAGAAGGATGGAAAAAAAACAAAAAACAGGAGAAACATTGTCACAAACATTCAATGAACACTTTTTTACAGTGAGAGATTTGTAGGTGCGATGTGACAGGTAATGTTGATGTGATTTTACAAAGTGAAGTGGACCAAACCAACAAAAATTAACAATCACTTCCAATGATCCCCAAGTGAGCTGGAAGCGTCCTGCTGCGTTAACAAGAACACCGAAGAGACACCGACCATCACACCATGTCTGAATGTGATGACAGCTTGCTGGTGGTATTTGTCAGACATTCTGCTCTGGGACGAGGGACAGCTCTAGTACTTTCTACTTCCTATTAATCCTCCAGGAAGTGTCGGAGAATACTGGCATTGTATCAGATATGTCCCACTGAGCCTCCTGACTTTTGAGCTGGTGTAAGCAACAGTAACTCTAAGTGATCTTTTCAGAGAGACCTCTGGAGTGCACCCAGTCTGTCTGAACCGTATATTCCCTACAGGGCATGCTACTGCTACTGCTTACATGAACACACACAAACGCTTCCTATTGTCGCCCAACATCTCTCCAACACATTTGCAAACAGAAATCAACACTAAGGAAAAGGTCCTAGTAGTACTTCAAGCTGACAAACACATCTGCATAGCATTAACCTGAAATATAATCTGGCAATGTTATAAATTGGGAAGCATAACATTGATAAAAGCCTGAACCAAATGGTAGGCAGGGGTTAAAAGTCATTTGCTGCTTTAGCAACACTCAGTAAGGCCTATGCTAATATGTTCATAAAATCCATGAAAAAATACAGTATCAGTTGGCTCCTACTCTCCTAAGAGCTACATGCGGGAGAAAGGTCGAGCCAGTTCCTGTTCTTAAACATGGCGGCCTGCTCTTCCCTATAAACTATGTACCTGAAAAAACAAGCGTAGATTAAGGTAGGAGAGAGGGGCCACGAGTGAGGTGCTCTGTCAGAATGGCACATGGCCCTTGTGAGTGCATAGGCCTCTGTTCGACATTCACAAAGACAAACTGAACCTGACAGACACTCCCACTTGAAGTCCCAGAAATGGGCCACTATTTCCAGCTAATTCCGACAGTCAGGGACAGAGTCCTTACATTCCACTTGTCAGTTCAAAATACATCTGCTTACTTTGCATGTACGTAAATGAAACCTTCCCTTGCTTTTATTTTTGGGATTTAGCCATTTGATTTAACATTCACAGGTTTGGGGCAAGAGCTAGAACAGGGTTGCGGGGTGAGAGAGAACTACTGCTAATGCTAAGGCTTCATGTGCTATTCCAACATTCAAGCCCCTCTGAGTACACAACCTGATGTTTGGGAAAGGAGAGGAGAGAGAGATCTCACCGATTCCCTCTCCTCTCCTTTTCTATAATTGATAATCTCTTCACTGGTGTAAAAACACAGATCGACATCCCCTCTGCCAGAGCAGAGTGGTGGGTTTGTTAAAATGGTAGAGTAATAAAAACAAACACTCCTACAAAACATTAGATTTGCCATGAAAAATAAAACACTGAGAAAATCCATGCAACGCGACTCACGTGTCGACAAATTATTGCTTCCTTTTTACAACCTGTGTTTGTATGTGCATGCATGCTTGTATCTTTCAGTGGGCAGCAGACTGTGGGTCCGGCATGGGGTTATTGGCTTTCTTCCTCCGTTTCTGTAGCAGTGGATTGGTCGAGTCCTCAATGGTCTTGATCTTGATTTGCTCATAGTCGACCCTCATCGTTGCCAAGGCACTGGTCATTTCCTCCTGAAAAACGACCAAAAGAAGCTCATCAGGTCACTTGCTTGCCAAACCACACCCTGCAGTTTTTGTAGACATCATGTCATTACACTGCTTTCAAGCTACTGATGCAAATCATAATGTCTGTCCAGTGTGATGCTGCTGTTTTTGAATTATGAAGCTTTACAGTTTAAACATCCTCTGACACTTCTTCAGGGAAACTACCGATGAAAAAAAAAGATAAAACACCAGCCGCCAGATCTGTTAAGCTAAGTAACTCTATCAAACAGTACATCAAGTAACCAACCAGCATGGGGTAAACATCTTTTGTTTTACATCAGCTGTTACACAGGTGTTTTTACAGGCAAAAGTTTTATGCATAGCGACGCAACAAGTGCAGCCATCATTAACTCTGCAACTCTCCGTCTCTCCTCCACTCCACACCACGCCCACTGCTAAACGCCACACACTATAAACAACAGCAAAATGCTGTATGAGACTGTTTCTTCATGTTTTTCCAAAGTTATGAGCACCAGTTTCAGCTCAGTGTGAGAGTCTCTTGTGTTTTGCCGTCATTTCTGGTGCATGCAGACTGCAGGCGGAGGAGAGGCGAACAGACGTGGAGAGCCAACAAGAGCAATGTAATTTGTGCAAAAGACGTACAGACGATGAAGATGAACACACAAAGGATTATAGTTCATTCAGGTAGGCTAACAAAGGCCACACTGAAGCAACGAAAACTGGAGAATACTCTCTTAAGGGGATAGGGAAATTCCATGAGACAGCGACAAGGCCAAAAAGATTTAAGAGAGGGTTTGTTATTTTATACTTTATTTTGTAAAAAATAAAAATTAAATTAAAAAAGGTACATTTAATTTGCAGTAAAAAACAAGGTATCCTTCTTGACGCACATTTTACGAACAATGTAGACGATAGACAAACATGACAGGAGTAGTCAGACATGATTAATAATAAATAAATGAATAAATAAAGTTGCTTCTATAGCATCCGTACATTGTTGCTACAGATTTTTCCACCTCAGCGATGGCTGCTGAAACAAAACATTTTTTGTACGGATTTATTCTACACCTTGAGGCTATAAACCGCTGCCCAGAAGGAAGAAGCTGAAATTAAGTGTGCAAACGGTGAGAGCTGTCATTTAAAATCAAGCCTGATATTCACTGTAACTGTCTGTGTATGGGGACACTGGGCCAAGCTGTGACTCATCAGTCAGCCTACTAAACAATTTAAATATTTGACTCAGAGTTTCTGATTTTTAAAGATAGGTTTCCAAACCATGTTACCAAAGAAAAAGATAAGACGGATTTCATGACAGCATGAGACAGCTGTCTGATGAGAAACTCAACAGGCTGATTAAGAAGGCTAGCTCTATCCTGGGATGCTCCCTCAACCCAGTGGAGGTGATGGGAGAAAGGAGAAGGATAGCCAAGCTATCATCCCCTATGGACAACATGTCTCACTCCAACCCCATGCAGGGCACTCTGACAGCACTGGGCAGCTGTAAATGTGGAAATGGGGCAGAGAAACAGACATCTCACCTTAACATCCTCCCATGCATCCTTCTCCTCCTTTAGTACCCGGCTGGTGTGAAGTGGGGTCTGGGGAACTTCCATCGATTGCTATGGAAGACACACAGAACCATATTCAAATCTTACACACCGGAGGGATGTCAGCCAGAGCAATCAAGTTCAAAAGATGGTACGAAAGGGAGCTAGAGCAAAAGCATGATAGAGTTTGTGCTTACATTGATCCATGGATGATTCATGAACTCTGTGATGGTCATCCTTTGTGTTGGCTCAGTCTTAAGGAGGGTCCTAATCAGCTGTTTAGCTGCAGACACAAGTATTAGTTACATCATTAAAAAGGAAAGGGGTTAAAAAGGTTAAGTCACATACAAAGAGTCAAGTATCTGTAACACTGAAACTTAAAACCACAAAGCATAAATCATAAATCTCTCTATATATGCCATTCATTACATTGTATCCTCATGTAGGTCTATCTATCTATCTATCTATCTATCTACCTATCTATCTCAGAACCCCCAAAATATAAGCAATTGCACCCAGAGGCTACATTGCTATCAGACAGAGCGGATGAATTCCAAGATTGTGAGAGCCCAGACTGCAGCACATTACATTTTAGTGGAGGCAGCCAGATAGTTAATCCTTTTATGGACTGAGATATTACACTGTCTGTTTTACTGTTGATGGTGTAATCTTAAACAGAATTGAGAAATCATTTTCTGAAAAAGGAAAGAGCACAGATCAACAGTTAAGATGGTGGTGGTTTTAGAGGAGTGTCCTACAGTAAGTACAACCCATCTGGCTCTTTGCTCTTCCACACATATGACCATCCACCCCTCTGTCAGAGGACGAGGTCTGTATGTGGCAAAACATAACGTTAAGTTCTCTTTTCTTTCTAAAAGCTTTGCATTACTCAGGAAATAAGACATCACTTTCCACCAGTCACATTCACTAGTGGTTGCAAATGGGACGTGAAACACCTGCATCAGTTTCAATTTCTTTCTTCAAGACTTTAGACCAAAACCTTGTGAGCTTGTGAAACACTAACATTGTCATGAAATGTTATTATGACTTGTATATAACTTTATGTAACATACAGCAGGTGCTCCTATTTGAAAGAGAAAGAAGAGAAACACAAACAGAAAAATAAATGTTGCCTGACCTTCCTCTGATACTTCAGACCACTCAGGGTTGGGAAACTCATATTGGCCCATCCTGATCCTCCTCTTCATCCCAGGAGAGATGGCTAGGCCATGGTTTGAATAAAAAGGAGGATATCCACACAACCTGTTGATAGTTTAAAATAAATATATTAGTTATAACACCAATTAAATAATAAATAATAATTTTATGTGACAAAGAGTTGAGAAATATTGCAAAAAACAGACTTACAGGATATACATAATGACACCCAACGACCACATGTCACATGACTTGTCATATTTCTCTGGGCCCAGAACCTCCGGGGCTGCAGACAGACAGGTGTGAATAAAGGGGAAAGCAAAGGACAGAAGGCAGAGAAATGTGCTATGTATCATTTCAACTGTAAATCAATGAGCAGAACGTGGGGTGAATATGAGAGTGAACACAGAAACAGATCCTTACCAACATAGTAGGGTGTGTAGCAGGGAGTAGCTAAAGAGTTGTGTGAAGTGGTCTCCTTGGCAAAGCCAAAGTCTGTAAGTTTGAGCAAGGCATTGGGCCTCTTCGAGGAATACAGTAAATTCTCTGGCTGCAGGGAAGATTCCGGAAACCAGGCGGAAGAAAAATAAGAGTTATGATGTTAGTTACAGCGGCTACGGAGGTCATCCTTGAAAACCTCCTCTCAGATTGCTGGAATTTCTCAGTAAATAGCTAAGAATTTCTCAAGTGTGATAATATAAAGTTATGATTCATACCTTGACGTCTCTGTGTGCAATGTTGATTGCATGCAGGAACTGAATGGCCTCTCCTATGCTCTTCATGATGTCAGACGCCTCTGAAGTAAACAGACAAAAAGCCCTTTTAACGAGATTACAGGTGAGTTGAGTGTAGCATTAAACCATGACCATATCAATCCACATTTAGGGTAAATGTGACATAAACAACATGGGTTTTTTTTTTTATGGTGACCTCTGTGTCTCTGGGGGCTGCTTTAGAATCTGCTGTTCTTCCACGAACCAGCGCCATCGTCAGCGTCTTTGCTCAACCAAAAAGGAGTTATTCTGCTGCAGCATGGGCAGTTTATGCTTGATGCTGCTGCCAGCTACAAACCACAGAGAGCCTGTGTGTGCATTGATATGCATTAAAGTATTACTCCTCACATAGAAAGAGGTGTGCTGGAGACTACAGTTGGACTATTAGACAAATATTCTGATGACCGGCCGAGTACATCACTGATTTTTTTGGTCATTTTATTTTGCTTCTGCCTCTGAAGAATGATTGAGAGCCACTGCTCTGCCATCACCTGAGAGACAGTGGCAAAATGCAGCATGTAGAGCATTTCACATCTTACTCTGTGAGTTAAAGGTTTTATTTCAACCAAACCAGAGTCTGTGTTTTTTGTAACAGCAGACTAACCATGACATTTTTTTTATTCGTTTCTGTCAAATTTGAATGATGTGCTTGAATATATCTGTTAACACTGGCTGTTGGGTTAACTGTGGCCAGGAAATCACCTGAGACCCTCTTCACAAAAATAAACTGGGAAGGAAAAAAACAAAACAAACAAGGCCAGCAGGGCTAACGGGGCAGATGATGATGATACTATAGTGTTTTCAGTTTATGTCGTTTTCTAGTGAAGTTGAGAACACTAGTGTTATAAAATGTATGCTGTTTTTTTCCAGTGTTCAGTGAAGTAGGATACTTCAGACGCCTTTACTTTTTGTAAACAGAGCCATGATTATGATGCCTGCTTCCATGGGCTGGGCAGGTTTGGGGAGTATTTGGGGCTTGAGCGTCAGAACCTCAGGCACAATGCATCCTTGTACATGTAGGCACTGCAACAATGAGCGTGTTTACATGCACACTAATAAACCGATCATTATCTGATTTCTGGAGTTACCTGATTATTCAAGTGGTCATGTAAACAGCATAATCCGATAGGCTTTATCAGATAAAAGCCATTATCTGATTATGAAAAATCAGATAAACACACCTAGCTTGTTCCCCAATAGTCAGATTATTCGGTGCATGTATACCCTTTAATCTGGTTTCTTTCAGGTTGTGCTATTTTATACTCCCACTCCACTACATTTTAGAGGGAAATATTGTACTTTCTACTCCCCTACGTTAATCTGACAGCTTTTGTTTCCTTTCAGATAAAGATTTTACAGAAAATAATATATTTTTATATTCTCTGTGTTTAAACTGTCACTTTTATTTTATCTTACTATATGTTATGCACTTTGTGTGACAAGTTTATATACAATACACTTGTATATTGCACTTTGCAGTACTTTTACTCCGAATCTACCCAAAGTATGTAAAATTGGCTCCACATTGATAAACTACACATTAGAATGCTCTCACATGTATTTGTTAATGATAAAAACAAACAGTACTGTAAGAATATAAGCTGTCAGCATGATGAGGGCTTTATTTTGCAAATATATGACTTGCGTACTTTTCGAGGTTTTTCAAGGATATGAGTACCTACTGTAACAGGATGTTTGAGTTTTATGTCATGTACTTGGGGAGAAATCCAACTGAAGGACTGAATCATGTAAACCAGGTTTTTTTGATTATCAGATTATTGAAGTGCACGTAAACGCATCAAATCAGATTATTACCATTACCTGATTATTCCCAGTTATCTGATTATTGTGCGCATGTAACCGTGCTCACTGGCTTTGCAAGAAGAAATACACAGAAACACTCATCTTCTCTGTCAGTGCAGTACACACTGCATTTAATATCAACACTGATTGGATATCCACTTAAAAATGTGCCAGATTTTTCCTTTAACAGATGTATTAGCCATATAGCTCAGCAACAGCAAATGGTAAAGACACCAACAGAGGCTACATGAAGTTGTGGACTATAAAAATGAATGAATGCTGTGATTGTTTTTGGTTTACATGAGCTTATTACCTCTCTCTGTAAAGGCCTGGTCTCCTCTGTCCTGGATTCGACTAAAAAGCTCACCACCGTCCATGCTGCAGAAAAAAAAGAAGGAAATATCAGAATCTGGCTTGTATGAAGAAACACTTTGATGTACTCATTATTAACATCAACCTCTGTTCTTTCTTTTTGACATAAATTGAATCTTTGGAGCACTTGAAACCCAAAAGGTTGATATGGATCAATATGAGCAAACAAACACACATTTACATTGAAATATCACATTTATGGTAGCATGTTGAATTGACAGGAAAGAACACACACAGAGGGGAAACTCACCTCAGCAGCATTATTCAAGCCGCAATAACTGCATGATGTAAGATTTATCCTAACTGTGCCCTTGCTGTGTCAACACCCTGCCTGATGTTTCAAAGCAAAGAGGATGCAGATTTTTTTTTTACACTTCCTTTGTGGACTTCCTTCCTTTCGACAGGTTTTCTGGTAGAGGTGTTCTGTGGTCTGTTGGTAGACCAACACAGGTGAACACTGTGTGAAACTAACTGAATGACTGGTTCACAGACCAGGTCAGCAATCTGCTTGCTATTTAAAACTCTACAGAGCAGGAGCTAAGAAACGATACCATTACCATCAAAATCACACCTATTTTAATGTTTAATGGCCCAGTACCCACCTCAAGTCTGTATACAACTAGGAAGAAATTACAACCAACTTATGACCTACTAAAGTGTGAAAGAGGATTTAACTATTCTAAAGTTTCAATAGAAGCAAAGCCGCATCATTTCTAGCGTATTTTGCAATTTTGCAACTGAAAAAAAAATTACATTTTCTAGAGTAAAATGATGGCAAACAACGATAAATCGTTATTTGCAGTTTTTCTAACAACACAGGAAATTAGATGGGAGGTGCAACTTTCAGGACTTGTCACTATATGTTGGGTGTGTGCAGAGGCAGAGGCAGAGGCAGAGAGAGAGAGAGAGAGAGAGAGAGAGAGAGAGCGAGAGAGAGAGCGAGAGAGAGAGCGAGAGAGAGAGCGAGAGAGAGAGAGAGAGAGAGAGAGAGAGAGAGAGAGAGAGAGATACCAGAGGAAGGCTAGTGACCTGCCAGTCAGTCTCAGACAGCCAATCCAAATGTACATACATGCACCCAACAACTATTGTCACTGACGGTGACTGGCTAGCAGTGTGGGGCCTCTCTTCTCATCTTGAGCCGTACACACAGTGTCTGGCAGGTGGGATGAAAGGAGGTGCTGCTCGCTGAAACACAGGCTACACAGTATAGAATGACATTTTCTCTGATTCTTCTTTTTTACGTAAATAAATTGTTTGGGTTTGCATAGATTGTACTGCAATTCATTTTTAGTTGGATTTTATTTTTTACAAAAGTTCTGCCCAGTAACCTTAGAGAAGGTCCAGTTGCCTGGAACACTTTTTATTTTAAGTTTGAGTGAAAGAAGGTCCTGTAACCTGGTGCAACTTGGTGCAACCGAGAAAATGCAAAAGTTATTTAAAAGTCAGTGTTTTATTATGAACATACAATTGGATTTTTTCCTTCAAGAAAGGTTACAAAAGGGTATATGCTGTAAAATCATATAAAGAAAGAAAATCAGAATCAGCAGGTCAGACTTTTAAAAAAATTGGAATCAGCCATGAAAATTACAACCGGTGCATCTCTAATTAAGACACTGAAAAGCTCTCTGAATTTAACTGTTCAATGCGAGGATGTACTAAATGATAAAAAAAGCAGGAATGAAATAATGCTTGGCGTTTGCATTGGACCCAGTGTGCAGGGCCGCCCACTCCTCTAATCTGATTTTGATCCTCCAGTAATTGGTCAGGAGTGCAGCTATCTTCTCCACAGAGCTGAGCAGGGAGTCTTGGTATTAAACGTGCAGATGTACTCAGTGGTCTTGGGCAAGTTTCTTGCTAGTTATTTTTTTAACTACACATGTTGTATTGTTAAAATGTTGTTTAAGATAGCATACTGTTTAAAAAACACATCAAGCAGGTGTGTAAACAACATATAGATGTTCAGCACAGAAAAAGTTTCTGGCGCTGTCAAATACAAAGCTAACGGCTGTTAACCTGAATTCAATATGTATGACAGCAAGTAGGAGAAAATCACACGTCATGCACTTAATGATAAGTTTCATTTAATCTTTTTGCTCAATATGACTGTGTGAGTTTCAGGTCCGATCATCAATGCCAATTTGGGTTGGATGTATGTGTGTGTTTGTGTCTATACGAGCATGTACACACAGGCCGGTTCTTCAGGCATGCATGTGTTAATGGGAGAGCAGGACACGCAGACTAAGAGTCGTGGGACAGCCCTGACAAACCACAGCGTGTTTCTAACTTCTCGAAATCAATCATTCGCATTTCACATTTTGCATACTGTCAAACGGGCAGCAGCTCCATCCATTTATCTTTTGATATTTAAAAAATTGCATTGTGAGAAACCTCCAGCAGAGAGGCAAACGTTTTTCACACTGGCCTGACATTTTTCTCATGTGGTCAAAGGTAGAAATGAACATGATGATCTTGACCCCACCCTGTGTTTCTGAAAATGTGTAGAGCTGAAGTGTGAATTCTCAGCAGAATAGATTCTTATATACTAGGTACTAAGGCACACTTTACACCATCAAAGCAGAAACCCTGTTAACACCCTTACACAGTTTCAGTCTACATTTGTTTCATATCTTATGTACTGTGTGGAAACGCTGTCCCAGTAGGGATGGTGAGACGCACTCGCAGGAGATATCATAACCGTTAGAAAAACCCCGATGCACATCAGCTGGTTTTTTTTTTTCCCCCAAAGCATCACAATCACTTGACATAACAATTCAGTGATGCTTTGTGAATTCATTAAATTGACCTATTATTATGGTTGAACAATAAAACGCATTCAAACCGACACCACAATGTAATAGCACACAATTATTTAAATTGTAAAAGCTACAATTAAATGAAACAATAACATCAACAACCTGGTTCAAACCACCTGGTGGGGTGGACTTCATGTGCACACCCAGTGCCTAATGTTCCACAAGTCATATGCGAATGACAGTAGATGAAGAAATATACAGTAATAGCCAAGACATGGTTTTAAGTGCAGTCCATGTTTACATGTCACATTGTTTGCTTTAGCGAGTGTGTGGTCAAGCAAGAGAAAGTTGCTCCGCATACAGAGAGAGTTAACAGGTGTTGCCGCTCAAAGCACAGAGTCTGTGTGCTTGCGTCTGGAAGCTGAGGCCATATTCAGTGAGCACTTAAGTTTGTGATCTGTTACTGTAACTGACTGGAGATCTGACTGTTAGATTCAAATTAATTTTTCATATATATAAATGTTCACAACAGGCCTTTTATTCTGCAATGTTTTGGTGTTCTTTTTAAAGACTTTAAAGGTTCAGTGTGTAGGTTTTAGGGCCGTCTATTGGCAGACATGGTATATGATATTCATCACTGCAGAGATCTGGAGTTCAGCTCCTCTGGTGAAGTTATTTGCTGACTGAGGACTGTGACGATAACCGCATAACTGCAATACCACAGTCACGTGATGTTACTATTGTGATGAGGTCTTCACCATCCTCAAAGTTTCTTTTTGAGCCGATATAATAAATTAATTGAAAAAATGCACTGACTTTGATGCAGCCCCTCTGTCTGCAGTGATCACTCCATAGCATTGCTTAATGTCCTGCCCACAGCACTATGTGATTGATTACACCTCATTAGTAATAGCCTATCAACACTGAAGGCTGCCCAGCCACATAGGGCAAAATAAAGAGTGGAGATGCTCTGGTCAGTTAGTGTACTCAGAACTGCGTGTCGAACATAAGACAGCAGATGTTACTGAAGCTGTTCTCTGGCCATTCTGCCCGCAGGAACTTGCTGCCTCCTCTCGATCCAAACCTGGTTTTACAAAACCACAGAACTCCTCATGCTAAAGCACTGAAAATGAACTTCTGGTCTGCAATATGTGCCATGTGCCAATAAACTATATTCTAAAGTTTAACGAATGAACCTTGTGGTTCCTTCAGGCTTCAGTCATTACCAAGACCCTCTTCAAACTGGCAGTATTATCTATTATATATTATGATATTTAGATCCATATGTAAAAATTGGAATTCCTGCCCTGCTACTGTATGCCTCCACACACCAGTCAAGCTGCACCTACAGTACACATCCATGTCTATGAAAACATGTATGCTTCTCACACATCTCCCCCCCAGCAGCAGAGAAGATCTATGCAATCAGCAAAGTTTCAAGGTGGACACCAAAGATTACAGTATCTGACCAAATGCCTGCCCCTCTGTTTCTGAGTTACGACGTTAAAAATGTCCAGAGAAGTGTTTTTGCAATACATCATGATATCACATTAAAGTTGGCCTTTGACCTTTTGGATATAAAATGTCATCACTTCATCACTGTATCCTATTAAACATTTCTGTGAAATGTTGTCATAATTAGCATATGAATTCATGAGTAATGGCCAAAAACCTGTTTTGTAAGGTCACAGTAACCTTGACCACTAAATTTTAATCAGTGGGAGTGAGTCCAAGTGAACGTTTGTGCCAAATTTGAAGAAATTCCCTCAAGGCTGCTTGAGATATCGTGTTCACAAGAATGAGACGGACAAGACAACCCAAAAACAAAACTATTGCTGGCGCAGAGGAATGAAAATATCGTACGTACGTATCGCAAACAATATTTTTTGACAAATCATTGTTATGCGGATGATACTCAGTTGTATTTATCGATGAAGCCAGAAGAAAGTAATCAATTAACTAAACTCCATAACTGTCTTAAAGACATAAAAACTTGGATGAGCACCAATTTCCTGATGTTAAATTCAGACAAAACTGAAGTTATTGTTCTTGGCCCCAAACAACTCAGAGACTCTTTATCTGATGACATAGTTTCTCTAGATGGCATTGCTCTGGCCTCTAGCACTACCGTAAGAAACCTCGGAGTAATATTTGATCAAGATTTGTCTTTTAATTCTCATTTAAAACAAACCTCACGGACTGCATTTTTTCATCT
>NC_065529.1:16370723-16374733 GCF_006386435.1 Epinephelus moara
CCTGAGGTTTCTACCGTTTTTTTTCCCCGTTAAAGGGGTTTTTTTGGGGAGTTTTTCCTTATCCGCTGCGAGGGTCATAAGGACAGAGGGATGTCGTATGCTGTAAAGCCCTGTGAGGCAAATTGTGATTTGTGATATTGGGCTTTATAAATAAAATTGATTGATTGATTGATTGATTGATTCAGCCCTATCAAAGGACCATATCTGAATCATCACAGTGATTTGGCATAGTAGCATTGTGACCCTTTGCACAACATGGGAGAATATAGGTCATCAAACTGACTCAGTTTCTGTAGTGCAGAAGCCACGCAGATTAAAGGACTCGATTTCAAAGCCTCTTGGGTGTGATATTCTAGGAAACATAGTTTCATCAGAAGAACTACTTTTTTTATTGGCATTTGTTGCTGAGCATTTTCTCAAGGAAATTAGTCATCTGATGCAGCATTTTTTAATGTGAACGTGTAGGCAGACGGGTCCACCAACTCTGCACAGCGGAGTTAACCACAGACCTAATGAGTGCACGTGTGAGAAGTTGAAGGGTTTTGGTGGTTTAAAGTGCTGCAAGGTGGAAATACAGCGGCAAGGAAAAGACACTATGCTCATTTAGAAGAAATGGGTCATCTTCTTCTCAGGTCATAGACTACAGATTTACAATAATTTATCTGGCTGAAATGTGCTTAGAACAACACAATAAGCAAGATGCTCATCACTTCACCTTTGCTTAGAGTAATGAAAGCTTTCTCGTATCTGCCTTCACAAATCTGCAGTACATGGAAATTAAACGAATACTGTTTCATCTGAATGTAGTTTTGCAGAGCAAGATAAATGTATACTGAACGAAATATTTCAAAGCAAAATAATACCTGTAGTTCTGGCAAATCATTGCACTTTTGGAATTGGTCCATTTTAAGGACCAGGGGTCTCTTCTATAACTGTTGCGTATGCACAACACAAGACCTGAAAGAGGTGTATGCCACTTCCCACACAAAAGTGGTGATGTATAAATCCCAACTAGACGGGGGGATGTGCACACCCGTACGAAAACTCTGACCCTTGCATACAATCTTTTTGGAGCAAAGGAAATTGGCTACACAGATGGTAAGGTGGTGAATTGAAGTCAGAAGAAAATTAAATGCAAGAAGAATCATTTAACGTTTAATGATGTCTCTCACACATTTCACTTCATTCCACGTGTTAGAGGCAACAGTAGCATCTTTTCCCAAATATATCATTATGAAAATAATGTGGGTTGCACAGGGTAGTGGCCACAGTAAAATCAGACTATCAGTGTTTACATAGGTTACTTAGTGGCTTTGCAATCTTTGCAATAAACTTCTGCCACCGGTGCCGAAATTTCGCGGAAAAAATCTGCTTTAGGAAACGCGTCATGTATTGCGAAACTGGTCGGTCAGCCAATCAGGGACTGGAACTGGTCCTTATGCACAATGGCAGACGGACAAAGTACCTCCATCTCTCGTAAACCTCAGTCAGGCGTTCAAGAGATGGAGGGAGCTCCGTGAGTAGCGAGTGTTGGTCGGCTGACGTCCTCGTTGCCATTCTACGGCAGCCCTCGGACAGTGATACCCCCCTCCCTTCCTTCTGTTCTCTTCTCACGGAGGCAGCTATCGACGGACATCGCCCAGCTAAGTGAACACTGAACTTTGTTTCCCATTCAATTTGAGCTCCAACCGGCCGCATCGTTTCCATATGGTACCGTTTATTCTAGAATCGGGACTGTTTACATGTGCACATTGGTATAATTCCACTGTGTCTACTGTTGTTTGTACTGATACTGTACATATTGGTATAATTTACTGTGAGTTGTTTGTACTGGTACTGTGCATTCTGGTATAATTATTTGCATTACTATTTGTTTTTTCTTCAGATAAATCTGATAATTGTTGCTCGGTCTCTTTACTCATTTATTTAGTAGAGTGTCCACACACCTTCTCATTCTACATATACATAGAGGTATACTGGTGGCTTTACAGCCTACATTTTATTTAATATAAAGAGTCTAATAGAGTCATATTATTGATTATCTCTGATCCACACGGTCAATTTGGTTGTTGCGACAGTGCGACGCAACACCACTGACCATTTGTGTTAGAGAGCTAGAACTTGGGGCGTCGGTGGCTTAGTGGATAGAGCAGGCGCCCCATGTACAAGGCTGTTGCCGCAGCAGCCCGGGTTCGAGTCCAGCCTGTGGCCCTTTGCTGCATGTCATCCCCTCTCTCTCCCTCTCTCCCTTTCACACTTGGCTGTCCTGTCCATTAAAGGCAAAATGCCCAAAAAATATCTTTTGAAAAAAAGGAGAGAGCTAGAACTTCACCATAAGCATCTTTGAGTTGTAAAATTTATCAGCCAGCTCAAATCTCAAATCAAATCCTGCTCAGTATTTCATCAGCGCTGTCTCACCACCGCATTCCCACCACTGGAGAGTGCCAGACTGTGTGCTACTGACACTTGTGGTCAGCTGTGGACCACACTGCAGCTGTTGAATTACACACAATAAAACAGCAGAGTACAACATTGGTAGTTTTCAATAGCATCATCTAATACTATGCATATATCACCAAGTATGACTTTAGTTTTCATATAGTTTTTGTCTAAATCTGCTGCAGTGAACATGACTGTACTGTCGGGCACACAGAGTACAGTGGAAACACTGCGGTGCTGACACACATCCTGCTTCTTCAGTCAGCTCACCCAGCACATCTTCACCACGTGCACATGTGGATTGTAAATTAGCATGGTCTATAAATAAAGCCAGTGACAGCTCTCGCACAATCATTTCACTCCAGATCCTCGATAAGAATCCTCATCGTACAGCAGGCCAAGTTCACCATATCACACTTAAATAAATAAACTGTGTTCACCTATAAAAACTTGGGTGGGCAATACCACTGATTATCAAAATCATTTTGGTAAAGTGTAAAGCAATCAGTCTGATTGCTGTAAACATATAAACACTGTGGTGACACTCACTTGTTGCCATGATTCACAGTAAAGAACCATTAATCAGCAGGCTCAATATTATTCAGGAGGTGCTTTGTAGTGACCACTTATGGTTGAAAGTGGGCGTGTAGAGGGCGGGATATGAGGCTGATCCACATGCAGGCAAGTCTAAAATGATGTGGGATTTATAAAAGGAACTGCATACTGGCAGGCATATGTACAGTTTCCTCATTCAGAATATTTTTGGGCACATGCCATTTTAGGCACATACATTTTTAGTACGGATCTTACACACTGTTTTATAAATGAGACCCCAGGTCGTTAAATCCAGTAACACTGACTAAAGCAGTTTCACTCAATAAAACAGTGTTTCTCAGATGCTGTTTGGTTAGTTGCGGACAGGTGGCTAGCCCAGCACCTGCTAATGTGTGCTCCCCTTTTTTCTCTGACAACTTAAGATCCAGTCATTCAGGAAACTAAAATATCTGCAGGTCTCTCCCTCTCCCAAACGGACCTGGGGATTTAAACCAGTAAAAGCAGAGGGGCTGCTAAATACGGTGACTGACGCAAAAACGCAAATGGCCCCATCTACAGCCAGTGTTTGGTTCATCCATTTTGGGCTACTGCACAAACCTGACGATTCTTATTTTCAGGTGATTAAACACCAAAGAAAACATACTTACAATATCATATTCCATATCTGCCAATATGTCCCCCTACATCCTACACCAGGGGTGGCCAACCAGTCAGAGACCAAGAGCCACAAAAATTACCGTGGTAGTACAAAGAGCCACATCATACACGTGTGTTTACAAACGCACTCCCTCTCTCACACAAACACAAAATGACATAAACTCAAAATCCATATTTTCGAAGCCAGATTTATTTATCTCACACACAAATGAATAACCATGAATAGAGATACACACAAACACAGTCTCTCCCTCTCATACTGTCTTTCTCCATCCCCCCTCCACACCCACAGTCTCTCCCTCTCCCACTCTCTCCACACACATCCACACAGTCTCTCCCACTCTCATACTCTCTCCAGA
>NC_065529.1:16375109-16410109 GCF_006386435.1 Epinephelus moara
ACCAGGAGGCGGCCCAGCGTCAAAAGTTTATGACAACAACAAACTCAAAAACAAACATGGCGACTGTGGAGGAGATATTGATAATGTACCTCTTGCATAAAAGACAAAAACAGAGGCAGCGTTGTAGGAGGCGGTGGTCGGTGAGGCCGTTAAATACATCGCGACTGGAGGACGGAGAATTATTTTCTCTAGTACTGCCGATAAGAGAAATTGAATTGTTATTTCTTCTTCATGTCTCACTAGAGCTACGTATCGGGTAGTGACAGCAACACTGCCCCCATAGTTCCCGGTGGTACTGCTCCGTTTGGCCCGTATCTGTAAGCTTTATGGAAACGTGCAGAAATACAGATGAAATGAACGCAGAGCACGGACAGAAGGCTCCGTCCGTATCCGGATCCGTATTTAACGTTGAGCATAAATGAGCCTAAGCCGTTATCTTGCGCCGCGGAGCACTATGGCTGTTACTGGCCAGCACATGGACACTCACCCTCCTCTGATTGGACTTTGAACTTATCCCACAGTAGTGGCACCATGTCATGTATCGCGGTGTTTAAGTAGCAGCCTACTGCGGTCTACCGTTGGTACCAGTATACCGTGCAACACTACTCCACACACATCCACACACAGTCTCTCCCTCTCTCATACTCTCTCCACACATGCACACACACACAAAGACACACATTTCTTCCCTGACAGTTTTTGTTGTGCAATATCGCCACCGCGCTGCAGTCCTGCATTCCTCCCAAACTCCACACCCTCTCACCTGCCCGTGCGCACTCCTCTCTCTCTCACTTGCTCCACTTAAGCCTGTTACATTTCTTATAGGGCCATACGCACTCATAACAATAAATTGATTTTTTTATGACAGAAGAGCCGCACGCCGATGGTTTTAATTAATGGATTGAAGAGCCGCACACTGATAGGCAAAGAGCCGCATGCGGCTCGCCCGCGGGTTGGCCACCCCTGTCCTACACACAGGAAATTATGTAGACTAATCCAGGCTGAGAGTGGATGTAAACAAGCCAGTTACTGTGATGCCATCTCACTTGTGAACCAGTGCAGTAACACTGTGCCATAAGCAAAGGATAATACTTATTTTGCACAGCTGTAGCCAAGAAATATGTCCAGAACATGTAGAGCCTTTTACATTTCAAAATGTCATTTAACGAAATTCATCCACTTTTAATACACAACTAGGTAACTTTCACATGCAAATCGACCAAAATCACTGATCAGATGCTCCAACAATACACTTCAACTTTGAGGAAGAATCAATCCTTTGGCCTCCGCTCCGTTAAATCCATTTCACTTTAATTCATCTCTATCAAAAGACTCACCAGGGACTGACCACTGAACATCTATGTGGGCCTGCTGATATCTTGCTGGCTGTCTGAAGCCTACAGATGTTATGTTCCACATTTACATAAAAAATCTATTTCTAACTGTGATCATTCCAAATATATTTGCTGAAACTGGTTTCTGACAGGAGAATGATGAACTGCATGGATTTATGCTCATTTTATTCACCACTTCACAAAGATAGGTAGTTTAGTGCATGTGCGTGTGTGTGTGTCAATGAGACTATGCACTCACCACTCCATGACAATAAGCAGACACTTCCTGCTCTGATAGAGGTTCTCATACACATCAATAATGCGCACAATGTTGGCACAAGGTGACGCCCTCCAGTGGAGCTCCACTTCTCTACGGGCCTTGGAACAATCCTGCAGTATCTGGACAGAAGGACAAAGACAAGGAGGGTGAGGCTGATTAACATTAGATACAAACCTAACAGTTCAATTATAAAATAAACTCCAAGTTCACACTACTGTTTAGTTGCCAGTTTCCTTCTCATAATAATTACTGGGAAATGCGAAAGAATTGGACCCAGAGTCATCATCTGTCTCATGGTGGGTTTAATGAGGTATGACATGGATTGTTTTATGTACTAAGTGAAATGCAGATAAATTGGATGCTACTACTACTTGACATTAACAGTAAACATAAGACAGAAGTGCAGTGCTGCCATCAGCTGGCAGAATGCTGAAAAGATGTTGGGAGAGTTTTTTTCCAACCCAGTCTTGTGTGAATGTAGCACCCTCTTTGTGTGCCACTAGGTCACTGCATCATTCAACAACAGCACCGGCACTTTAAACATTTTTGCGTCATAGTGTATTTATCTATTCACTGCAGCTACATTTTAAATACCCAGGGGTAAAAGGTTACTCTTACTCGACACCCTACACCAGGAAGTCAAACTAGAGAGTGAGCTGCAGTGAAATATTTCTGAAACACTTAGAAATTCAGCATGCTGCTCAAGGACACTCAGGAGTAGGGGTGTAACAGTACACAAAAATCACGGTTTGGTACGTACCTCGGTACACAAGTCACGGTTCGTTTTTTTTCGGTACAGTAATGAAAAAAATAGACAACTATTAAATATCTTTTACTTATTGGTAACCTTATTAAAACATACCACCACAGCAGTTAACTCTTTTTTCACATTGTTTGAATGAAAATAGAAATATAAAAGTGAAAAATAAAATCCTGCTGTTTTTTAAACATTTTTTGAATGAAAAATATAAATATACATTTCTGCTTTAACAGTTTTACTCAGTTAAAATAAAAAGTATAGTGCAGCTGGTCAGCTTTAAAGCCTGCTCAGATTCAGTTTTACTAGGAACTTACTTAGCTTTCCCACTTTGTTAAAGTGCAGTAAACAAAACATGCTTATATCTAAAGTGCAGCTTAAACAATTTTACTCAACTCCAATGGCGTTGGTTATTTCTTTAGCGCGATGGTCAGGGAAACGCTCTTTCTTTTTAAACGACGACGATATCGTAGTTTGCACCAGATTGCTTTTTCTAGTCGTGCCGGTTAACGTTCAAACTCGGGTGGTGTCGCTTTAGATGCGTTAGCATGTTAGACGTGTTTCCAAGTACATACCCGACCGCTGTTCTGCAGTGTCGGCACACTGCTTTTGTCTTGTCCACTTGTTTATTTCCATCTTCGTATTTTACCCTGAAACCAAAGTGTTCCCAAACGGAGGACTTAAGGTTTGCGGGTGGGTCTTCAGGTTCGTCAGGCTCACTTGCCATGTTGTCAAAATGCGAGAATGCGCTGCACAAAGTGAAAGCGGAGATTTACGGTCGGACTCGGTCCGTCACTCAATTATGTCCGTCGGGGAACTAGATATTTTAAATGGTTCGGCTCGCAAAAACGGAATTAAAATAAAACAAAATAAAATAAAATAATATCCTGCGCCCAATAATTCGGTACAGGGTCGTGCCGAACCGAAAGTCGCGTACCGAACGGTTCGACACAAATACATGTACCGTTACGGCCCTACTCAGGAGCCTTGGCCTTATGGTACCTGGCATGACTCAGGCATCGTGGCCAGCTGGAATTAAATTCAGTGTCGCACCGCTCACAATTTTGTGTAGGTATATTGTTTTTTTCCCCCCTGGACCCAGTATTATAATGTTCATCATAACGGTGGAGAGCAAGCCAATAACAAAAGGCTGGTCATTTGGTCAAGTTCATTTCTTCATTCTAAGTAATTAATACAATTTAATATACATTTTATTTCAAATTTCTTCTTGCCATGACCCTTATTTGATGTTTTTTGTTTGTTTGTTTTGTTAGTGAAGCATTTGAGGCTGCGTTTCTTGCTGCCTACTAAGGCACTCTAAAATATTTTCCCTTTTAGCTTCATGAGTCAAAACAGAATAGATAAGCCTTTATTGCCATATACCGCTAATAACATAAAAATGTCATGCCGCTACATGCCATTAATGTGTGAGGTATGTATATTTAAAATGTCTGGAAAGGATCTGCGGTCCAACTCAGAGTCACAAATAATTACAACAAGCCTACACTTGTAGAAATGTGACTGCCAAGGCAACTTTTTTGAAAATGCACATAAAAAACAACCAATAATGCTTATGTAATCACAAGAGAGAGGTCAGTAAGCTACTAAGTATTGGGTTTTTAAAATTGGGTACCCCTGTTTAGTGAGAGAATTTACACTGGACAGGGTCATGTATGACCTTGCCAGTTGTAAATAACTGACACAGAGATCGTCACAGGAAACTGGCCGTCTCCTTTACAGTAGTAAAAGGTTGCTCGGTCAAATATAGGCCTGAACCTCTGACCTGTGAGCTCCAGCCTGTCCCAAAGCGTAAATATAAAATAATCAAACAGCAGACAGTTTTGATTACACAGCTTATAATACATCTTATAATATAAAATATAAAAATGCTAACATAATTGCATGCAGTGATACAGCTGCTCAAAGTACCATTTGTGAAATAGTGACATTATAATGTTGAATAAGTGGTGGTGCTTGTAAATAGATTTAATTATACAAAATACAATACCAAAAGTCAAAACCCTAAAATATCCTTGTCAGTCAATGGAAAGAATTCAGCCTTGTAGCTCTGACAATGAGCTATCGTCTGTCTATTTTGTGCTGTATTACATTCCAACCCCGCCCACGGTCACAACACAACAGTAGGCCTCGTTCCAATGGGCAATGACTGCTGGGAGAGCCACAGTATTCAGTCTGCTGTCTGGCCTGGCACACAGAACTGTCACTGTGATTACATGCACTTAAGAAACCAGGTTACTAAGAAAAATCAGGTTACACAGGAAATTGATCAACACATTTAAACACACTGTGGTAACCTGGTTCAGATCAACATCAGATTTCTCCCCTTCACCCTTATTTTCCAAAACACTACTTCCTTAATCTAACTGTTAGTGAGAAAATACACTGCTTTCTGACTGTTGTTAGATTATGTTATGTAACCATAACATAATCCAACTTACCAAATGTATCTCAACTTAAACAGACCTGTGTCATATTTTGTAGTTATACAACAGTGACACAAAGGTCATGGTTCAGTTTATACCCTGGTTTTGAAGTCATAGTTCAGTGCGAGTTTGGTATAGCAAAAAGAATTGCGCAAGGATCTGTTCCTTTTCATTTATTTTAAACAGACAACATCCTCTTACTGGGGACTGAGGTAGCACTTTGCCCACTGGCAACTACAGTGAGCTATTTCCAATATAAAAATAAGGAAGATACATGTATTGCACTGTATGAACACTGAACATTTTCCCAGAAGGCCTGAAAGGAAGAAGGAAAGGAAAGAAACCTATAAATCAGACATAACAGATCACTGCAAAAGGGAAAATCATCTTATGGACTGGGACAAGGCCAGAGTCATACACACCGAGGACAACAAATACCGGCGCTAGATCAGGGAGGCTACTGAAATAAGGAAGCGGGGCCCACGGACGATGAACAGGGACAAGGGGGCATACATGCTCTCCTACACCTGGAGCAGCGTCCTGGAGAGGCGGCAAACGGACAGCAGGTGGGAACTCCCTAATATCAGCTGATTGACAGATCAGCTGATAAAGACGCGTCACAACCACCACCAAGTGACACTTCTGAGGAAGGCGGAAGTTTCCGCCAAAACATGTCAAGGTATGTAACATCCTAACATGTCTGAGATAAAAGAACAACTAAAGTCATTGTCAGAAACTAAAGACATAATGAATACCATTGAACAACATAGTTAGTAATTTTAAGACATTCTACTTCTGCATCTGAAGGCTGCTTTAAAGCAGCGGGGATAAGGAGTTAAGCTCCAGGTTGTTGTTTTTTTACTTGTCCCAGCAACTGCCACATCTGGGTGATGCCCTCCAATGTGTGCTAGTATGATGAATATGTTTCCATTCAAAGACATAACAGTGAAGTAATGCTGACACACCATCCTCGTCTTCTACACAACTCTCTCTCTTGCTGTTTTAGCTGACTGGGAACCTGCAGGAAGGTCTTCCAGCTCAGGTGTTTCATTTGTGCTCACCATAGTGTGACTGACATGCACTTCAATCAGCTTGTTGTGCTGACTTCAGCATATGTTGCTAACAGCATGAAGCAAAAAGTCTGAGGGTGAATCTCGCACTTGTCATCTATCATTCCGCATTAAGTGCATCAGTCTGCATATGATGTATTCTGGGTGTGGCTGCGTGCACCAAACCATGACCCCCTTAATCAGGACAGTCGGCATGAACTCATAAACCATTGCAGCCCAACTCATTTGAGTGTTAATGCACTGTTTTAATAAACACAAGCCAATAAGGCTGTTCTGTCTATACCTCTGTTTAAACTGAATTAGAACATTAATTAATTAAAAAATTGTGCTGTATGAAATGTTTTTGGAAAATAAATTAAGCAGTGGCCAAAGCAGTGCTTTGTTACCATTCCTTGGTTCAAAACAGACGGGTCAGAAAAGGATTTATCTGTGCCATGATTGCTTTTCAAGCCAAATTGTGCCCACAAACAATTCTAACCCATCTATCACAATTTTCTTTGACATCTTGGGAAAAAAAACTGGCCAGGGCTATTAAGCTTTTTGATCAGTGTGATTGATTTCACAAGCTTTGTCTCTTATGGGAGAACTAACAGCACTACCATAACAGAATGTAATATATTGTCATAAACTAAAAAGCAATTAAAACTAGGCAAAAAGAGAAATATGTTTTTGACTAGCATATTCAACATTCTCAGAAAAATCATGAGTTGTGTATAACCTAATATCATCTGGGTTTCTTAAAGCTTCAGACATCTCAGTAGACCTTTTTATGTCCTCTATGTTTTTGGACTATTGATGCTGCTGCCATAAACCTACTACATTTTCACTAATTTAGTATTAGATGGTGAGGATTTTTTTCTGTTGACCCAAATGCAAATTTAATTACAATCTTTCCTTCATAAGGCCATGATCACACAGAAAGCATTTCAGCAGCTGAAGGTGCCTTTTTGTAATTATTTATAATAAGAATAAAGCTTTTTGCTTGTTGTTTTTCAGCTGCAATGCGCCTCATGTTTCTGCACTCTACGTGACTGGCTTTTTCGCTGGAGCGCTCTGAACTCCTTGGGTTGAAAAACTTCAACTCCGAGCGAAAAAGCACCCCACGTCATCTCGTTTTTCGCCATCCTTTTTACCATTGTCCAATAGGATGATTTGAGAGGCGGGCCGTCTGTAGTCGTCACGATAGAAAGTTTACAGTTGGTAAACTAGAGCACTCGGAGAGCGCAGACCTCCACTTCGCTTCAACCGATCACCACCAAAATTGTATCATCTGTTCCTTGTCCCATTATCAACCCTTCCTGAAAATTTCATCAAAATCCATTCATAACTTTTCGAGTTATTATGCAGACAATCAGACAAACAGACCAACGCCGGCGAAAACATAACCTCTTTGGCGGAGGTAACAATGGTGGAAAAACTGGTGGTAGTGGTTGCTGGTTACCCGGAGTTATACAGCCTGGCGATAGACAGCAGGTTGTCAAACTGCCACTGAATCATTTTAAAATATACCGGGGACAGCCTTCATCGAGGAGAAGCTCCTGGACCGACTAGTGGTACTCCCCATTATCCACCCTCTTTTTTAGGGTCTCATGTACCCACACAGGTCTCCATTTCCATGTGCCCAACAAACTATTTGCTGACAGCCTCTCACCCTCAACCAGAGCTACAGCAAGTTCTGCCTGTCCATTTCAATAACTAGCTACTAATTACTGTGGGAGAAAAAAACAGTAGGGTGATTACACAGGAAGGTTAGTGTAAGGACGTGATAAAAATACGCAGCATTTACTAATGGCATTCAATTTTTTTTTTATTTTTTTTTTTATTAAGGCAGTGCTGTGTGCCTAGTGTTTTGCATTGCTCTCAATTTGGGGATGTGGGGAGCATAATTAAGTCTGCCATTATTTTTGTTTTTTCTCACTTCAAACTGCAGCACATGTCCTGTTTTACAGCAGTGTTGAATTCAGGAACATGTCAATTATTAATTAATTTTACATGTTTTATTTTTACATTTGCAAAAGGGCGACTAAAGTGTCAGTGAACTGTTCCTCTTAGTCATTCTTGCATACCAGGCTTTTCTTTATCTCTCCAATTACATACAGTGAACACTGACAGGTGAAACTGAAACTGTGTCCACCCTTTGCGTGTGACCTTATATCTTTTGTTTATAAAGACATAAGTAGGGGAAGGCACTCCCTAAATAAAATGTCACTTGTTGTTCTCTGAAGAACAACAACCTATGATGGGAAGGAGAAAAAAAATAAGAAAGGAAACAACCAAAAACGGAAAGAAACTAATCAAGAAAGATTAGACTGGTGAACAGACAGGAAAGACAAGATATTAAAGGCAAGAGATAATATGCAGATTTTGACTTTTAGACCTCTAATCTTGCTGTTACTTAACATTCAAATAACAAAAAAAACATTTGTATTTATTTCCTGCCATCTTACTAAACAGATTATTTGATCAGGCGAAGAGCGAAGGTTTGAGGGTTGACTGGCTGACTAGTAAAAGCAACTGTCTTTGTTTCCAGGAAGAGGTGGTATGGTGTAGTAGTGTATTACTCTCTCCTTTATCTTAACAGTGAACAAAGAGCACAGTTCAACCACCCTTTGGGATGGAGCAAACAAGGGTGGGTCATACTTACTTACTTTCTGCGTCACAGCAGAGAGAAAAAAAACACCTAAAAAGACATGACCCTTTGGACACAAAAACATTGGTGCACTGTGATCCTGTGACATTTTCACCCTCTATGAAAAACTAGTAAGTAAGGTAAGTAGTGCTAGCTTGCTACGCTACACATTTTAGCTATATGTANAAACAAGGGTGGGTCATACTTACTTACTTTCTGCGTCACAGCAGAGAGAAAAAAAACACCTAAAAAGACATGACCCTTTGGACACAAAAACATTAGGCACAGGACAAAATTGGTGCACTGTGATCCTGTGACATTTTCACCCTCTATAGCTAAAATGTGTACCTCTCACTAAAAATCTAAAGCACTGTATGGTATTTGATTTATCTTGCTTTGTTTTGTTGTTGTTTTCTCTTTATTCAGTATCTGCATTCACACATAGACAATATGGACATACTAACAAATACAAAGGCAACAACAGATGTTATTGATTTGCAAAACAAAGACACAAAAACACAAATAAGTCACAGAGGACATTATGTGAGGAATAAATAACAAAACAAATAAAATAATTGGGAAAAAAACTAAATTGAAAATGACCAAGAATACAAGGCAACAGAAGGCAAAATAAAGATAAAGAGAGGGTGTGATCTCTTTGCGGGATGGGTTTGGTTTAATGTAATTAATTCTTTCTATTCATACATACACACTCCCACGTACATGTAACCCCACTTACATGTTTAGATTTACTTTTATAGATGAGTTGTGGCATTAGCTCACTGGCACTAGATCTGAGAATTACTGAATATGTTATGAACTGTTCAAGTAGTTTTTTGCAGAGCTAAACGATGTTTCAGTGATATCTGTCATGTTAGGAGGTCAGACCATTGTGACATTTCTCTTGTTTTATTATTGATGTGCAAATTGTTAATGGCCCAGAAACTGAACTGCACAGGGCCCAAAATGTCCAACAACTGACAGAGAGGATGGAAATAATTTACTCTTTTTCAAATGAACAGATACTTGTTCTGTGTGGTTATGCAAAAAGCATTTTAATCCTTCATTATAATTTTTATATAGATACACACACAAGCATAAGTATACATAAAATAGCTCGACTAAAAACAAGAGGCTCAGTCATATGATATGAAATAACGTGAACAAAACTGTCTACCATTAACATACCATTGTTTGCCCATTTTCTCCCCACTTTGGAATTTAGCCACCACAGTCCTTGTCACTGCTAACTCCACTGTTGACATTTGGAGGGAGTAGATGGACGTGATACTTCTGTGACACGTGTGCGTTGCTAGCACCTTCTTTTTACCTGCCAGCCAAGACCTTCACCTGAAGAGCATACAGGTCAGGTCGTCCTCTCAGATCTCCCTCCCTTTCATTTGAGTCAGCTTGGCTCACTATCAGTGTTTCTGTGTTGGGGGTAATTTTGTGATGAATGGTTACTTACTGGAAGTAGTGATTTGACACAGGTGAGACTGGGTGCATCTCCTAAAATCAGAAGTATTTTCAAATTTTATGTCTCCCAACCGTGCATGCCTTTATTAACAATTACATATCAGGTCTGTGAATCAAATGATATTGTAGACATTCTCACATCTCGTTCAAAGACACTGTGAAAATATATCTTGAAAATAGATGATCTGGCCTTTACACAATAACACAGACCCAAACATGTTTCTGCTCATCTTAGATCTCATGCAGTATGAAATAGCTCCTAAAAATTCAGATATCAGCACAGAACAAAACTCTCTCTGTGACTGCATCTTGAGTCCCAACAATGTCAACAGCACCACATTGGGTGCATGTGGTGGCAGGTTGCAGATTAACTCTCTTAAACATCTGTTTGTGTGGGAGGATGGGTAGGACTTTTCAGATGTCTTATTGCACATTGGGTTGCTTTGACTCAAGAATTTGAGCCCAAAATCTACACACTTACAAAAAGTACTATCAGATTCGTGCTGGCCTCCATTGACAACATTATCGATCCTAACTAGCTAGCTAATGGGTCTTTGCACCAACTGCAATGCTGTCTAAATGGACATCATTAACTATGTAATAGTACGTAATATACAAATTTTGGATTTGCTCAGTTATGTACTGGCCAGTTTTGAGGTTCTTCATATTTGTTAGACTGTTATCTGTCATTGCTGTGATGCCCAACTGTCAAGAGGAACTAAAAGATTGCTATACGCTTGAACTGGAAACAGTCATGCGCCGAAACTAACATTAGCAAATCTAAATATAGCAGACTTCCCTCCACAAACAAAAACTTCACACTGTCTTCTTAACACATGCGCCATCATATACACACACATGAACACACCCCCAAGAACACAACCCTGTCACCTCTCTGTTGGTGCTTGTGTGACTGCATAGACCCCCATCTGCTGCTGGCTCTTTGAGGGTAAACAGTGAAGCTTGCTGAGGAGGAGGGAGATGAGGGGGGCAGATGGGCACACAATACATTTCCTCTGGCCAGCACAAAAGCTCCCGAGCCCAGGGGCAGGACGGTGGGAGGTTGGGTGGGGGTAAGCTGTAAGAGCACCCATCCTCCACCTGTCACTTGTGAGCCAAGGAAAAGACCATGGTTCATATGGTGACGCCACAAAAAATATCACACTGAGGGTGATAGGGCAGTGAAATTCTGTGAGGAGCGATTATTGAGGGGTGACAGGTTAAGCTTGGCTCACTCAGAAAAGCCTCTTAACCTGACAGAAAAGGGTTAAACAACAATATACCAGTAGAGGTGTGTGTGTGTGTGTGTGTGTGNGGGGGGGGGGGGGGGTACCCTGGTATTAATGATGAGTGTGTGAATGTAATCATATAAACAACGGAAATGTTTTTTCCATGGCAGCTCTGTGTTGTATGAAGATTTTATGAGGCCAGTCACAAGTATAATTGGTGCACTGTTTTCTAGTGAACCATAGCTAACATCTGTAGAGTCAGTACAACAGGTTCTTTAGGGTAAATAAACAAGAAGTGGAAAAACACTCCTGCTGTCAATCATCCCACTAATGCAACGTGAAAATTTGTTCCACGTTCAGTTTGAATGCACTAGGGCTGTATACGACCAAGGAAAATCTTGGTTGACTGAAACTGTACCTAATCTCCAACCAATCGATTGGTTGATGGGGTAAAAAGATCAGTGTGTTTTCTCTAGAGTAATTAAATCAGTCACAGTGCACTGAGTGTACTCTACCTGGTAGCATTGTGTGTCAACTAAAGCATTTTATTCCGTCTGTCTCCCGATGAAACAATGACAAGACTGATGAGAGAAATCTGACTGAAACTACAGAAGGTAATTCTGGGGCTGACGTTGTCATATACAACATGAGATTACTAACGTTGTTTGAAATCTCTGTAACGTTAGCCATTCTGCTGCTTCACTCAACCTCTGTGGTCAACTGACACAGAGGTGCTGAACAACAAGTGCCATTTCAAGCTGGGAAAAGAAAGGCTGTGGTGGACACATGGCCTTATCAAAGTAACGCCAGCGACTGTCTGACCAATGTGAATTTGGTCAGACAAGAGCATAAAGACCAACTAATCGATCAACCAACCAGAAGTTTACAGCCGTAGAACGCACCTTTGATAAACAAAGTCTTCTTATTCTAAAAGACTGCACCACGTTTTGATATCACCAAGCTCTACCAGTTCTGTGAGTAATGGTGACACACACCTGGCTTGCAGGTGAGTATCTTTAGCTAGCAGGTGTCCTAGTACACAACACACATTCATATAAAAAAACAGTTGTCTGACAAGGGGGAGGGGAAGTGAGAGAGTACGACATCTGTATGACACACAGAAACAGCTGTCTCACTTTCCGATACAGGCTGACAGATCTGCATGGAAACAAAGAGGGAGACAGAGTAAAGTCTTTTAAGAGAACTGGAGGGCTGTGGGAGACAAAAAGAAATGAAGATAATGAATACAGTGTTACTAGAGAGGTGAATTAGAGACTAAAGGAATCTGGCATGTTTTCGACAGATTCTACTTCTATCCATCCCTTTGAGCTGGCTTCACTTAATCATCCCTTCTGAAACCTTATGATTCATGTTGTGAATCCCCCACTGCGCCTGATGCAACAGGTGATACTTGTGGCTTCACTCTATGAATACAGACTGGTGTTATCAGCTGATTTCAAATGACAGGGGATTCACACCGTCAGCCAGTGATTTAGCTGTTTGAAAAGTCAGGTGTGTGTACATGTGCATAGTATGTTCTGAGACAGACTATATAAAACTAAAGGAAAATGTGAAAAAAGGAATGGTCACAATGACAATGACAGTGTTCAAGGAAACAGACTTTGGTGTCAGCTCTGTTGGAGTCAGTGGAGGGGCACTGCAAATCACACTTTAACCCATCATATCTGCAGAGGCTAACACGCAGCTGCTGGACAGAGCCATGGTCTGTTTGGGGACCAATAACAAGGAAAACTAACGCACATATTCAGATAAAATAACGTCAGCAAGCATCATATACGGTGTGCTTTTTATAATCGGGTTGAAGGACTGTCACTGTGTTTGTGACCGTTCGTTCTTTTATATTTTTCTTGATAAACCCAGGGAAGCACAATATAGACCAGTTGCCAGGCAACCACTGAAGACTTCAGGAAGTTACTGATCACAGCCTATACAGGAGCTGTGTCCGAAATTGACTGATAGCAACCAAGGCAGCACTGAAATGTCAATTATACTTAAAATAAGTATAGGTATGTAAGAAGTGTAAGGTTTCACTTTGCTAGGCATAATGTAATTTTAAAATCATTTTTAAATTAGTTAAGTTTAAATGAGTTGATGCTGGCATGCTACTATGGTTTTGTGTCTCCAAATGGCAAGGAGGCCTTCAGGAAGTGATTACACTTCATGATTACAGATCAGTGCATCCAAGAAGATATTTACAACTATTTATTTACACAAATGTTGAATGATAGTACACATGTTGGGTATTTAGTGAAAGGATGCACTGTGACGGTTTGAGGTTGTATCGTGCTGTATTTCATGTCTTCATGTGAAAAAGTGGATATAACGATATCGGTATCAGTTATCAGTCAAGTTGTTACTTATCAGTATATCAGCATATCAGCAAAAAAATCCAATATTATGCATCCCTAATTTAATGCATAGTATGTGACTTCAGGCATAGTGAGGGGTTGTGTTCATAATCACATACTAAGATTCTGCCAACTACACACTCAGTCTGTGTGTTCTGCATACTACCTACTAAATGAAATATCAAATATGCCATTACCAAAAGACTGTTCACACTTGAGTATACCCAAGCAAGATAGTCATGTCATGACTGTATCACATGACTGACAGCCGGTGTGACAAGGCCAGTGGCTCTCAAACCTCCGATAACATCTCAGCAAATTTACAAACAGACCTTATTTGGATAAACTGACCATACTGTATATTTGGAAAGGAAAGAGTTACTTTCTCGCCTTAAAAAAATATTAAAACTTAATAAAATGGCATATTAAAAGCTTTGAGTCTGGCTCAAAATCTCCACTACTGCAGAGTCTTAAGAGACACAATGCATTGTGGGGCAGTTGAGTATGACCAGTAAGCTTGTGTCTCAAACACAATAAATACTACTAATGTAGTATACATCCAGGCATTTTACGCATGCAAATAAATCCACATACTATGCAGTATGAACACATTACATACTGAATTTTACGTCATACTTAGTATGAACAATATCTCCGTGCATGATTTCGAACACAGCCATAGTCTGAGTTATATCCCCATCTTATATACCCATCTCCTCCTTTGTCCAGTCTTAACACTAAGCTAACCAGCAACCACAGCATAACATTTATAAGAGTAATATCAATCTTCTCATCTAACTTTAGGCAAGAAAGCAAGTGAGCTTATTTACCTTACTGAGTGAAAATGTGTCCCATTGTCTTTTCCATCATATAAGACTCTGAAGACCCCACTATTAAAACAAGCAGCCAAATAAATGAATAAACTCGTCAACATAAAATTAATTTCAAAATTAATTTAAATTCAATTTTGTTAATCAGTTTGTGAATTTGATTTATGACATAAAAATACCAACAATATTAGCTTCTGCTACAAAAGAACTTGCTCGCTTTTTTATACACTAATACCAAACTTTGCTTCAAGTTAGTGTAGTTAAGTTTTTTGTCTATTATTTATACAAAAGCAACAGAGTACACATGTGAGACACTGAATGAATGAACTCTGAAGGAGTGAAAACCATTCACTTCCCTTTACCATTAACACCATTCAGCACTATTTCACCACTTTGCTTCCTTATTAAGAACTGATCATAAGACCCAAGCAGAAAAAAATACACACACATAGAATAGTTGGTGGAAAATGAGTCAAGCATCACCAACATTCTGAAAAGAAAGTTATGTATCTTGAGAGCCCATCAAGGAAGTGTCCACAACCATTCATAAATAAGCAGTGTTTCAGTATGACAGAGTGCTGCAACAGCTTGGAAATTACCCAGTATCGCAGATAGAATTGTGTACTGAGTTCTAGGTCCACCTATTACAACTAGAATACCACATCCTTCCAAACACTTCCCCTAACAGAAAGGGAGGCAACCGAGAAAGACAAGGTCAGTGCGTGGGGGTTGGTGGATACTGCACCCAATCACAGACAATATAAATTGCAATCCAGTAAATCATATTATGTCAAAGCAGCTTACAACACCAAGATAAACGTTTACCAAAGGAGCTTTTGCTTCAACTAATCTGTTTGTTTGTGACAAAGTCAAATAAATATTTTCACAATAATCTGAAAGGAGAAATGAGATCTTAGAGCATTAAGTTGCCATAACAATGTCAAACAATACAGACTTTAACACCACATGCTGTAATACAGATCCCTTCACTAATCACTAGTTTAAAGTCAGTCCAGTGTGTACTAATATAAGCACTCCACTGGAAAAAGGGGGAAATACAGAACAAAGAGAAGGTTGTTTTTTTTTGTCAGTAGTCAACAAACAGGCTTGTTTGTCTCAGTCCCTCAGTCAGCATGGCTGCAACTACTGGCCAAATAAATAAATAGTCCACACTCATTGAAGATAAGGTGCATATTCCTCTGTAAGCACACACACAAATAGATTTGTGTTACACCTAGCCAATCAATTTGGCTTTCCTAGTCCAGACATTCACAAATGACTATCAGTGAGAGTCTTTCTTACTCACACTACATTTAAATTGCAGCATGTGTACATTTTTTTATGATTCTGTACAGTCTGAAGTTCTGGATTAGTGGAGCCAGTCTATCATTAGGGGTGTAACGATCCATCAATCTGGATCGATACATTGATTCAATGATCAACCATCCGATCTCACAGATGCAAAGTGAAAACATTGATCCATATCGTCTTCTTTTATTTTGAAAGTCTGTGTCACCGTCAAACAGCGGCAGGCAGACTGCAAGCAGCGAGGAGAAAGACAATGACTGTAGCATTATTCACTTGGGAACAAATTAGCAGTGTGGAAATATACTGGATTATGGAGAAAATCCAGGTCAACAGACAGAGCACATGCCTTATGTAAAAAATGACGTTACGAGATAAAACACGACGTAACATTACCTGCCTGGCCGGGCATCTCACTCTTAACTTTAACATAAGCTTCTCTGTTTCAACATGGTCAGTCTGAAAAACGTGCATGCAGACTGAAACTGAGCCGTGTTGTTCTGTCAGGAGATGCAGCGACTTCAACTAATGGTGAGTACCCAAAATAATAATGTTACATGTCATTTGTTTAGCTATGAGTAGAGGGGGAAAAAAGTCCGCTAGCCGCTAGGCTAATTTACGCAATGTCAACATGCTTACGCTAATATTGGGTGACTTGCAAAAACAGTTAGTTTGTCTCTGAACCTTGACAGTTATTACTGCGCTTAATATGATACCTTTGTTAAACGATGTTGTTATTAATCCATGTTTTATGGCTGTTGGGAGAAGTGTGCCTTTAGGGTTTTTGGCCAGACAGCCCTGAAGTTTTAGGAAACAGAAGATGGTTTGGGTTCAAATTAAAACATTTCTTCCAGAAAGGGCTCTCTGTCAGAAAGCCCTGAATGTTAACTTATTCCATGTGCTGTTTTATGTGTGTTAGTGAAGTCAGTTTAAATCAAACTTCACTGCACTTAGGCAGTTCCATTTATTTGCATTAATTATGTGTTGTTTTATCTTTTATGGCCAAAAGCAGAAAAGAAAGAGGTGGCAGCTTCTTCTCTAACAGATTTGGTATATAGCTATATAATATCATCTCATATCGACCGCAAGCCCCTAAATTGCATCGAAATTGTATCGTGGCAGACTATGTAATATTGCCAAATATCGTATCATTGTCCAAAGAATTGATATATGTCGTATCGTGATGAGACCAGTAATGTTTTACACCCCTATCTATCATCTCCTATTTCACTGCCAATCACGAGAATGCATGGTGCATGCATGGTCAGTGTGCTTGGTAGTGGCTTGTGGTGCAGAGGGACGGGGGTAGGTCTAACCTACTGGTGACATATTTCTGTTGTTGCCGTTACCAGGCTGTTGGGTGACAGTGCTGTCTTCTGTGAGACACTGCAACACATCTGTAAGTTTTCTCAGCACTGTTTTGATTGGTTTAATAAATCGGTTAACGCAAGCACTTTACTCTCATCTCCAGCTCATAGTGAAACATTGCGGTGAGTATGTGTTGCTAGAACTGTTGAATAAAGTTAGACAGCACACTGGACATTGGCTTGCTTGAAAACGGGTCCGAAACATGTTCACCCGTTTTCCCTTTAGTGGCTTACTTAGATATAATCACTGTCACTGTCACTACAGATTTGACTACATCATTTTGACCATTGGTGAAAGTATAAGTGTGTGTGCCTTGCTGTGTGGGGTGTATTTGGCCTCCTGCATGACTCCTCTACAAATGTAAGTTTCTGTAGGAGACCTTAAATGATGACTGTGTAAACCCTGCCTGTTGGTTGGTATTTGAAATGCATGCGGTAGGGTAATGAAAGTTTTATGGTCATGTTTATGGTCATGAAATGGAAAATAAAAAAGCATCCCCTGCAGCCCTCACTGCCATAGTCTAGACGCATTTCCCATATTCAAATGAATGGAAGGACTGCCGTTTTTATCACAACACCTTATTTGGCGAACGCAGTCTTACTCTTCCAAATAAAATGTTGTTCCTAATGGCCTCAATAGTGGAACTTAAGGACACCGTTTGTAACATAAACTGGCACTATTATTGTCAAGACTGTCATGTCACTTTTTATCCCTTGGCGGCAAAACATATGAAAATAAGTTAAGGGCATTATGTAAAACACTGAGAACAAACATTTTCTCACCGTCAACATTTCTTGTGAGGGTGTATTTACTAGAATAGCTGAGATGACCAGTGGAGTCTATAAGACCACAATGCTGAGGCAAAAACTAATTTTCCATAACAGGGAAAAATGACTGATGACGAATGTTTTTATGTTGAAAGCGGGAGGATTTTGCTCTTGCTCAATCAGTTTATCATAGTAACAAAAAACGTCTTAGAGACGCCACTCTCGTGAGTGTACAGTTAGAGACAAGAAAAAGAGAAATAACTCAAAGAGGGCCACCAGAGAACCTCTTCCTTCCTCTCTCCCTCCCTCCTTTTCCTTCCTTTCTCTCACCATCTCATGATTGAAGCATGGGCCTGGCTCTTCCTCTGTGTTAACCTTTGATCAGACGCGCTGACATTAAAACAAAGTCTGGACTCTTCTGTTCTACAGTAGTAAAAGGAGATTTCATGAATCCAAACCCTATAAAAGAGAAAAGGCTTCCATTTGAACTGCACAATGTTTCCACTTCCTCTTTTTTTTTTAGCCAACCCTTGACAGGTGTGTTAACTTCACCACAGTGACTTCCACATCTTTCCAAATTTCAGGAAGAGCAACTTTGACGACTAACAAAATGTGGCCAAAACATGTAGTCAGTCTGTCTGTGATTGCATCATTTTAACGACACACATTTCATTGAGTTCCTTTCCACATGAAGCAGAACCAGGCTTAAAGACTAGAATTTGTCTTGCAAAACTTTTTGCAACTTCAACATGTGCTTGTTTAACATCAGTGTAACCTCTTGGTCTGTTGAATGATTTAAAATGGACAAAGAAATGGTCCTTTTTTTTTGCAGTAACCAGATAACTTCCACATGATGTAATCAAGAAACCATTCCCTAATTGAGGTGAGGAAATAAGATAAAATTGGTTAATTAAATGGAAATTAATTCAATTCAAAGGTCAACTAAAAGTAAAACACACAGAATAAGTCAAACTAAGAACTTAAGAAGCTTGGGGTGTCGGTGGCTTAGTGGTAGAGCAGGCGCCTCATGTACAAGGCTGTTGCCGCAGCGGCCCGGGTTCAACTCCAGCCTGTGGCCCTTTGCTGCATGTCACTCCCTCTCTCTCTCCCCCTTTCACGCTTGTCTGTCCTGTCAAATAAAGGCTAAAAATGCTCAAAAATATCTTTAACAAGCTTAACTGTTCGGTCAATTGGAGTAAAGAAACTGTGCTCTCTCACTCCTGACACTACAAGACATGAAAATGAGACCTGAATCCAAGTAGTCATTATATTTAGGAATAGTCCTTATGGTAGGTCTATTTCTAAGACATGTGCTTGCATTGGACACAACCAGGAGTACACATTTGTGTCAACTATTTTACACAATGTGCAGTCCACTACAAACCCACATCAATGTAGCATCTCATAAAAATAAACCATCTGTTTGACCTGTTCATTGTTATCAAGCTCAGCTTTGCCCTTCCTCAGTATTGGCTGGACAAACTGTCTGGAAAAGCCAGAACATCTTTCCAGCTAGGCCCAAATCATTGTGGATTTTGAGAACTTTTGCTGTTGTTGTTTTTTTTTTGTCATTTAACTGATATCTTAGCAGGCTTATGCAAGACATGACCTATGAGACATCCAAAGACAGATAGTTTTATATAATACATAATGAGAAAAAATGTACAAAACTAAATGGCCAAAAGAATTCTCCAACTTCTTCAGACCAACTATTGTTTTGCACCAAATATGACAGCCTCCTCATTTATTGCAATGAGACCACTGCTTTGGCACAGTGGGAGGTCCTGACAACGAGGGCTGCACAAAAAACGCAGCGCTGTCTGGCTAAAAAGCTGACCACATACACTGCTCAACTTTTGCCGCAATATTATCTAGTAACACAGTGTTGCGTTCAAGTGCGAATTCAAGGTAGAATGCCTTGTAATGCGAACCGCATAATTCTACTGTTTACCACACAAACACTGGGAAAATATGATTACCCAAGATCCAAATGACACTCCCAAGTTGTAAAATTGTGCAGTGTTTTAGCATCTGATGAGTCCGTATGCTGTAGCAACAAGGCTAAACAAAGACACTCCTTTATGTTTTTTTTTTCTTTTTAACGCTGCTATTTTCAGTCAGAATGTGGTGTTAACCTGATTGCTTCCAATAACCTGGTATCTTGCGAGCACATATGTAGTCACTGTAAGGCGATACCTGCAGACGCCTAACACCCTTGGAGAGTGTGCATGTGGCAGGACACAGACCAATCAACACGGACGGGCAAAGAGCGCTGTCACTGACAGAAGCAACAAAGTCAAACATGATTGATTCTCTGCAACAGGTTGTATTGAGCATATTTCATTACATGTCAAATGCAGTTTTTTTTAAGAACTGTCAAGACTAGGGTCAAGACTCCATTTCTCTGCCACAGTCTCTCTAATACGAACACAGACACTTAGAGTTACAAATTATTCCACTGCACTGTAAGCACAAAACTTGGTTCCACAGACAGGTAAAGTTTTACAAGGTGATGTCACCTTGGGCCAGGCTGGCTGATTCCTGGTCCTGGCATCTACTGCAAACTTAATGAATACAATAGATGAGATAGGGCTGACTCAGCTGACGTCAGCCAAGGGAACAACAAGGACATTAGTTCATTAGTTCATTCAGTGAAGGCGCCAATCTGTTTGGTTACAATCTGTTTCAGGACAGCATCAGAAGACATCAGTGAAGCTAGCATATTACATGATATTACAAGAGCCATAGGAGTAATCCGAGGGGGTTCAAGGAAGTATATGAGTCTTTTATAATCACATCACTTAGTGGCCTTTAAAGCAGGTGTGTGTGTGTGTGTGTGTGTGTCTGTGTGTGTATTTATACATATGCACTTATCTGACATATAGAGACTATTTTCAGCACTGACTTCATAGAGGGAGCTCACATATCATCTGTCCAGAGGCTCAAACACTAAAATATTGACCCGGCATTCTTATGTGCCGTTGTGTATCCAAATAGTGCACAGATTTTAAGCAACATTTCCAGTAACTCTCCTGTCGCTCTGATACATCATGGCATTTTCCTGCTGCCTTCCTCTCAAGATGGGATTTGTGTTGTTGTAAATGAATGTATTGAGTCACACATTGAGTCACCTTGATTTTTTATTCTTCAGTTTTGGTAGTTTCTCTGTGAGGCAGAGGTGGTAGCAATGACTGGCAACAACAGGTTAATGCTGTGTCTACAGAGAAGGCTAAAGCAAGTCCGGTACCATTGTTTTTTGAAAATCTGTCTCAATCAGCTTTTATTTCATCTTTATCTCTTGATCAATGTTTCCACCTCGGCTAAGCGTACATTTTTAAATGAAATTTTGGATTTTTTGTGCAATTTCTCATTATTTAAAAATGAAATACAGAGGGAGCTGTTGTGAAGAAACATACATAGGTTGAGCAGCCCTGTGGGTAGAAATTAAAATCTATTTTGCCTTTGCAATTTCAACTCATAATATTTGAAACAAACCATCATTGTCAACATTTAACTCTGGCTTATAATTATAAATAAGTTCATATTATGCACAAAGGAACTGTCATGGCCCTAAAAACAATACTGTACCGTACATCGTACCTGTGGTGTAGGCTCTGCACGGATGTGTACCCTACACCATAGCCTGACATGCACCTCCCCAGTAATGTAACTGCATGTCGCAGCGACGCAGACCTCCTGTTAATTTTTGCAAGCTGAAAACCATTTTCTTCACAGAAACAAAGCTTTGATTTAGCTTTATTTTACAAATAAGAAACTATAAACTGTGAAGACAATAAAGCCCCCTCAAAATGGCATCTTAAGTCCTGTGTGTGATTTATCCTGACTTCAGATTAATAAAACAAGTAGCCTATAAATGCTCAAAACAGCGCAGGCCACATGCATAGGCTACGGCGTAGGCTCTGCGTTGAGCTGACACAGAGATATGTCATACGATCAACAGCCAGCATCACACTCCAGCGTGTCTTTTACAAAGTAAAAGCTCAGAGAACTTCCTCCACCTCTGCATTAGCCTAAAATCATGTGTGGACACTAACAAGTTTAACTTGATTTCTCACCTGAGGGGCTAATCCCCACAGCTATGGCTCACGAGGCAATTTTTTGTTGTCGTTATAATGATAGGATTGTGGGTCGTATAGCTCAGGATATTTTTTTAACCTTAAAAATTTGTCAATTCGTCATTACAACTACTACTAAGTAAAAGTGAAACTAATACAACTACATTCCTCAACTCACAGTCCCTTTGGGATCTAGATCAAAATTTACCAAGCAACACCCCCATTGTCATATTCAGATGCACAAATACAAAGCGCATAGTTCTGTACACATAGCTTTGTTCTACAATAGTTAGTGAAAGGGATATAATCCTCAACGGAATGTCAACTTGCACGATAAACGCATCATGAAAGATTGCAACACTGCACTAAGAGATTTGTTGAGTTAATTGAAAGAGTATCACCAGAAAATTGCACTTTAAAATGTAGCTATCATTCTTCTGATGGTGCCTTTGTGTTCAGTTCACTGTTCAGTTTGTTCAGTAAAAGAAATAATTGGAAATAATTTCCTTTCATTTTCTTAATCCAACAGGCAAGTGGTTGTATTTTAGCAGTACACTGAAAGCAGCAGAGAGGCGGAACTGAGTGCACTGAAATATCTATTTGTCGCAAGCAACATCATTATTACAATATTCAACATTATCTCATATGGCATTTTCCTCATATTGTACAGCCTTAGTTAGTGACACAACAAATGATCTATGGCAAAAATATATAATTCTATTTCTGCACCAGCACCACCTAATTTTGGTATAAAATCTTAAGCTTCATTTTTAAAACCACAGCTCACTTTTTCTCACCCTGGCTTTCTGAAAAACATAAAACAAGGGACCAAATGCAGCCTGTTTGGCAACTTCTTCTCTGTTGTACCACATATTCCTCATGCTTTGTGTATCACAGGGTTAAACAAGGTTTGGCTGACCAACATCTGTTGGCAGTGATAAACTCACTGATGATTCTTTCACTTTAAGCACATCATAAACACACAACACTGTCTAACAATTTTCGAAGGACAGCAGAAACCTTGTGAAAAGACACTTGACAAGGCACGTCTATTTGATATATTGTGTAATGTGACTTATGTGATTAACACTAAATATACATGGCTTACCAACATACAACATAAAAGCAACAGGTTTGCATGAAAAACAAACATGTTTATGTTTAATATACACCCACTGGAGAGTAGAAAGCTGTGACCTGGTTATTTCTACTGAGTTTCACTTTGAACTACTACACAGGATGTTCCCAGACTGTGATTCAATTGAAGAAGAGTTTGTGCAATACCTGTTTACAAACTAAAAACTACAATCCCTTCTATAACAATAAAGACGTAACTTAATTGGCCTAGAGTAATAATTGGCGTCGCGGGGTCTCGTTTCAGTCATCGGTGTGTGGATAGCTGTTGTGGCCTTTGTCCTTTATCAATCATTGACCGATACCGAAAGTGATTTCTAGATGTAGTTCCTGACACTGCAGAGCTACTTCACACCCCGCCCTCAGCTTTTTCTAATTTACAGGACACCGGAGAGTACCTTGATTTAAATCCAGAGCACAGAGGACTGAAAGCACCAACCAATATTTGCTTATCACAGCATTATCTCACCATACTAAATGGTAGATAATATGCAAAATGATTACAATTGTGCACATTGCACATTGTGTCAACGTCACATAGCATGTCCAGCAAAGTGCTCTATTCTGCACTGTTAGTCTACTAATCAGTCAGTCTATGAAACGTCAGCATTGGGCAATCACATTTTCCAACAGCTGATGTCATCACTTGGCTTGTTCTGTTTAAGCAACAACCTAAAAGGTAAACCTATTTCATTTACTATCATGGAAGACTGGGAAAACTAGTAGATATTGTCATTGATGAAGCTAGAAACTAGGCCTGCGACTAACAGTTATTTTCACTACCAATCAATCTGTTCATTATTTTTTCTGATTAATCAATTAGTTGTTTTGTCTATAAAATGTGAGAAAATGGGTGAAAATTTCCATCAGTGCTCCCCAAAGCCCAAGACGACATTCGGAAATGTCTTGTTTTGTCAACATCCCGAGGATATTCAGTTTACTGTCATTGAGGAGTGAAGGAACCAGGAAATATTCTCACATCTGAGAAGCTGTAATTAGAGACTCTTGACTTTGACAATTACTCAACCCAATAATCAATCAATGATCAAATTAGTTGACCATTAATTTTAAAAACTAAAAACTACAATCCCTTCTATAATAATAAAGACATAATTTAATTAGCCTAGAGTAATAAATGGTTTCACAGGGTCACGTTTCAGTCATCGGTGTGTGGATAGCTGTTGTGGCATTTGTCCTTTATCAATCATTGACCTGCTACCGAAAGTGATTACTAGATATAGTTCCTGACACTGCAGACCTAATTTACAGCCCGCCCTCAGCTTTGTCTGATTTACAGGACAAAGGAGAGTACTTTCATTGAACCACCAACCAACATTTGCTTATCACAGTTATCTCACCATACTAAATGGTGCATGATATGCAAAATGATTACAGTTGTGCACATTGCAGAAGTGTCAACGTCACATAGCATGTCCAGCAATGTGTTCTATACTGCACTGTTAGCCTACTAATCAGTCAGTCTATGAAACATCAGAAATGAGCAATCAGGTGATGTAGGTGATGTCATCACTTGGCTTGTTGTGCATAAGCAACAACCCAAAAGGTAAAGCTATTTCATTTACTGTCATGAAAGACTGGGAAAACTAGCAGATATTGTCATTGAAAAAGCTAGAAACCAGGCCTGCAACTGATCTGTTGATTATTTTCGTGATTAATCAATTAGTTGTTTGGTCTATAAAATGTAAAAAAAAAAAAATGGGTGAAAATTTCAATCAGTGCTCCCCAAAGCCCAAGACGACATTCGGAAATGTCTTGTTTTGTCAACATCCCGAATATATTCAGTTTACTGTCACTGAGGAGTGAAGAAACCAGGAAATATTCAAACATTTGAGAAGCTGTAATCAGAGACTCTTGACTTTTTTTTCCCTTAAAAATTACTCAAACCAATAAATCAATGATCTAATTAGTTGACGATTGACTGATTGACTGATTGATTGATTGATCAATCAATGAATTGTTGCAGTTCTACAAGAAATAATTGCCTAAATTTTGGGCATTCTTTCTTCACAATTACTTAAGTGATTCAGCTATTTACAGGTCTTTATATTTTATTAATATTTGTGTGAACCTGAAAGGTGTATTGCCTGAGTTGGGATACTTTGGATTAAACCCACAGCTAGACACAACACTTCCACTAGAATTACTCAAATCTAAACACAGGGGGGCCGGGTATCTTCCAGGGTACCCATAAACCCCGGCTATGCCTCTGTTCTACTTAACGTTCTTGCTATCGGACCAGTTTCTTGCCCAATCATCACCTACCTTTAACGCATACTTGTCTGCAGTCTTCTTCTGGAAAATTTCGAGCACCTTGCCATTGATGCCCAGCCCCAGCACCTGGCTGGTTACCTTGTAGTCATCCGTGATGGCATTCTTCTTGATCTGTAAGGAGGGTCTGGCGTGGAAGGGGGGGAACTGGCCCGTAGTGTTCAGCCCGCCCGGGTTCCTCTGCCCCGTCGGGTTGGGAAACAGTGGCTGGTTCTGTGCGTTGGACAGCATGCTCTTGGTTTGGGCTGAGACGAGCAACCGCCACCTCTCAACAACACTTCTGTCTTTTTCCTTGAAATACAGACCAAGTCTTCTTCCTGGGTTAGCTGGCCTCTGACAAACTGTTCGCGGTGTAGCGGCCAGGCCCGAGAAATAACCGGCAGCAGCCCCGACGTTACAGGTTAACAAAGTCACTCGGTTAGCCGTTAGACTGCTAAATTAGCTAGCTGTTAGCATGCTAGCTTGATCCTATTCTTGACCTGTGATTCTCGGCTAACAACTCAGCTATCGGTTAGCTTATCCATCTCCGGTGGGTTCCGCCGTCCACCGGTTCCTCAAAGAGCACTTAAGGAACTTTTGTAAAACGTCCCATAAATCGGCTACAGGACTGGGTTTCTAAGTTAGTACCGTAAAAGCTGACGAGTGGAGTTAAAAAACGAGAATAACACTGAACAAAAAGACAGACAACCGGGGATAAAACTCCGACACCAGCAGCACGCCAAACACACTTCACTTTCCGACGGACAGACACCCAGCCGGAGCAGGTTTTACTGCTGACGTCATGGCCGGGGTTTTTTCGGCGCTTAAAGGAGAAGTACGGTAGAGGAAGCGGCTGTGTTTATATAACAGACACACACATCACCAACTGAGGGGCTCGAGACTGTGGTAGTTACACGTGAACTGAAGTTTGAGATGATTACTTTACTGCATCTCAAAGTAACCAACACGTTTTCATTTTTTATTGGTGTTTATGTCCCTTCTGTAGTGTGGCTTTAGTTTTTTTTATTTGCACACACACACACAACTGCATAAAATCCAAATAGTAAAGAAAAAATGTGTCAGTTGAGGACAAGTAGCCCGGAGCTTATACAAACAGACCTCCCATTATTTGAGGAGAAAGCAGACAAAGGCAAGAAAGGGAAAGAAGTAGAGGAAAGAACTGATTAACATACAGTAAAATACAACAAAAGCTAAATGACAACAGGAAGCTGTTCATGTTTAACATCATTCTACATTCCTTGAGAAAGGATGGGTCATCCAAATTAGCAGATTAACCCTCTGCTGCTCTGGAGAGACCCACTAGGCAATGTTTTGATAGTAAAAGAGAGCGGGGGCCAAAAATAGACCCCGCAATCTCTGACTACAGTTCTTTAGGTTACCTCAAGTTTAGAGAGCTGTGGTGTAATTCTGCAGAAGCGCAAGGCATTGACTTGAAAAAAATCTGATCTGTATCTCTGTATTTCCGAATTAACAAGATTATCTTAGAAAACCTTTCATGGGAAACAAAAACAGTTCTGCTCACATTTTTCTGAAATAACGAGATAATAATCTCGTTGAAGGGGAACATCAAAATAAGAATTTAAATGTTATTTCCATGGCCTAGTTAAGATCAATCAATATTTTTGAGCATGAGCTATGTCCCTCAAACCCAGAGACCAGAGAATAGTGTATGAGGTCTGGAGCTGCTCTGTATACCATCAGTGGGAGCCTGATTTTGTTAAATGTTTTTTTTTTCTTTGTACCCAAATGAGCTTTGATCTATTGTAGTCGTCTCAGATCTGAAACAGAAAATGTACCCATGCACTCAGAACACTCCCCTGGACGCCCTTACTGTCATCTAGAACATCTTTCTAAATCAATTGTCTATAGAGCGGCTCCAGACTTAAAGGTCCAGTGTGTAGGATTTAGGAGGATATATTGGCACAAATGGAATGTAATATAACAACTATGTTTACTTTAGTGTATAATCAGCTGAAAATAAGAAATTTAGTGTTTTTGTTAGCTTAGAATGAGCCGTTTATGTCTACATAGGGAGCAGGTCCTCATCCACGGAGATCTCCATGTTGCACCGTCATGTTTGTACAGCAGCGCAGAATGGACATACTCTGGATACAGCCATTTGCATTTTCGCATCAGTCATGGTAGTTAGCAGCCCCTCAGTAATGACTTGAACAGTGTTGGAAAAACACTGTTTTTTTTAAGTGAAACTGCTTTTTTCAGTGTTTTTACTTGTTGGCCAGGCCTGTTTGTTTTGGAGAGTAAGAGACCTCTGCAGACAGTTCAGCCCCTGGTAAAAACCTCCCGAACATCTGGGTCAGAGATTAGGATGAGCACACAGCAGGTGCTGGGCAAGCGGTCCGACATGCCAAACAGCATCGGAAAACCACAGGGTTTTTTTATGTGAAACTGCTTTATTAGTACTTAGATACACCTTGTGGTGCAACCTGGACACATCTTCAGTGATGTTACTGGGGTCATTGGGTGTTTCGGGTCTTACATCAGACACCCTCACCCGGGTGACCCAGCTGGGGGTGATCAGGCCCTGACTTGTGTCCAGGTAGCGCACTACGTCACACATCCCCCCTCCTCAACCAGAGCCAACGTGAGGCCTTTTCAGCAGCCTCCAAGATGTTCATAATGGCTCTCCGCCTGTGCAGCCCACAGATCCCTAGGAGTCCCAGGACCCGGTGTAGAGACTGGCCCCATTCCTCCGACACTCAGCTACCAGATCTGCGTATTTGGCCCTTTTCCTCTCTTGTGCTTCCTCCATAAGTTCTTCCCAGGGGACAGTTAACTCAAGTAGCACCACCTGCTTACTTGCCACGGACATCAAGACAATGTCTGGCCGGAGTGTTGTAGTTGCAATGATGTCCGGGAATCTCAACTGTCTCCCTAGGTCAACCAGGAGCTGCCAGTCCCTTGCTGTTTCGAGCAGGCCCCCCTGGGTCTTTCTTGGGGGCTGGGGCTTCTCACCTGCTCGAACAAAGGTGATGGTGCACTTGGAGGGTTGTTGCCGCTTGCTGATGTTGATGCCAGTGCAGATGGTGTCTGCTACTGCCCTCAGGACCTGGTGGTGGCGCCAACAGTACAGACCATCTCCCAAGGCATTTGAGCAGCAGCTGAGGATATGTTCTAATGATCCCCTTTTCTGGCAGAGTTGGCAAGCAGGTGAGTCCACCATGCCCCAGGTGACTGGTTGGCAGGGCTCAGGAGGACGTCATACACTGACTGGACCAAGAACTTGAAATGGTGTGACTCCACCTTCCACAGTTCTGCCCAGGTGATCTTGCGGCCAGCTGTATGCTCCCACTTGGTCCAGGCCCCCTGCTTAGACATGCCCACCATTCTGCTGAAGCAGGCTTCCTCCACATCGGCACAAACCTCCTCCTGGATCAGCTTTCGCTTCTCCTTTCCACTGGCTTTGCTGTAGCAAGGTTTCGGCTTGCTACCAAGCCCGGCCCGACCAGTGGCCACAGTGCCCACCAGGATGCTGTGCCACAACCTTGCCTCTGCCCGTTCCACTGCATGCTGGGCGCACCGCTTCCATCCTGTTCTGACCTCTACACCTGCTGAGGAGACCTTGGTGTCAGCGGAATCTCGGTAGAGTAGGACTTCTCTGTCTCGGGTGACCTTGAACTCGGAACCCAGACTGCTGAACAGAAGCTGCAGCTTGTTGTTATGCCCAAACATGCTGCTTAGGCTCCGTGGCAGGCCCAGTCACCTCCATAGGAACTGGCTCATCTTCCTCTCAAGGCCCTCCACGATGGTAATGGGGACTTCATAGATTAGCATCAGCCAGAGGAGATGAGGCAGCTGGTAAATACAGGCCTTAAACTTCCCAGGAAGCCCTGACTTGTCCACAGCTGAGAGCCACTTGTCGAGGTCATCGCTGGTACCCTGGCGTGCAGTGGTGTCCTTCAGATTGCTAGTGAAGAGCTTTCCCAGGCTCTTCACCGGCTTTTCTGACACAGATGGAATTCTAGTGTCTCCCAGAGTGAAGCGGAAGTGGTCGGTTACTTTTCCTTTCTTTTCATGAGCCATTCCAGACCTTGAAGGAGCCACCTGTATCCGGGTACTGAAGTTGTAGTTACCGTAAGATTGTCCATGAATGCTCTAATTGGGGGTTGTCAGGTCCCAGATCTGGACAGTGGACCTCTGCACTCCACTTCCGCCGACTTCACAAGCATGTTCCTGGCCAATGCAAACAGGGACACAAAGATTGTGCAGCCGGTAATGATACCCTTCTCCAAACGATGCCACTCTGATGTTGAAGCCCCAGAGGACACCCTCAGACTAAAGTTGTTGTAATAGTCGACGATGAGGTCTCGGATCTTCTCTGGGACATGGTATCTTCTCAGGGCCAATTCCACCAGCTTGTGTGGAATCGATCCATGAGCATTGGCAAGGTCCAGCCACAGCAAGTCCCCCTTGCTCTCTCGTGCCTCTCGGATCAATTGGGTTACCACCCCTGTGTGTTTGATACACCCTGGAACCCCTGGGACTCCGCCCTTTTGCACCGAGGTGTCTATGTAGGTGTTCTTTAGGAGAAATCCCATGAGGCGATTGGCAACAATCTTGAAGAAGGCCTTACACTCAATACTGAGGAGGGAGATTGTCCTGAACTGCTCGATGTTGCTAGCATTCTCCTCCTTGGGAATCCACATGCCCTCTGCGTATCTCCACTGCTGGGGTACTTTCCCTTTCCTCTAGATCACTCTGAAGATCTTCCACAGATGTTCCAAAAGCCTGGGGCAGTGTTTGAAGACCTTGTATGGAACTCCACTTGGGCCTGGTGCCGAAGCTGCTCTGGCAGATTTGATGACCTCTTTGACTTCCTTAAGGGTGGGTTCATTGATGTTAAACAGGGTTCTGGGTTCCAGTGGGCATATGAGGGCTGCACAGTGGCCGAGATCTTGCTCTCTCATGCCGTCGCTGTAGGTGTTACTGATGTAGCGGTTGATGTCTTCCTCGGGACATGAGAGTTGACCACTGCGTTCCTCTACGAGCAGCTTCTTTGTGAACCCAAATGGATTGGCAATGAAGGCACTGCGCTTGCGGGCCCTCTCCTTACCCCTCTTCCTGTGCCACTCAGCACGCCGAAGGGTGATTAACCTTTCCCTTACCACGCCTCTTAGTTCTGCCAGGGCTGCCTTCTTTTCCTCACTTGCTTTTCTGTACTGGCTCCTGAGTGTCCGCAGCTCTTGTCTGAGGTGGGTGATCTTAACCTCTCGTCGGTTTGGAATTGGTGCTGCAGTAGTAGCCTTGGTGGCATGTTGTTCCTTGATGCCAAATCTGTCTGAAGCGATGCTGATTATAAACGTGCTCATTGTCAGGAGCCTCTGGCCCACATCTCCCTTGGCTGTTGCTTCAAGGGCTGCATCAACATCTTCATCAAACTGGTGCCACTCTGACTCTTTGTTGGCAGCGCGCCACAAAATCCAACGATGTTCAGATGGTCTGCTTTGGGGTGTCGCTTGTGGTGCTTGGAGGCTCTGGGCACTGTGGGGTGTGTCCGGGCCTGGCTTCTCCTCCGTCTCACCAGGTGCTGTATCAAGTACTGGCACTGTGCGTTGCGCCACTTGCCTCCTCATGCAGCCCATCTTGGTCTGGTGAATTTTCAGACCAGTCGGATTTTTGCAGACCTTTCCACATCTGCAGACTGCACTCGTAGTCGATTGTACGTTCACATGGGTCATTACCAGAATATCCGTCCGTTCAGGGCGCTCATTTCCCACCCCTCCCGGGCGCCCCTGGGGGTATTTCTCCTTAGGGTTCTTCGTAGCGTATGTTGGGTGCTCCCTTTTGAGAGCTGCAGCTTGGGGTGCTAACCTTCCCTGTCCCGGGTGCCGTTTCTCCGAGCTGTCCACTGTCTCTCCAGTTGTCACCACACTTTCAAAGTTGTCATCCAGCCTTTTCCTGGAAGTCAATGGTGTCGCCATGCTGGATTAGTACTTAGATACACCTTGTGGTGCAACCTGGACACATCTTCAGTGATGTTACTTCATTCAGTATTTTTACAAGTTTAAATCATCTGAGGTCTCATTTATAAACATTGCTTACGAACTAAAAGAGGCCTGAAAGATGCGCATGCCACTTCCAACACAAAAGTTGTGATCTTTAAAAACTTTAACCCATGCTTATGAACATTTTGGAAGCGGGAAATAGGCTATGCAAATGGTGAGGTGGAAGCCTGATTGTAGAAATTGTAAATTATTTTTGCCACACGCCATTTTTGTCTTTTGTCTCTATGTACATTTTTAGTATGGATCCTACGTTTGATTTATAAATGCTGGGTTATCTTCCCATCTTCAAAATGCCACTGGGCAAACACTGATTTGTATTGTGAAACTGCTTTATTTTGTGTTTTTACCAGTTTTAATCATCTTGTCTGTTTGTTTTGGAAAAGAAGAGACCTCTGCATATAATTTGGCTCGTGGTGAAAACCTCCTGAACAAAAACACATGAGGAATTCTAACCAGGAGAAGTTTTAGGTGGTTACAATTTGTGATCCTCGATCCTCTAAATCTCACACACTGTTCCTTTCATACTTGGTGGCATCACTTTGACTTTTAGCACTGTACTTTTTGGATTTGGGAGAGAGTTGTTCATGTTTACTAACATTTTAGGACTGTCTAAGAACATAGAAATAATATGTATGACTTTTGAAAATGCATAGTTCTCTTTAATTTCAGAAAATCAAGGATTTGTGATTTTATTATGTTATTAATTCAGAAAAATAAATAAAATATATTTTTCTGAAGTGAATGCATTACATTTGTGTATTTTTCAGCCTGCTTTTCCCAATTAAAAATGAAGTCACACATTTACACCTAATTTTGATTCTATTTATTATTATTTTATTTTGGGGGGGTTTTCTTCAGCTTTACTTCCATTTTGTGGCTTTACTGCTGACAGACCAGAAGGTCAGGCTCTCCACCTATCAAGTGAAACACACATTTCTGCTTCAACACATGGTTAAAGCTATAAAAATGGTAATCTACTGTACAATTTGCGCCCTCAGGCTCTTAGGGCCTTTGCCAGGATTTTATATTGTTTTTATGTTGTTTTAATTTTTCTTATATTATTTGTTCTTCAGTTGTTAGCTGTTAAGTTATGCTCTCTGTAAATTTTATTCCCTGACACACAGATCTGTGGCGGTCTCTTCACACTACCACAAATAAAATTATGATGGTGAAACACTGAATCCCTTTTATATTTATTTGTTGGCGATAAAATTACTGACATTAACATTAACAGTTCCCCTGGGTTGTTAAAACCACCAACACTATACAGACACAAAATGAGTAGCTCAGGCTCTGACCTTCAGTAAATGTATTGATTCAATCAAGGGATTTTTACCCCAAGTGTTGCCTCTGATAGAAAGATTAAATGGCTACAACATTGTGTCTTTAACAAAGCACTTAAAGCACTGTCATTTAGCCTTTAAGTGCACCATCACTCTGTATTAAGCAGTGAAATGAAATCTCTGTTGGCACATATTATTAAACAAGACGTCTAGAGAAAAAATATGAATCAATAGTGTAATTTGACAGTGGTAGTGTCAGTGATGCATGCTTGATTATAAAAGGATTTTCAAGACAGTGAAAAAGCCATAAATTTACACCTGGCTGTGCATTTCTTGGACCTCAGACAGTATAAAACAAACATTTTCATTGTCAGCGTCAAACAACATTGAGCTCAATTCATATGTTTGCTCACATTTGGTGAATCTGACTGCTGTGTCTTTAAAAGTCAGGATGCACATAAAATCGACCTTTGAACTGTCCAGCATATAAATGAATAATTGACAGACTTCACATACATCATACCCTCTAAATGTACATATTTATTTACATATTTAGAAGGGCTATCGGAGGGAAATTACACAATGTAATGTAATCATTTTATCATTTTACCTATAAGATTATCCAGAGTCACAGTCAAGGGTGTAACTTTGGTTTGAGAAGTGATGGGAGGGGGAAGAATAAAATAGGGATCCTGGGGGGTACTTCCCCAGAAAAAAAAATCTCTGAAATAAGTTATGTATATATATACTGTATATACTGTATATATATATTAATATTAATTTATTTTGTGTAGTATTTCAGAGCAAAATCAGCAGCTCAATTTATGTTCTCAGCCAGGATCTGATGGCTGGCCACACAATTGCATATGAAGCATGATTTTTGTGGTTAAAAAAAATGTTAAGATTTCGAAAGGGGTAGAGGGAGCACAAACAGAACTTCAAAAAAGAGGGGAGGACATATCCCCCTGTCCCTATTGGAAATCCCACCTCAAGCCACAGTTCATACACTTTACTTGTACATTGTGATCTCATCTTATCTCACATGAATATACCCACACATCCGACATTTTATCTTGTTTACTCTCATTTCATTATCATTATACGCTTTTCTCTGTGTTGTGGTTGTGCTCTATCTTAAACTTACATGCAGCACTTCCTGTGACCACTAGATGGCAGGTCAGTCTAAGTTTTTATCCTTGCCTTGAATGATGGTGGAGCCTATGAAAAGGGTTTGATACACAGGTCAATAGTCACATAATAACAAAAAGGTGTGTTTAAAAGTAGGTCACTGTATTATCATTCATCATTTGTATAACACTGAACTGAAATTAAATTGTGCTCTTGGAAAATACTCTCAGCCCTGAGGCGTATGTGTCGATCAGACCTCCCTGCCTTGATGGGTTAAAGAATTCATTGTTGAAATGCCTCAGCATGTAGGCTAATACGGTTGTTTTCTGTAGGTCAAGCTGAATCTGAAAAGAAATGTGGGAAATGTCTGGAAACCTAATTTCTCCACAATGCATATGTTTTGCTTTCTGCTGCTGCTAGCTGAGCAAGGCACTCAGCTAACCTCTGTTTATTTGTATACGGTTGTCCTTAATCCTATTGGCTTTCTCAAAAAGCTTTAGTTTAGCTACTTTATTATTACAAATGACACCATTAGGAGGGACAAGGAAATGTTTACTGAATTCACAGAATAAAGATGTGTCCTGACATTGTCTTGGGTCATTCTGTGCGTCCACAGTTTGTACTAGTCTTGTGTAATGCAATGTATAAATAGGGTGGAGGGGTCAAGACTCAGCTCCTCAACTCCACTTCCACCTATGGGAACACACTTCACTCTCTTCCCAGTGCTTCTTCTTGACTGCTGTATCAGGTTACATTTCATCTCCAAATGTTTTTAAAACATTTTAAAACGACATCAAGCTGAACTAAGTTTAATATGTAAATCTAAGACTTAGGTTTACCAAAGGTAGGGTCACATTATTAGAAATCTGCACCTTTTTCAAAGTGCCAAAGAGAAAGAGATCGGCATCAGTGGCTACCTGTGTCTTCACCCACATTAAGTATTATAATATTTGTCTTATCTGGCTAGTGAGACCAGGGACATCTGATGTAGCAATGACAGTTATGTTCTGCCAAATGAAAAGCTGCCAATGTATATGTATAGAACTAAAGTGTAGTCTTGACCTTGTTTTAGTTTGAAGGGGTACTTCAGCGTTTCAGTACTGTACTTCCATAAGATTCACAGGCTCACCAACTTCGTATTCAAAAAGAAAATGGTCAAAATTGATGCAGCAGAGGGAGAGATGGTTATGAGTATGCATCAAGCTCCAA
>NC_065529.1:16415109-16488397 GCF_006386435.1 Epinephelus moara
CTGTCAAAGTCATTGTTTTGCAAGTCACAAGTTATTCTAAAGTCTTAACACTCAAGCCCCAAATGAAGACTTACAAGATTTGTGGCTGTTTACTAAATATTTGGGCTAGAGGGAAGGTATCACAAATTTTCAAGCCAAAGGCTCAAGTTCAAGTGAAGACACGAGTCGGTGGTGTTTAAGTCAGAGTCAAGTTGCAAGTCTTTTTTAATATGAGCAAATCAAATCTATAATCACCACATTTGTGACACAAATCTGACCCCAGTCCACTCAAGTACTGTAACTTGAGTCCAAAACATGTGACTGTAGTCCACACCTCTGGCAACTGCAGGCTGTAGCTTCATATTTAACACACAAACATGAGAGAGATATCAACCTTCTGGTCTACTTCTCAGCAAGAAAACAAATAAGAATATCTCTAAAAATGATGAACTATTCCTTTAAAGGGAGATACAGGGAGGTACCATAGGGGGAAATGCCATGAACTAGCACAGCAGAAGTCATGGAGTCACGAGAAAAATGTAGACATACAGACATATATAAAATAGACATGCTCTGCAATGGGGGAGAATTAAATAAAATGTAAGGGTAACATCATAATGCAATATTTAAATCTAATAATACATTCCTATATTCAGCACGCTTCAGTTTTCCATCTTCTTTTGTCTCTGTCTGTCTGTCTCCCCCCTAGTGGGAGGCCCTTGTAATCCAATAATCCATCTTAATCCAAACTGAGATTATGTGAGGTGAAAGAGCCACTTTGTGTATGAGATTATCCTTCAATTTAAATCACTCCCATAGTTCATGTTTGTGTATGCTGTACGTGTGCACACTATAGCACAATTTTGCACATGCAGATGTGTGCACATGAATAATACATCTGCATGAGTGTGTGTGTACTGTGGGGGGAGGAGGGTCCGTCCTTAATGAGCAGCTGTTCCTGCAGCCTCCCCCTCAGTTCTTCATCCCTTCCCTCTGTCCTGTGCTTCAGCAGAGGTCAGTTCAGTGCTCTTTAATCCTGCCAGTCTGATCCCCATCACGTTTCACCTCCTACACTCAGCCTACTGCCCCACTGCCCCTGCATGTCTGCTCGGCTCGCTTCACGGCACACTCAGTACACCTTGGCTTACTGGCCCTGTGACACCTGTAACGCAGCCCTACCTGACATACCTGTAACGTTGCCCATAACAGCAGACTTCACTTGTCCCAGTCTCCTGTGATTAAAAACAGACAGCTCAGATGGGACTCTTTGAGATATCTCAGTTTAATCATCATCCCCTCTTGTCTCGTCAGTCATCACAAAGCTGAGAGAAATCCGCTGTGAATTACTATTGGACTGGCAGTCATGTGTTCCTAGAGTCCCGTGCAGTTGCAATGCTCCACTCCGCACTATTTTTAAGCTGCCCAGCTGGCACTACCACCCTGTCACTCCTCCCAACCCCCCGCCACAGATGCACACACCCACATAGATGTGTGTGCATGTGCAGGGCTGGTATGATGGTCCTCTGCCTCTACTATGCCCTTGTACGGTTGTATGACCCACAGACCAGCATGCCCCACTGGTGTGGATTTCCATTCCTGGAGCTCACTCCTCAAACATATATTCCCTTCAGCCAATATCAAGTCCTGTCACGCCTTATGCCAACTAGCTGTCCATCTCCTGACATACATATACAGAATGTCCACGTGGATATGCAGCACACCACTCACACCTGTTTATCTATAAGACGTGCCATTTTCCCCTCAGCGGCATAAGTAGACGTCATTATGGACCCATAGAGTCTATACCGCCGGTACAGTATATACATAACATGGCGCTGCCTGCCTCACGTTTCCAGTGTGCATTTCACCAACTGACTGGATTAGTAACATTAAGCCCTGAACTCTTGAACTCGGGACTTAATGCAGTCAGAGAACACAGAGGATGGACTACCAGTGTTCAATCCAACAGGTCTCCCACTGCTTTGTTTTGTATTTATCTGTGTGTGTGTATTTGTGTTTGTGTCTAAGCCAAGCCTTGACTCTGACCTTGACTGAGAGCACCAATCATCCACCACGAGCAAAGTTTCACCCTTGTAATATGTGTCCACACGTTCTCAGGCATCTGTGGGACAACCATAGACTGTGTAAAAGAAGTAGATGTAGCCACTGTGACATCCCCTATTGGTTTGTGGACTACCATTTTGAAGTCTCTAGTTTGGCATTTTGGCTGACACTATCTTGTTTTTTAGAACCAGAAGTGACCATATTAAGACAAGAGGATGGAGCTGTGGAGGAGCGTGGGGTGGATATGAATGAAAACCCAAGGACACTGCTGAGGTAGCAGCTTGTCAATCCAAACGTAACTACATCCTAAACCAAACCCTGCTTTATCGTTTATTTTACTCTAAAGGGGACCGTAATTTACAAAATGAGCAACTTAACATCACGCTGTATTGAAGAAGACTTGAAACTGGAGATTAATAACATAAAATAATTAGGGAAAATGTTTACTTTTACAAGTGAAAAGTAGAGTCATTTTCTCAAAGACTAAGGACGCATTCACACTGGCACTATTTGGTCCACTTTAAACGAACCCTGGTTCACTTTCACCAATAGTTTGGTTCATTTGGAGTGGTGTGAATGCTCATTCAAACTGTACAGACCTGGTCCGCTTGAAAACTGGGGGTCTCGGTTCACTTGCAAGTGAACCCTGGTGCAGTTTGCTTACAGTGGGAAATGCAAAAGGACTATCCAGTGAAGCAAAGAGAAGAAGTGAACCAAAGAGAGGAAGTGACATAGAGCGCAGTACATTTTGGGTAGGAAAAAAACAAAGCCAACAGCGCGAACTGGGAGATGCAGAGGTAAAAAAAAGAAAAAGTTGGAAAATGTCCAAGGGCAGACGCGTGGAGTAGTGAGGAGGTGCAGACGCTTGTTGATATATGGTCAGAGGACCCCAAGACTGCATAAATTTGGTGTTGCTCCATTGTTTTTGTGGTGACCAAGCCGGTTGAAGGGAGTAGATTTCCATTTCAGTCCTAGTTAATCAATGAGCTGGGTTATCTTCTTCCTCATGCTTTTGTTTCCTGGTCAGTGGTTGTTTCAGACAATACCGCCCCCAAATGAGCAGGTGTTGTAAGTGTGTGACGTAGTTCAGGCGATTTGGTCCACTTTAAAAAGTGCAGTGTGAAAGTGAACCAAACCAAATGAAAGTGTGAAACATTTCGGCATTCCCCGCCCAATCGAACAGAGTCCCTGGACTATCCTGATGTGAATGCGCCCTTATATACAATCAGACTCCTTTTTGCAACCAGTGTTGTCGTCCCCTGCTAGCCGTCATGCTGTGTTCAAACTACAAGCAACACAGCAACAGGCTACAAGTCATCATTGACATGAAGCTACAAACTGACAGCCAACACTTGTTGCTGTGGACGGGCATGCTGGCCCCAACTTTCTTCAGCACTCAAATGACGTGGTGAAGCGTCAACCAATCATATGTTTTTGTTTCTAGCTGTGGTTGTGTGTTATTATTTGGCTGATGCTATGCTAGCTCTATGTGCACTGCAGTGCACACAGGGATGCAAAAGCAGGAATATATTTTTGATCAAATACAAACTTTAGATGACGCTCAGTTGAGGTGATTTGTGGCAGCTAGCAGACCCACACAAGCCCTTCATGATGTACCTATGTTAACAAGCGTTTGAGCAGCAGTTCAACGGTCACTCAGCAATAATGTAGCTGGTCACGCTGCTGCTCATAGCGTTGGAAGGAATGCAAGTTTAAGGCACTTCTGCACTGGCTTCACTTTTCAGACTTGCCGATAATCCCTTGGGGACAACAATTGCTGTTAAAGTAAAAGTTTGTCATTCGCTTTCTGGTGGAAAGTTACAGGGCCTTTATACTCCATCAGAACTGCTTGTTGGATGGTCTGATATCTTTGGAAATCTCCTGCACCTGTACTTTTATGATGTTGGATTAAGGAGGGTTGCATCCACCCATATCTGTAACTTTCCGACACTATCCAACACTTTCACCCACTTCACAGCATGATTGACATCTGATGTGGTCAAACACATGTAACATCAACATCAACATTGCATTTCATTTGTAACTTGTATGATTCCATGTGACAAAGAAATGATTGACTGAATAACTAGTTTTGAACTAGCATAAACTGACCTGTTGATGAGAGGATTGATGCCACTCTGACAATCTTCTCATGTACGTAACTCTCTGTGTGAAAGTAAATAAGGATATTTTCGCAAAAACTATTCCTCTAAAGGGTTTGTATGTGATATTTTGAAAATGAATACAGCTGCAAACAAATGTGCTATGTAAAGAAACATTGGCATAATGGCATCCTGAGCAGAGGATAAAGGCACACTCCCTTTGAGTGTTGTTATCTGAGCTTCTCTGTTCTTTGTTGGGTAGCTGGGCTGGCTACATGTGCATGTTAGTGTATGTGATTCCCTCCCTTCATGTCCCACTGGCTGGCTAGTTGCCACCACTGTGCACCAGAGTCCTGCATGGGTCCATTTTTGAAAACCTGCACCTGCCCATACCCGTACAGCTCAGTACCACAACGGACCTGTTACCCGTTATTATGTCTAAGTCAAAGCCACAAACGCCCACACCCGTTGATAAAAGTCCCATGACCTGACCCACACCCATGATTAAACACACACAGGCTACAGTCACTCATGTTAAGCTGGGTTCACCGTTCTTCAATTACAAATCCAATGGAGGAAAAGTGATTGCGGGGGGGAAAAAAATTCCCAGCAATCACTGCCAGGTTAGGAAACATGTTAGCATGCTTTTTTCACCACCATAAAACCTTGAATGAATCCTCCTTGGGTGTCCTGAACTCGGTGTAGGCTGCCACTTCATCCTCAGGCAGCAAAGTTTCATCACTGTAGTCCTCCACGTCAGTGACGAATGTGACAACGGGGTTTAACTTGTGTCACTGACTTTCAAAATAAAAGGAATTGGGGCTTGATAGTAGTGATTTAGATGTCAAAATATTACACATATACTGCACATCTTCTTCATTAATTTTATTCTGAAAAATAAAAAATATATTTTTATTCTCAACTGCTGCCTGCCCACATGTACTTCAGGTTAACATTGTTGGCTCTGTCAGCATTGTTGCCATTGTTAGTACTGTTAGCCACCACCATTTTGGCTCAGCCACCTCCATGTTTGCTTCTGACGTCAGAGGTGAGAGCCATCCCAGGCCAGACTAGCGTAGCACCGTTTTTTACTGATTTTTTAAAAGCCGCTGTGCATTTGTTTTTCTTTAGAACACCCAAAATGTTTCTGCCTTTGATGTTCCTGATAATTATGTGATGCTTTACAAAGCAGCCACCCTGTGCTCCAGGTCTTAATATAGCACATGTCTTTGTGCAGCCACCAGTGAAACATAAACATTAACGCAGTGCAGAATGACTGAATTATTGATGCCCAGCTGATGGGCTGTGTTCAAACATTTCTTCTCACTCTCCCTCAGAGCATGTGTGGGAGTGCCAGACAGAAAGACAGACAGACAAGGAGATAAAGGAAAAGGAGAATCCAATGCACAAAGAGGGGTTGTCTGCCAAAGGAAACCTTCCTCTCCTCTCCTCTTCTCTTCTCTCCTCAGCAGGTCAGTGTGTTTCCTGTCAGAAGCAGACGGAAACTGGCTCTCCACACTGCCATGGAAAAAGCTCTTAGGACGACAATTCACCCAGCAGCTGCTACAAAGGGTAGAGAGGGGTGGACGACAGAAAGGGGACATCAAAGCGAATGAGGCCAATGGGGCTTACCCCACCACACAAACATATAAACATATATATAGATATCTGCAGTGTACACTACTGGTGCCTGCTCCTGTCTTGTAAACGTGATATATAAGAAGCCACGAAGCATTTCATTGGAGCTTCTGTCCCTCATGACAAGGTAATGCAGTGTGTCGTCTTCAAACTAGATTTACTGTAATCACCATTAAATTGACTTACTACAGATAGCCTGACTGGAGCACACTAAATTGTTGTTCAACCAACAGTTGCACAAAATGGCAGTTTCACAGAATTCTTTGTTCTTGTTGAGTAACGCCGGCATATATTGAATTTTGTACTCAGAAAGCAATTTCAGTGAAAGTGCAGACAGGACGAAGCATGTGACAGAAACTGATGAGTCTGTGTTTGCTCACAGACAGAACATGTATTTGTGTTGTGTATATACACACATGCAGCCACAAACCCGGAGGGACAAACGAGTACCAGATATCTGTATGTTCTTTGTTTTTTTCTGTTTTGGTTATTGAGTTCTCAAGAGGTCACATTGGATCTTCACATATCACCACAAATACATAAGACACTTCAAAATAAAACATGATTATCTATCACACAGTGGGGAATGCCAATTTCCCAGAATAAGTGACAAAGGGACCCTATGTCCTCTTAATTTTTCCATATGAATCCATTACTGTTGCATGTTCTTTGTTCTTTTGATTTACAAATGCAGTTCCCATCGTTATAGTGTAGGTTGGAGGCAGGCTCAGATGGCCATCAGGCAATTCTGGCAAATGCCTAATGGGCCACCTCACCTTGTGGGCCGCCAAGACCCCCACAAACGATGTTGGAAAAAATTGCAAGGAAAAAGATGAAAAGAAAGATTCGGGGTGACATGGTCCAAAAATGATTAATAGACTACCTATAGGCTACTGTAAGGCAGGTACGACTGCGTCACTTCCCCCCACTCCTTGAAATGGAGCGGCCCATCATGTAATATCAGAGGTAGGCAAAACACAAACTAGATGGATAAAGGAGCTGATGGTCGAAGTCTTTCTAACATTAGCAACACTGATAATGATAACAACAGTTTGCCGGCAGCACCAAATGAAGAGGAGGAAATACTCACATGGACAGTGGAGCAGCCACAAGCTGATACCAGTGGCGTAACACCGGTCAGGGTCAAGAAAAGGAGGGCGCTGCTCACTGCTGAGGACTAATGACAACGACAACAGGTGATGCTGCTAGTGCTCGGCTAGCTCAAACTGACAGTTAACAGAGCTAGCCAGTTACAGCAGCACTGGCAGTGTCAATGCTATTCCACTCAGGTGGCCTAAATGTATCACTTATTAGGCTTAAATTGAGTGTATCTGCGCGGTAAATCCTCGGCCCCAAACAGTTGAGCTGGTCCAGAGGAAAATTGCGAGGGCATTGCCAGGAATTTTGTTCTGACCCTGGTTAGAGCATGGATGTATTGGGAGAACTGGATACAGCATTGAATGTAGGGCCCCGTTCATTCTTATGAGAGTTTCTCAGTGGCACATGAAGCCCAAATGGGTCAGCTGTCGGGTATAAAATTACCTGGATGATCCAGGGATTATCAGCACTACCTCTGCACCATGCAGCCCCTCGAGCAAGCGCACTAGAGACTTACAGCAGCCAAGCTCTGCTGAGTACAAACAAGCTGCTACCTCCGGTGAACCTTTGGTTTAGTGTGCCGCTAACTTGAATGGGATAAAATGATTTACTCTAGCAGCTCTTCTAGACTTTCCAAATGTCAGCAGACTGATTAGATCAAATCCTGATTGTGAAACATGTCATTTTGTGAGGGTTGTGGTGCTCCAAAAAATGTATCCATTGATTTATAGACATCTCTTTCACCATGTAAGTCAATGGAAAAAGTCTTTTTGGGATGCAGGGAGTCACATGATGGACTGTTTGGCCACTACGAAAATTAGCTTCAAAGCCCAGCCATTCCTGGGCCAGGTCTGGACGTTCAGTCAAGCTCCTTGTCCTCCCCAGTGGCTCTACTCACCTCCTCTCTACCCATCAGTCCTTCCAGCTCGACAAGTAGCCCTGTGGTACTGTCTACCCTTAAAATTTGGTTCCAATTCAGACGTCATTTAAAGTTTATGTCAGCCTCCACCCTGATGCCCTCAGTGAAGAGCCAACTATTGCCCCATCACTCAGTGATGCTACCAATGTGATACGGCACAGTCAAGGCATTAAGCTTCTTTTGAGACTTCTACAAAGATGGCACTTCTGTAGCTTTTCAGGTCTCAGATCCATCCTCAGCTTTTAATTTGCCTGCATCCTTCTTGTTTTGTTTCTTTCAAGTTAGACACTGTGCCTCCACTGTTTTCCATGCAAACCAGCCCTGGGATCACCTTTTGACTCTAAAATTCCACCAGAAATCACTCATATTCAAGATATATATATGCAGCGTAAAGGCTTTTGACCATCATTCTGTTGCCAAAACTACATCTGCTTGGGAGCAGGAAGTGCGGGCAGTTTTTACAGGTCAGTGGTGGGATAAAGCTGTGTACAGAATACGAAGGAGCACACCTTGTGCCAGGCTGGAATTTATACAACTCAAGGTGTTACACAGAGTTCATTTTTTATTAAAACGTATTTCATGATCTTGACAAAAGTTGTGGGACTGATTAAGATTTACCTCTTTATAGCAATATTAAGAGTCTCTGCTGATCCTTACCAATTTAATTCTTCAGTCAGACATATCAGCCTTTACTTCTCTTTTGGCAAGACGGTGTATTTTACTGTTATGGAATTTTCTAAGGCTCCATATATTTCCGTGTGGCTTAGAGATGTTATGTCTTTTCTTAAGTTAGAAAGATGAGATTTTCAGTGGAGGGCAGCTCTGCTAAATTTTTTCATAAATGGAATTATTTCATAGATTAAATCCTTTTTAACTTTGACACCTGACTAATTTCCCCTTTTCATCTTATTTTGATTTTATTATAATTTTATCTTTTTTACGTGCATAACATATTCTTATGTATCTTTATTTAGTTTTCACTTCATGTCTATCTATTCCTAATTATTTGTATGCTTATACATTTTAAATACTAAAATATATTAAATATATATATATTTATATTTATATTTATATATTAAAATGGGAAAGAAAATTTTTTTTTATATTTCTATTATTAAAATGGGAAAGAAAATTTTTTTTTATATTTCTATTGTCTATTCATTTATTTAGTCACCCCCCCCATAAAAAACAATGACTAAAACAATGCAGTTCTCCTGTTTTACAAAAGCACAGAAACTGGGTCAATTAATGTGATGTAACCTGAACGTCAGTATTGACCTGAGCCCTGAAGAAGGAGAGATAAACTAAAAGGCAGCTTAGCAACAGGGGCCAAGGTTCACACCAGCCAGATGACTGTCTCCCAAACTCCAAATATTCCCTGCTAAAGGTTGTCTTGTCTTCTGCGTGAAACCTGAAACTAACCATAAATATCCCATTTACCCAGCAACAGAAAGGTTGTGACAACAGCGCCCAGACTGTAGGTGCCTTACCAGACAATAGGAGCCCACGGCTTCACCACAGATAACCCACAGTCCCATTCTGAGTGTGACAGCTACACATCCAGAACATAAAACATCTTAGAGCACCGCAGTGGCAAAGCTACCGCCACATCACAGTGACATGTTTAAAGTGGATTCTGCTCATCAGAACATACTGTAACCTTGGTAATGTGAACATGGATGTGTGTGTGTGTGTGTGTGTGTGTGTGTGTGTGTGTGTGTGTGTGTGTGTGTGTGTGTGTGGGAGGGAGGGAGGGAGGGAGGGATCAGGAGAATAACATGAAAAAAAAAAACAAGGCAGGATAGCGTCATACAGTGCACTGTGTTTTTATAAAGGACAGTAGTCAGGCACTATTGGGTGAAGTAGCTGTTTATGGCTTCCAGTGGTAATGAGTACATATAAGGACATCCAATCTGTCTCCACCCCTCTTTCATCACAGAGGCTGAGCTACGAGCACGACAACTGACATAGAAATACACGGACAGCCCTAGATTAATACTCATAAAACTGCATTTGTGATTCTTCATTCATATTTGGTACCCCACTGTAATTTTTATTCACCTATTTAGTCGGTTTCTATGCATCACCTTTTTGTTTTATTCAAACAAAATCCTATTTAAATATGTGTATTTTGTTTATATTTCTTTCATATCTTGTCTTAAAGGGACAGTTCACCTTAAAATCAGTGATACATATTTTTCCTCTTACCCATAGTGCTATTTACCAGTCTAGATTGTTTTGGTGTGAGTTGCTGAGTGTTGGAGATATCAGCCATAGAGATGTCTGCCTTCTTTCAAATATAATGGAACTAGGAGGCACTCGGCTTGTGGTGCCCAAAATGCCCAAACGCCAAACTACACCTGCCAACTGTATTACCATGCAGAAGGAAGAGTGCATCTACTGCTCACCTAGCACCACTGAGCTGGCTAATATTACAATTCAGCTGAAGAGGGCTCCATTAATGTTTATATCTCACGCTGTCACGTGAGCCCAGTCTCACTCCAAAGTCATTGAAACTTGGCATTTGGGCAGTGACTTGCGGCATCATAAACCAACAAAAAAGGGTGTCCTCTAATGTCGGCATGATACGCAGCCGGTTGCAGCAAAAGTCCAAGGTGGATGTGTCCAATAAATGCCTACTTTCACCCGAGAGAGAAGTGTTTGCATCCCGTAAGATTCTAAAGCTAAACCCTGTTCTTTTTTTACTCAACCCAACCACATGTTTTTATCGCCTAAACCCAACCGTGTGTATTTGTTGTTAAAGGACAAAAAAGCCAATTCCCGTTGTTGTATGTAGTACGACGTAGTGCTTTTATTTTGAAAGAGACTTTATGTAAACGTTAAATTTCCTGTGAAAACGGAAGTGTATTCTGAAAGAAGACAATGCATGTAACAGGCAGAACATGACACAGTGCCCAAGAACGTCAACAACCAACGCACCCAGGGAACCTTGCACATCATATGTGGACGTAGAAAGTCCATGACCAAGCACATCAATATGTGATGAGGTCCGAGTGAGAATGTGTTGGTCATGTGCACCAGCTTCTCGTCCATGAGTAGATGCACGCTTCCTTCTGCATAGTGATACAGCTGGCAGGGGTAGTTTGGTAGAAAGTAAATAGTTCCTACATGAAACTTCTCACAACAAGGTCTGTGGATTATCTTGAGTAACCAGGTCATGATTTCTGAAAAGAGACATTGCTGTTGAGTTTTTAAAATGTGTTTTTCAGCGATTAAGCACCACAAGCCAGTGCCATCTAGTTCCATTATATTTGAGGGCTGATATCTCCAACACTCTGCAACTCACACCAAAACAATCTAGATTGATAAATAGCACTACAGGTAAGAGGACAAATATGTATTTTTGATTTTGGGGTGAACTGTCCCTTTAATGTATTTTATGTCCTCTGTAAAGCACTTTGAGTTTTTGAAAGGTGCTGTAGGTGTAGCAAGAGACAGACATCAGATGTGTGTTTGCGTATTTATGGCTGAAAAAGTAACAAAAAGGTATAAATGGTTGGATTGTTTTTGTACAGTACAGCAGGATATTTATATGTGCAAAATACACAGTTGTAGTGCTGAGTTATTATGAGGCAATATTTGAGATCAGTCACAAAATTACTCCGAACTGCGTATTTTATGGTAAATATACCCATCTGCCTTTTCATGTTACACCGTGGGAGACGAGCTGACTGAAAAACAACCTCCGCAGAGATTTTGAGTAGGTGGGTTTACAGGTATTACGAAACGATAGCTTTGATGTGCCCTTGGAACGTCTTCCCAGAGTGTTGCCATGCAGACCTGCTACCTTGAGGCTATAAGAGAGCTTGAAAGACACAACCATAAAAACACATTACACACACATAAACACACGCACATATAGAGAAACAGACAGTCGGATTCATCTCTGTAGACAGGGGATGAGTCATCCTCTATTCCAGTCCCAACTGTGACCCAGCCAGGTCATGTAAACAAGACAAGGAAACTGAAAACCTAAATATGGGGGCTGCATATGCAGGCGGTGAATACGGTAACTGTAGGAATGGACGGGCAGCTAAGGTTTCAGCCAGTAACATGAAGTTAAAGGTCTCAACAGAATGCCTCTAGCCAAAAAAAAAATCCCACAGCATGCACAACTGCACAGCTACCCTGCAGTCTGTGTGGAATGTAGATTGGTGGGTTGGGTGGGCAAATGTTCCTGGAGCACAACCCCACCTCTCCCAACGATCTGCATCTGTTCAGCCTGTGCGGACATGTGCTCAGCTGTGCATTTGTGTGTTTGTGACTAGTGTGCGCTCAGCTGTGAGTGTGTCATTGTGTGTATACGAGGAAGGAACAGTAGGTTGGAGTCTGCTTTTGTGCATGTGGGGACATGTGTTGTGTCTCTATCTGTGTGTGTTGGTGCAACAGGGGGGACTAATGTGGCATTCTCCTGCTACTTCCATTGCCTGGTTCGTACCTCAGCTGTCCCAATGGACCGAAGCCAGACGACACACATAGCTCTGGAGTGTGTCTGCACTCTGTGACCTGGGACTGTGTGTGTTTATAGTTCTGTGTGTGTGTGTGTGTGTGTGTGTGTGTGTGTGTGTGTGTGTGTGACTGAATTGTCCGTTCCAATATCAAGCAAAAAAAGGCTTGTGTAAATGGTGGGGTGAAGTACAGAGGACCCTGCGTCTGAGCACTGTGGAGCGGTGAATCACTCTTAGCTTCCAGACAACATGAGTTCCTCTGATGGATCACGACAGAGCTCGCAGTGACATCAAACAAACCACATGAAGAATATTATACAACATGCAAATATGCGAACAAAGAAAACATCATATTTAAGCACTGCCAGCCCTCAGGGCAGTCCTTCAAGTTTCGGTCACTCTGTCACATCCCTAAATACAGGTTGAGTAAGTCTGCTGTGACAGAAAATTTACAGGAAGAACAAAGAAAAGTACACAGTTCAAGCTTGCATATTTTTGGCTTTTGAAGCCATCATGGCAGAAGCAAAATACACTTTTACCATACTTCAAGCAGTGTAAGTAACATTTATGCAGATTTATGTCCTTAAACTGCAAGATTAAAGGGACAGTTCACCACCAAATCAAAAATACATATTTGTCCTTTTACCTGTGGTGCTGTTCGTCAATCTAGATTAGTTTGGTGTGAGTTGTCGAATGTTGGAGATATCGGCCGTAGAGATGTCTGCCTTCTCTCCAGTATAATGGAACTAGATGGCACTCTGCTTGATGGGCTCAAAGCCCCAAAAAATACATTTGAAAAACTCAGCAGCAATGTCTCTTTTCAGAAACCTGTCACCTGTTACTCAAGATAATCCACAGACCTTGTTGTGAGCACTTATATATAGGAACTATTTTCTTTCTACCAAACTACACCTGCCAACTTTCCTGAAGGCATGCATCTACTCATGAACGAGATGCTCGTTCTCGTGACAGGGCGAGATGTAAACATTAATAACATCCTCCTCAGCTGAGCTGTAACGTTAGCTAGCTCAGTGGTGTTAGGTGAGCTAGCAGTAGATGCACACTAGTAGATACACAGTGCCATCTAGTTCCATTATATTGGAGAGAAGGTAGACATCTATATAGCCAGTCACTCGGCAGCTCACATTAAAACAATCTAGATGGGTAAATAGCACCATAGGGATAACTTATATTTTTGATTTGGGGGTGAACTTTCCATTTAAAGCTTTGTTGTTAGGTTTTGGTTCCATCGTCCAGAAAACAAAGGAAAAAAGTATCCATTTGTTTCACAGTTGTTTTTGGTTTCAACCTGTTAAATTCCAATTTTTGGCCACTTGGTTCAAGTTGTGCTCCAATTAACATTATAATACCAAGACTTACACCCATAGTTCAGATAAACAAGTAAAAAAAAATGTGAACTTAAAGGGTTGGTTCACCAAAATAACCAAAACCATTTTTTTCATTAACCTTTCTTGGTTCCATTCACCTACATTTTAATGGGATTGGAGGCAGAATTCTTGGACAAATAAACCAGTTGGACAAAATGAAAACTATCTGCTGGGTTAGCAGCAGAAGTGCCTATGTGGAAAAAAATATCCAACTCAGGTGAATTTACCCTTCAATCTGACAACAGAGCTTTTAACCCCTGATTTTCAAACAAAGCATCTTGATAACAGCTGACTGTTGGTACAATATATAACTGATCACATCTTATCCCAGGTATCTTTCCCAGATAGATTATTGACTGGGTCCATGGGGCACAGGCCCAAAGGCTCCATAACTACAAGGAGACACAAAACAACCACAAAGAGATTCAAACAGCTACAAAAAGTCACACAATGGCCACAGAGATATTAAAAAACAGCTAGAGTGACAAGATGACCACAAAGAAATTCAGAAATTCAAATAGAATACAAAGAGACAACAAGACTACAAAGAGACACAAATGACAACAAAAAATCTCAAACAACTACAACTACAGACACAAATTAAAAACAAGACACTCAAAATAATTACAAAGAAACACAAAATGACAACAACAACAAAACTCAAAAGAACTACAGAGACACAAAATGACAACAACATAAAAGAACTACAAAGAGACACAAATNAAACAACTACACAGAGACACAAAATAAAAACAAAAAAAAAAAAACTACCAAGAGACACAAAATAACAACAACAAAAAACTCAAAACAACTACAAAGAGACACAAAACAAGACTCAAAATGACCACCACCAAGAGGGATGGGGTGCCTTTCACATATCTGTGCCCAGGGGCCCATTGTCTCATAATCTGTCCTTGAGTATCTACATGACAACATCAGAAATAACATAAAGGGAACAGACTGATAGAGCTGTTTACACTTTGAGACAAACATGGAGCAACAAGCAGGTCAAGATTTCTTAACCTGCGTGGTAATCAGAGAGCTGTCAGCACTCGGCCCCTCCTCATCCACGCTCGCCACCAGAAATCTTGCTGTGGCTCCATATGGTCTGAAAGCTTAGACTGGTTCTCATATAAAGGAGAGGGGAGAGAAGAGGAGGGAGGGGATACACCGTCTAACGTGTGTGGTTCAGAGAATAGCAGTCAGTGTGCCAAAGGGGATGTAGGGACGTATGAGCTTTAGACCATATGGTCAGAAGGTGACTGGATTGGTGTGTAATGGGATTGAGCTAATCTGCTTTTACATTAATAGAAAGAGGAGAGAGAGGAGACAGACAGAATCATTTAACTCACTGCAACATAGGATGATTTGAAAGGACGTCATGAATACATAACTAAAAAAGTCATATCTTAAAAAAGACTCAAATTAAAGCCATTAAGCTCAACAAAATAGGGTCATCTCTGTCTCCTCTCATGCATCATGCTACTTACTTGTTTAATCTCATGATCATTTGCATAGACACTGACACCTTGCTGTTTACGGAAAGAGTGAGCCACGCCTAGGCTGATGACAAATGACCACGCACGTCATTTACCACGAAGCGTCCGTCATCCTTTGGAGATCAGCTGGCATTGAACACCTGGGTAGAATTCCCCCGCACATACCCAACCATCCACACACCAAACACCACCTCGCTGGCATCTTCTTCAGAAGGCAATGTTGCTCAACTGGTTCCTCCTCCTCCTCCTCCCTCCACTTGCGTGTAGACCTGACTTTCTCTTCCCTCAGGGCACCAGCCTGCGAGTGTAAACACCTATGAATCATCAGCGTTACAGGAGATGATCAGTCTATCGTCATTATTGCCGGATAGTGATCATAAATCTTTTCACACTCTGGTGATGTTCCCATAGATGTACATCTGTTGTGTTGCACATACAGGAGGAGGTGGACTTTTAAAAAGGGCTGTTTTAGGTTCTGCTCAGTGCAATTATCCGCCTAACTTGGTTCCTTAGTGCCTGAAGAGATAGTGAGCTGCACAGGGAGGCAACAAGTTGACTGTTGATTGATACATCTTAAAATGTCAGTGCTGTGCACCTGAGCTCAACCGACACCCAATGGACCTGTTTCACATGCAACAACACGTGAGATGCAGCGGCAGCTTTAAATTAATAACATTAATTATTATCAATGCTTTAGCTCACTGTAAACAAACCTGTACCCATCATTAATTGTGTGCTGTGCCTGCCCAGCTGTGACCTCCCATCAGAAGCATATTAAAGGTTATATTTTATATTTCATCATCTATAAGTGCTGTGTCAGTGAAAGGTAACTTTAAGATACACTATCAACTGGATGACTGAGAGTTCTTTGTTCCTCATGACTTTTATGGTGGTGCATAATAGCAAGTTAGTGTCAGTATCACACGCTGCCTCTAAGTTGTGTCACAGGCCGATGACTCATCAGTGTCCCAGTGTTCACTGAATCTGTAACCTAATCACAGACTGAAATCCAATGCACTTTATAGTGATTCACTGTACCGACTGAAGCGAGGCCCGTCTGGACACACACTTTTGTTTCATAACACAGGCCCCAGGTGTCACGTAACGAAAACAACACCGTAGCCGCGGGTTACAAACGCTTTGGGTTTGGCGACAAGTGAGGAATAATCGGCCTGAATCGACGTTTCTCTGATCTGTTGTGTCACTGTGTCTGCAAATCTCACCAGGAAAAAGGGACAGTTCACCCAAAATCAGAAAAAAACTGTTGTGCTATTAATGACTCAAGATTGTTTTGGTGTGAGTTGTTGTGTGTTGGAGATATCAGCCGTAGAGATGTCTGCCTTCTCTTGAATATAATGGAACTAGATGACACTCGGCTTGCGGTGCTAAATGCCCCCAAAAACTCAGCAGCAATGTCACTTTCCAGAAATCATGACCTGGCTACTCAAGATAATCCACAGACCTTGTTGTGAGTGGTTTCTTTCTACCAGATTACACCCACAAACCATTTCACAGCACGTATGTGACACCAAACAATCTAGATTGACAAATAGCACTACAGGTAAGAAGACAAAGGTGTATTTTTTAATTTGGGGTGAACTGTCAGCCAGTTATTCATCACCCTCCACTATTCTTCCTCTTTTGACCATCCCACCTCTCAGGACTCCAGCAGGGGTTTCAGAAGAAGGGACGGACAGGCTGCTCAGGCCTCCTTTGATTATAGGAGGGTTGTTTTTGTGTGCGTGTGTCTTAGAAGTGCACTTAAGTGCTCATGGGCAAATCTTATCATGCTCTCTGTGGACAGCAAATGCTGGATTTGGTGGATCCTGACAAAGACAGGGGAATGTTTGCATCACTGTGCATGTTAAATTAGTAAACTCCACTCTTGGTTTTATAATGTCACCGAGGCAGTTGGATCAATATCAGAACACACGTTTCAAAGCAGAAATCACCCCAGAGCAGCACATTTTCAGTTAATAATCATTTTTATTTTCTTTAGAAAAAGAAACTATCACAACTTCATTTGGTTACTGTACAGTTTCTCTTCTCATAGTCACTCAGTCTGATAACAGGTTGTGATTTCATGCTGGAACACCAAACACCCTCCTACTAACGCACACCACTAGGTACAACATGACAGTATACAGCTTTCTCTTTTTCCACATTTGCGTTTTACATCCTCTGATATTCTGGACTGAATAGCAAATAGAAATCACTTCTATAAAAAAAAAAAAAAAAAAAGGAGACAGAGTAGAAATCCCTGACAGATTCACTTAGGAAACGAGGGACGAGAGAAAGAACTCTTTGAGCGGTGTGGTCCATACAACGTGCACCTGACCTGTGTGTCTGTGTGTGTTTTTGGACAGCACCATAGTTCACTATATATGTGTGAGTTTAAGAGGTTCCCTGCCCTACATGAGACGAGAGTGAGAAAAAAAAATGAGAGAGAAAAGAGATGGTGGGGGGAGGAGAGAGAATCTAGGTCAGATTGTGGAGCATGCAGACCCCCTTTGCAGACACACTTGTATACGCATTCTCTCGCTCTCAGTGGACAGAACTGCATGCATGTTCATCCGTAGTCGGGACAGAGGAAGTGGAACACAGTTAATATAACATTAAGGGATGTATCAAGTATGTCTCCCTGAGAAACACTTCTTTCTTCAGTACCGTAAAAACCCTCCTTTTGTCACTGGCCCGTCCTGTCAACTCCTCTACACCTCCCCCTGAAATATAAAACATCTTGGCTCATATTAAACATACCGCTCTTCATTTTATCCTGTGATCTATCTCACCTTGCGCTATTGTTCCATTAGGATTAATGCACCGCTGCCAACAATTGCAGCAGGCAAAGTGGGGGGCATGGGCAGGTGACATTCACACAAACTTAACTTTCGACAGCCAACTTTCCACCCCGCAGGTGTGTATGTGCAATGACTTGCAGCTCTCCTTCTCTCTATATATATATATCAGTTTATGTGAGCCGGCCTCACACAGCAGGCTCAGTTTGTGAAGTACCAAGTGTGACGGTGACACCTTTGTGACAGTTTGAGTTCGAGTGGAGCTACTGTCCCCCTCCACCTCCTTGTTTCACTCAAATGGGGGAGATGGGAGGAGTAGGGGGCTGTAAATAGGTTGTCCTACGCCCTCTCTCCCACAGTAGCACCACGAAGCTAAAGCACACACACATACTAACGTCACATATTGAGCTGACATGCAAGCACCAGGGATCAGGAAAGGTAGAAAAGAGCGCGATTAAAAAAGACAAAGAAGCGAAGACTTATTGCTACAACAGGTTTGCCTAATGCTTCACTCCATAATGCTGATCCCTCATTACCTGTGTGAAGGCCTTTGTGTTGTATACATGAGGGATAACTGTGTCAGTATGTGTGCAGGGCCCAAACACTAGCGCATGATTTTTTTGATCTACTAAAATCATCTTGGCTGAACAAACGTTTGCTCGCTAACTCTAACGTGATAAGAGTAATCTCTGTAGCCCTTTTCAAGTTTCACTCATGTCAACACTTCCCGAGAAAGGGTGGCGTCCTCTGAGTGTTAAGAAAGAGTGTGAAGTGTGGCAAGTGACAGTGCAGGTGTGCTTGAGTGTGTTAAAAACATAATGCTCACGTGAGAACACACGCAGGTTAAAAACATTTGCTCATTTACGAAGCTCTCCACTCATACGAGGAAGGTTTTAAAAAGCATTATCTAAATCAAACCTCATCAATGGCTGCATACAGAAATTCCACAGCCGCTCAAGGAAATCCTCTGTATAAAAACTTTTTTTAGAGTGTTTCTTTTATTGTCTCTCTCTCTCTCTGTTCAGCTAATATTAAAAACCAGGAACTGGGGTGTCGACACCTCTCAGTAGAAAACAAATAAAAGAACAACCAAACGAGTTTTAAAACCTAGCCTCCACTTTCTCCTGCGCTCTGACTCCTCCTGAGGAGTGCAGAGGAGGAAGAAGTGGAAGAAGAGAGGAGTTTACAGGACTCTCTCTCTAAGAGACAAGTTTGGGGAGAACCGTGCGAAGAGGTATGGCCTCCCCTGAATCTCCCATCATGTTGCTCCTCAGTTTGTTGTTGGCAGCTGTGGTGCCCAAACCAGGCCCCCCTTTGGCCAGGATTGAGGGGAAGGAGGTGCTGTGGTGCTCGGGGAGCCGTTTCACCGTGGCCCCTTGGCTCTTCTCGGTCCCTGGTAGGGGCTTGGGTAGGCGCCGATACAGCCAAGGGTGCCTGAGGGCCTGGCTAGGGGTGAGGCGAGACGAAGGGTCCCAGTCCAAACACTTCTTTATGAAGTCAGTAAAGGTGGGGTCCTCGCAGCCCTTGAGCGCAGCGCTCCACTCCTTGCTACCTGGGGGACCTCTCATCTTGCCGCGGCGAGAGCGAGACCCTGTCAGCACGGTGGCCCCCGTGGGCAGGGTGTTGGCTCCGCAGTAGCGAGGGTGGCCCTTGGAGTTGATGAAGTTCTTTGCCCTTTTGGCCTGCTCCAGGACCTTCTGCGGGGGCATGCCGAGCAGCTCCATGACACAGGCCAGCTGGTCACCCTCATCCTCACCGGGGAACAGGGGATAGCCAGTCAGCAGCTCAGCCAGTATGCAGCCAAAGCTCCACATATCGATAGGAAGGCCGTAACGTGAACCGAGGATTACCTCTGGAGCTCGATAAAAACGAGACTGGATGTAGGTGTACACCCGCTGGTGTTCAAAACAGCTGGAGCCAAAGTCAATCACCTGGAAGACAGAGGAGAGACAAGAATCAATGTAGAAAACCTGCTACAGGTCTTGTACACAACTTCACAGGCCTCCCATGACTGTGTCCTACCTTGATGCCGCTGCGTCCCTGCTGTTTGAGCAGGATGTTTTCTGGCTTGAGGTCACAGTGGATGATTCTGTGCCTGCTCAGGGCCTCCAGGCACTGCAAAATGGAGTGTGCAAACTTCCTGACCAGTGGCAGGCTGAAGCCCTGGAACTTGTTGCGCTTGATAAGCTCATACAAGTTCATGCTCAGCAGCTCAAAGGTCATGCAGATGTGGTTGCGAAAGGTGAAGTTTTCAAGCATGTGCACCACATTCATGCAGCCGTTCCGATCCTGCTTGCGTAGGTGCTCCAGGATACGGATCTCCTCCTGCGCCTGCCGATGGAAACGCTTCTCATTGCGCACCATTTTCAGTGCCAGGTGCTGCTGCAGTTTGTGGTCGTACACCTTAGCCACTTGGCCGAAACTACCTTTACCAATGATCTGAAGAGGGCAAGAGAGAAGCAGAGAAAAACTGGGTTAGCTAAACATCAGAAGACATTATAGTTTTACAGACAGCCTACAAACACTTCACAAAATCACAATGTATGTGAGACCTTGAGGAACTCGTAGCGGTAAGCTAGGTGGTCGTGGGCGACATGAATGTATCCTCCCTGCTCATCGTCGTAGCCACAGTTGTTGTTGCCTCCAGCGACAGCGGGCCTCTTCTTGGCATTGGGTCCCACGAAGAAGATGTCAGGGTATGAGTGGATCTCACTCTGCTCCAGGGTGGTCAGCTGAGATCGGTACAGTCTCAGAGCCTGGTCAGGAGTGAGAGGGCCACACAGCTTCCCACTGTTCCCTCCGTTCCCAACTCCATGAGAGCCAGAGGATTCACTGGAGCCCTTACTGGATTCAGTGCTGTGGCAAACAGATATGACAGAAACATGGTATTTAATACCTTAGGTGGTGATCATCCTGCTTGTAAAAAAATGTTTTGGGCCAAACACACAAAAGGTGTTTTTAAGTTCTATTGGTGTCTTCATGTGTGTATCTTTCTCACCTGTCAACACTGTGATCCTTTGACAGGCTGGAGACCGGGGCAGGTTTACTGGGTGTCTGACCAGTGGTCCCGCTGTTCTGAGTTGCTGTGGTTATGGCGTTGATCTTCCGGTTGTTGGTGGAGTCTTCATACAGGTACTTGACCTTCAGCTGGCTACCTCGCACAGTTACCTGATCCCTCATTACAGCCTTGTTACTGACAACCTATTAGAGGCAGAAAAGAGAGAGACAGACAATGAACGAAAAGAAAGCTATTAGAAAATCCATTTGGTAAACATTCCACTGTAGCTTAGAGAGACTCTGAACAAGGTGTACACATTGACCTTCACTGTGAAGACGACATGTAGTATGTTGTGTTGTATGAATGTGATCAATAGAGTGAAGAAAGGACTTTATGAGTGTTCATCTACAGACTAGTAACACATTGTGCAATACAGGGGATACTTGTAGCCTGTAAGACCTTAACTGAGAGGCAACAAAACACTGTCACACACAAAATATAGATTTTTTTCAAGTCAATATTTCATATATAATAATATAGAGTTTAAGAGTCTTTCAGGCTCATTTTGCAAGCAAAGAAGAGTGATGAACAGAAAAACAAAAGTAGAACGTGCAGGTTGGCAGATCTGGGTCATGTATTGTTTGACACAGACCTTAATATCAACAGCAAACTGAGCCATTTGCAGAGATGCAGCACGCAGCAGGTGAACCAGCACAACTGGATCTAGATCCAGTGTGGCAGCCAGTTCAAAAGACTAAAAAGGTCCACCCCAAACCATAACTAATGAAAAATGATCCACATGCCAGCCAATTTGTTTGTTGGCATGCTGCAAGCGATTACATGTAAAAGCAATTTTTGGATCAGTGTCGCATTCATCTCTTAATTTGCATGAAACACAAGCACTTAAATTCCTATGGAGCAACAGGGATTGTATTTGCATATGGACTCAACAGCCATTGTACATCTGGTAATCCTTTTACAGGGTTTGACATTCACCATGGCCTCATGGCCCGGGGCCACAAAAAGTTACTTTGCGGCTACCAGATATCGCTGGAAGGCGGCCCCCTGTGGCCACTGAGTTTTATCGAGTCTCTTTATCTAAAAATCCCCATACACAACACAACATAACATCACAGTTTCACAAACATCCAGATTCATTTGCTCCTTTCAATTCAACATTCTATGACAGTGGTGAACGATACTCATCGCCAGCTAGCCTGGGCTCAAGACTACTGGCATTGCGTTGCCCCAGTAACATTAGAAAATGTGTTTGGGACGAACAGAGCTCTTCCCCGAGATGCCTCTGGGACAAAAGGGGCTTTTTATGGATGTATAACTATCGTATAGCAAAGGACAAACTGAATCCAGCAACAGATGAACGCAATTTTGTGCTCGGATCAATGGGAAGAGTGCTAGTCAGCAGCAGTGTTCTGTAGTATGTTTAGCTAACGGAGCTAATAGCTAACCACGCTAACAGCTAACAGAGCTAAACACAGATGGACTGAGAGTTTTTGTTTAGAGGTGCACGAAGCGTTTAACAGTTAACTGCAGTTTAATGTTACAACACAACAAGTTTACATTAAGTAAACGTTATGTTACTGAAGTACTTCAGCTGAGTACGGTTTGGAGGAAATGTTAAAAGTAGTTTGAGGTTGGAATTACAGATTCATTCCATCAGTATTGACATTTTACCAACTTTACCACCACATATCACCTCAAATATTTACTCCATTCTGTACTGAAGGACTTGTGCTTTGATAACAGTAAGTATACGTAGTAGCTGTAACTATTGATTGCAAAGTGCTTTACACTGTGAACTAAGAGACTGTGAGATAATAAACCATATGTACAAAGATATTTTTGTTCTGTTAGTCTTTTTATTATTTAAGTGTCACAGTTAAGGAAGGCTGCAATTCGCTGTGTTAAAATGTCTTTTCTGTGGACTATTGTTTTACATATGTTTACGTTCAGGGCATCATTAATGTACATATTTAGGGGCTTGGTGGCCTGTGGGGCTAGAGCTTAAAACTAATATAACACCTATCCCTGCTTTTTGAAAATGTTTGCAGACAACCTTTTAAAAGTGACAGATCCACCTTTGCTTGGGGCGAGTAGAGTTTCAAGAAAGCTCGAGAGTCTCGCTCTCGCCTGCCAGTTAGACGTCTTCGTTTCAGCAACCCCAGGAATTCATTCCTCCTCGTTCTCTCTCTCTCTCTCCCTCTCTTCTCTCTCTTACCAGCGGAAAGAACCCTCCACAAGATTATGGAGCTCAAGGGAAATGACAGTCATTAAAGTTAGATTATACTCTTAAACTGTAGAAGTAGTGTGGCTGTTAATAAGACACGCTGACATAAACTCAGCTTGGCTTTCCTATATAGAGACACACAGGAGGGGCATATTTATTGGGACTGTCTAGCTGTCCCTCTTTCACGTGAACACTTCTTACTCTAATGGCTGTGTGGTTTCACCCATCTGAGGGACGAAAGATTTTGAACCCAATGTTTTCTTCTCCCATTAGCTCGCTATGCTGCCCCGTGGAGCTTCTGGCTTCGGCTTGTACACACAGCTGAGCGGGTCTCAGGCAGAAACTATGTCAGCTGATAAAGACAACAGGGAAACCTACATTAAAAGTAGGTGCTGACACGTTCAACTGAAAGAGGATTCAGTTCACAGTGTGTTTGTGTTGTAAGCTGGGGTCCTAAAATAGAGGTGGAATGCAGCAAGGGTTTCCATGCATGTAACCATATAGTCTTAACTTATGACAACAGCCCTGCTGCTGACCCAGGGTCCCATGCAGCTGTTGTCCCCAAAGCTGTACTACAAACACAGTGAATGTCATTGATTGCGCCCCTTCACCCAGACACAACGCTGGTCTGAAAATCAGAGCTTACTACATGTGGAGCATCAACTGGATTATTGATTGACCGGGCAGGGGGCACTATTAACAAAAATCATTCTGAAAAGTGACGAGTGATGGAAATGAAAAACCACCGTTAGAGCATGAATCTTCTTTACCACCAAGTGATACAGAGGGTGGAGAGTCCTCTGTGTGCAAATCTGCAAAGTGCAACAGATGGAGAAGGGCTAATCTCTTTGCTGTCAGAGAAACACCTAAGTACGCTTTTCTCCTTCTCTCAAGCACACACTCAGAGTTGCACAACTCGACACATGTAGACGCACATCAGCAAATCATGGTTTTGCAGAGATAAAAGTTGGGTCGCAGACATAACAAAACTGATGTCTCATTAATTTTTATTGTACCACGAGCTGGAGCTATGTGCTACTACAATTTATTTTATCAGTTTCCTCAAAAAGACCAGGGATGACGTCAGTTTATTAATTTAATGGAGCACGAGGCGACTCTGAGCACTGTGCAACAAGCTGAACTGGGGCGAGCCACTGTCAGTCACATTCAACAGAGGATATTACCTCTGTGAGCGTGACAGAAAATACAAAGGAACAAGGACAAGGCTGGAATAGAAAACTAGGCCTAACCTCTACGCAAGCAACACTGATGGGCGGATTACAGGAAACAGAAGTAGGGGAGGAGGAGGGGGAGAATGTTGATTGGTGATTTTGTTTGTGGGTCACATTTTCAAGCCCAATAAATCTTAACAATATATCAAACCAGCCTTTTTTTCCCCTCTGCTGGTGCAGGAGGCGGTGGAGTATCGTTGCCTGTGCGTGTGCATTTTCTGCCAAAGGGGCTTTTCAGAGAGGCAAACATGGTAGAAAGGTACCCTACTAGTACAGTGATGTCCTAAATATCTTTTCTGACCACCGTGCAAATAGTATTCCAACATATGACACTAAAGAAGTAATAAAAAAATCTACTGAAGCCTCTCCAGCATCTTATCAATAAGAGTTACTGTATCCCCCCAAATATGCATGACTACGCTGCAGATTAAAAACTGAAATTGGTTCTTCTATCAAGCCATTTGTCTGAGCAGATGCAGTCATGTATCAAGAAATGGAGACCATACAGTCAGTCAATATAGTGTGCTTTGGAAAATTTGCATCTTGTGAGCTGTGAAGTGCACTGCTTTGCACATTCAAACTACAAAAGTTCGACAAGGCAGTAACTGCTGTTGGATCTCTGCATTTACTTTGGCTGGAGACACAAAATGGCTACTCCACTTCAGCTAATCTGACACGGTCATGGAGAATTGCCCTTTGCAACACATGTTCTCATATCCCCTCGGGCAGTCAATCAATATAACTCACATGATCACGTGTTATTCTCATTGCAGGGCATAAAGACTTGACTGAATTCCGCAGGTTGGAGATAAGAGAGGAGATAAGAGACGAGCCTGCAAATCAAGACTGAAGGAAGGAGGAGGGGTGTATATGTCATGAATGGGTACTGAGGGGGGAAGATCTCTCTGAGGAACAGGATGTCTAGAGACAGAGCGTGCTCCAGCACAGGAAATAGGGCTTTGGGCGTAAATGCGTCTGTGTTTTTGTGTGTGTATTTTTGTCTGTGTCAGTGTGTGTGTGTGTACTTACAGTGTGTTTGGGCATAGGGGGCAGCCCAGATGGACTGTTTGTATCCGCTTCGTCCTTAAGGATGTGGTCTGTCCTCATGTACGAGTCATACAGACCGTCACCATGGCGTGCTGATGGAACAGAGATGGACAAACAAATCAGCGTGATAGTGTGGAATCATCAAATCTGCAACACAGACGCACTCAGGGATAAAGGCTGAGGATGACGTTCAGAGGTCTATGGAATGCAATCTAATCTCCAGAGAGGCAGACAATCCCCTGTTTGTTTGAACCAGGCAAAGTCCCATTGATTATTTCATCAATCAACCTACCAGCTGCAGCGTGTACCTTGAAACTAAAACAAATAGTTTGGTATGGCCCAACAAATCCCGAGCACTAACCTTAGCGGGACAGCCCCACAACACTGGTCTCTGTAGACCGGCGGGGATGCACATTGTCTGCCACAACATCCTAACCCACATTTACTGTGAAAAGGCCATTATTAGCAGATACATCCATTGTATCTATTGTGTCCAATACATTGTATCCAAGGCCAGAGCGCCAACCTGACCAGCTTAGATAGGGCTTAGGGTCCCAGATCGCTAGCTCTGCAAGTGGTATTATTGGCCTAATGGGGGTAACAGATGCCTCTGTGACGACAGCATCTTTCCGTCTGCCCATCTGTCCATTCAGGCCGAGTCATGTAGTGCACACACACCAGGTGTGCTCAGAAATAGAGCCCATATGGAAGGATGCGGGCGCTTGTCATTCAATAGTGCTGTGTGTGCGTGCTCACCTCCGTGGCATCGAGCCAATGTGAAATGACATGGACAGAGTAGATGGACAAGGGGAGTACTGGGGACTGTATGAGGAAGCCAGTTACTCAAATGACAAACCTCCATCAGCCGGCTGTTCGCCTCGACTGTCATTTAGCCCACAAGTTGTCACTTCAATACAAGTATTCATCTCTGATGGCTTGAAATAAGGCCGAGCAGCCTGTTAGCATAAGCCATTTATAGGGTTATTATGTTGGGTTAGCTCATTAGCAAATGCCCCAAACTGTGGCAGGTTGGGTGTTCTGTCTGTCTGGCCCCTGAGAGTGCCGTAACCATGTGCAGGTGCGTCAGAGGCCCATGTCCCTTGCGTTCGTCAACAGACCAGCTCCGGGACAGATTAGACCTGCTGCCTGGATACAGATGCATTAGACCTGCACAGCACAGCAAACAGAGGCATTAGGGCTCCACACACAATATTGGGCAAGCACAGGCCTCATTAGCCCTCTGGAAACTCCTAATTACTCAGCAGGGGCTCAGCATCTGACTTTGTTGTCCAAGCAAACTTTCTCAGGGAAGAAAAAAGAATGGCGCCCAGCTCTCCACACTGTGAAAATCCTTTCTGAACAGCAAAGGCTAGAGAACAAGGTTCAAGCAAACATACGTACAGTAGATCATGTGTCATGAAACGTGGGAGTGTGGTGGGGTTAATTCACAGCCTTTTGTCCTCCTCTTCCTGGTATCATGGACAAAGTGTCTCTTTGCAGACAATAAGTTCAATGTACACCATATGGTACATCTGACAGAGGCCTGAGAGCAATGTCACAAACTGTTCTTACAGCTTCTAGTACACAAAAGAAGAAACGGCTAGTACCCCAAGCACACAAGTTTAGGTCAGTGAGGGTACAAACTCCAAAACAGCTGTTAAGAAAGTAGCTGACATTTGTCAAGGCTTATCAAACCTTGATAAGACAATTAAATGCTTACGGGCAAGACGTATAACAACGCAGAGCTTCCTGGGCTGTCCTCCAAAACATGCACAGTCTGGTGATTGAGATGCAAAGCAAAGAAAACAAGTTTACGACTCGCGTCTTCTAAAACACCTACAGTAGCTACATCTGTCCATTCTCTGTCCACTGAATCACACGATGCCACATGTAACCCAGGAGCCAAGAAATAATGTCAATCACAGCCATTTTAGGCACAAGGTATCTCAGTAAACGCCAACAAGAGTTGCTTGAGGTCGAAACTAACGCCACGCAGGCAGCTGGTGTTTGTTTCGCTTTAATTTGCACGAACAAAAACAAAAGCAACACGTCGACAACACTTAGGAAACAAAGTTAGTGACAAAGACTGCAACACTGTGCTGTGGTTACCTGTTGCTATTGGGCCCTCTGGTTTTCTGCTTATTATCATCATGGTTGCAATTAATATGTGATGCCAGCATCCGAAATGGAGAGGAAAAAATCCCGAGTAAAAAAAGTGGAAACAAAAGATTCAAACTAGAGTCACGTAGCAAACTTGACTAAGAGCATTTGTGAGTGTGCCGTGGCTCGGCAGTGTTTGCTAAAGTCCAAAAGCCCTTGAGTTGTGGTTTAGACTCAACTAACTCTAGTTTTTTTTTTCTATCTCTCCTTGGTGTTAACTAGTTTTCTCCTCGGCTTTCACTGTCATTTATCCTTGTTTTATTAAAACCACAGATGTGTGTATTCAGCGTGCTGGCTAACATTAGCCTTGGCTGCAGTTTGAAAAACCTGAGCAGGCGTTGGGGGTCGTCTCCCTCAGCTAGCTAGCCAGCTAGCTCGCACAACCACAAAAACACTCGTCCGCCCGAGAGCCGCTCCCTCTGTTAAAAATAGTTTGAGTCCAAATATTACAGCTTGGTGGTCTGACCCGTGTGCCCCTCGCCTTTCTCTGTCGGTACAGTGAGTCGGTCCAGAGCACCATTCCCGTGCTTATTCCCGGTTAGCTGAGTTTGTAGTTAGCAAGCAGCGATGCTACCGCTCGGTGAACCCCCACGATACTGCCCTCCTTCGGGACAGCTTGGGGGCCGCTTCGCTGGTCTTCGGGGATGGCTAGCCGAAATAGGCTAGGTCGCTAGCTGTACTCGAGCCCCATGTTGAGTGCAGAACCAACCGGAGCATCGCCTTCGCAGGAAAGCTTCACCTGCACTCTCGGTCCAATAAAGCGGCAGTGTTTAATCCTTCTTCTCTGCGGTGCGAGTATCTTATTCGACGCAGCTGTATGTTGTTGCTAAGGGCGTCTTCAGTGAGCCCGGAGTCAGCAGGCAGACAGAGGGAGGGAGCGGGGCGGTGCTTAGCGGGCAGCAGACAGCCAGCAGAAGGGCGCCCCGCAGCGTCCACCTGGAGCTCTGCACTGAGGCCAACGTGAGAGTGGGCTCCTGCCAATGTGCCCAACATTTGCTCCATTATAAAACTGCCAGTAGAATAAAGCTTGAATTATACACCAGGATTTCTGTCTCGAGTCATTATAAAAGATGACATTTTCAGTTATTCATGTTAATAAAGCATTAAAAATGGTTATTAACATCTAAGCTGTTGTTATAAATCATTAATAAAGTGTAATTAGCATTAAGTCTGCAGTTATAAATATTATCAAGTCATTATTAGAGTTTAATGACAACAATCCAAGACTGCAGGCGCGTGCTGAGTGTTATTAATTATTAAAAAGCACAGGTGGAACCAAGTCATTGTTTTGAAATGTCACAAGTCTTTGCACTGAAGTTCCAAGTCAAGTCCCAAGTCAAAACTGATAAGTCCCAAGTCAAAACTGACAAGTCCCGAGTCAAGTCCCAAGTCAAAACTGACAAGTCCAAAGTCAAGTTCCAAATCAAAACTGACAAGTCCCATGTCAAGTCCAAAGTCAAGTTCCAAGTCAGAACTGAAAAATCCCTAGTCAAGTTCCAAGTTAAAACTTACAAGTCCCAAGTCAAGTCCAAAGTCAAAATTGACAAGTCCCAAGTCAAGTTCCAAATCAAATCTGAAAAATCCTGAGTCAAGTCCCACATCAAAACTGACAAGTCCCAAGTCGAGTTCCAAGTCAAAATTGAAAAATCCAGAGTCAAGTTCCAAGTCAAAACTGAAAAGTCCCAAGTCAAGTCCCCAGTCAAAACTGACAAGTCCCAAGTCTAGTCCCAAGTCAAAACTGACAAGTTCCAAGTCAAGTTCCAAGTCAAAATTGAAAAGTCCCAAGTCGAGTTCCAAGTCAAAACTGACAAGTCCCGAGTCAAGTCCCAAGTCAAAACTGACAAGTTCTGAGTCAAGTTCCAAGTCAAAACTGACAAGTCCAAAGTCTAGTCCCAAGTCAAAACTGACAAGTTCTGAGTCAAGTTCCAAGTCAAAATTGAAAAGTCCCAAGTCAAGTCCCAAGTCAAAACTGACAAGTCCCGAGTCTAGTCCCAAGTCAAAACTGACAAGTTCTGAGTCAAGTTCCAAGTCAAAACTGAAAAGTCTCGAGTCAAGTTCCAAGTCAAAATTGACAAGTCCTGTGTCGAATCCTAAGTCAAAACTGACAAGTCCAGAATCAAGTCCCAAGTCAAAACTGACAAGTCTCGAGTCAAGTTCCAAGTCCTAAACAAGTCATAATGTCCTCCACATAAAGTGTAATGCCAGTGTAACAACAGAGTAGCCTAACAATCTATTACATTTATAAAAATAATGAATGTTCTCAGGGTGGCATGATGGTGCAGTGCTTAGCACTGTCTCCTCCCAGCAAGAGGGTTCCTGGTTCGAACTGAGGGTGGGGGGGCCCTTCTGTGCTTCTGTGGAGTTTGCATGTCCTCCCCATGCCAGCATGGGTTTTCTCCGGGTACTCCAGCTTCCTCCCACAATCCAAAGACATGCAGGTCAATTGGTGACTCTAAATTGACTGTAGGTGTGACCCTGTCCATGGTGTAACCCGCCTCTTGCCCAGTGTCAGCTGGGATAGGCTCCAGCCCCCCCACGACCCTCAACAAGATAAGCATCTACAGAAAATGAATGAATGAATGCTTTCAAAAATGTTTACTTTTTTTGTTAAAATAAGTTTGTTAGAAGTTGTTACGGCAAAGTAGAGTTGAAACGATTACTCTATCAGTTAGCTGATCAGAAGACTAAGTCCAAACTAAGTATTTCTGAGGGAAAGTGTGAAAAAAAATCACTGGTTCTAACTTTATGGAAGTAGTACATAGTTTTCTTAGTTCTCCTTGGAGTATTGGTCTGACAGTTGTAAAGCATCAGCTCAGCCTTTTTTTTTTACTTGTTAGAAACCAAACAGCATATTGATAAATAATGGACCTGATAATGAAGCTAACCACTAGTTGCAGACCAAGGGCTAAGAAGACCTCTGCTCAGGCCCACACAGTGCTGTTGGTCTTTCACTTTGCATACCCTGTCAGGAAAGCTGAACCATGGACTGAAACTGGAGAGGGTATGGAGATCTATACAGGGCTAGATATAGTTAGGGGCAGGGCAGAGGACAGGCGGAGTGAGACCGGGCAGGCATGAGAAGGGGAGCAGGCTAAATTCAGACAGTGATACATGCTTGGCAGAGGGTGATGCTAATCTTAGCTCTTTCTCAGAGGTGAGAAGAGGGGCCTGTCTATATTTGCTGCCATAAATAAGCATACTGACACAGTTTTAGGTGGCCCTCTGGGCAGCAGCCAGCCCTTAAGGCCAGCTTGGCCGTGCTGATTATTCTTAGATGGTGGTGTATAGAGAGAGTAGGGTGACAATGGCTATAAACTGATCTGCTTATTGCACTTTCCTCTCAAAAGGGTTCAAGGTGTAAGTGTGTGGATGGTGAGGCACTCTAATCACAGCCAGTGAATTTACAACCCCAGCAAGAGATGGGACCAGGTGCAAAGCTACCTATAGGTCCGTGCGGGGGTTGTGGGTTCTGGCTGTATTTGGTCTCAGAGCCTGTGACGGACACTGACACCTGTGGGTTTACTGATCTAACACCTCATTTTGAATGCCCTTTGAAAACAGGTCGCATCAGGGAAAGTATTGTGTAAAACAGTGGGTGTCACTGCAAAACCTTAATGTTTTATCATTTCAAGCATAACAGGACATATGAAAACAAAATCACTCACGTGCATGTGGGCATTTACACTCACAGTTTACATTCTGCATGTTATACTTGGAATTTAGATGAAGTACTGCCACCTGCTGGTGATTTGAAAGCAATGCAAGGTTGCCTCTGTGATGAAAACCTCAGATGAAAAGCTCAGCACTTTCTACTTGGGGCATGCCTGGACAGCACATCAGCTCAAATCACTGAACCACTAAATGTTTCATTAAGTGTCTCTATTAAGAGATATTAAAACTCAATCAATCTAATCTGCAGTCACTAAAACCTTGAATATACTGTCTCCAATATGACTATGATGTGCACATAATAGCAGTAACTAAAGCAAATTTCTGGTTCCTTTGCAGTGATTCTCACTCAATTGGTTGGTTGTGATTCAGTGTCTAGCTCAACCCAGCCGCCACTTTATTAGGTACACCTTGCTTGTACTGGGTTGGCCCCCTTTTGCCCCTGAAGAACTGCCTTAATTCCTAATGATGTAGGTCCAACAAGGTGATGGAAGCATTCTTCAGAGACTGTGGTCCACATTGACATGATAGCATCACACAGTTGGTGCAGGACTGACGGCTGCACATCCATGATGCTCCCGTTCCACCACATCCTAAAGGTGCTCTACTGGATTGAGATCTGGTGACAGCAGAGACTATTTGAGCACAGTGAACCACTGAACAAGTTTGAGATGATTTGAGCTTTGCCACATGGCGTGTTGTCCTGCTGGAGGTAGGTATTCGAAGATGGGTACACAGTGGTCATAAAGGGACCGACATGGTCAGCACACTGGGGCTGCTGTGGCTCAGAGAGAGAGTGGGTCTTCCACCAGTCAGAAGATCAGCAGTTCAATCCCCGGCTCCTCCAGTCTGCATGTCGAGGTTTCCTTGAGCAAGATATTGAACCACAAATTGCTCCCAATGATGCTTCCATCGGGTGTGTGAGTGTGTTTAAAACTGAGTAGCAGGTGGCACCATGTATGGTAGCCTCGACCACGTGTGTGAATGGGTGAATGTGACTTGTAGCGTCAAATGCGCTATGAGTAGTTGGATGACTAGAAAGGCGCTATACAAATGCAGGTCCGTTTATTATTTACCATCCACAAGTAGGCTGTGGCATTTGAACAATTCTCAGATGTTAGTATGAGGCCCAAAGTGTGCCAAGAAAATATCCCCCACACCGTAACCACCAGTCAAAATTGTTAATACAAGGCAGGATGGATGGCTCATTGGATATTTATTAAGAGCATTCTCTGTAAACCCTAAAGTTGGTTGTGCATGAAAATCCCATAGACCTGGGACATCACCCATTGGTGAGCCTCACGTTTGGTATGTTGGCTATCACCATATTGGATTTTTGGAACCAGAAGTGACCCGAGGTGACTGTATTTGGACAAATTTAAAATTTGTCCTACATAAAAATGAACCCTTGTACAGTTGTCATGAACAGGGAAATGAGCTATAGAGACCAAAACTGTTTTTGTACTAGGCTGTTGACAGGTTTATTTCTGCTGTAAAGTTGGGCATTTTAACATGAGCATCTATGGGGATTGAATCAGTTTTGGAGTCAGCCTCAAGTGGCCATTATAGGAACTGCAGTTTTTAGCACTTCTTGTTGACTTCATTTCTCAGACCCTGAGATAGTCTCGCGTGACTGGCCTCCCTTACTTCGGAATGGGAGTCTGGGGACATTCATCTTTCGTTTTGTAATAGAAATGGGCGGGGATATCCAGACCACGTGACGGCATTGCCATAGGTGCGGCACATATGTTACATGTAACAGAGACGTTGCAGCTCTGCAATATAGCTGAATCAAATGAAATCATATCCATTTTAATCTATTCTTGCAATGCACTGAACACTTCCTTTTCTGTTGTACTACGGACAACAATGCGGGGAACAGCAATTCCGGTGTAGGTGGGTGTAAGGCAAAGTTAATCAGCCGTTGGTCAAGGAAGTACAGAAGTACACAGATTTGGATCCAATCACATCACTGCCGCTGGGAGCCAGCGCTAGTTCTATTACAACTTTCCTGTGGGAATGTCCACAGACGACAGAGTCAGCCACCGTGCTGACATCATTGGTGTCTGTGTAAGAGACTACCCCTGAGATTGCTGCTTTGAAAATCCCAGTAGATTAGCTGTTCTTGAAATACTCTAAGGAGCCCATCTGGTACCAACAACAATGCCATGTTCATAGTCACTTGAATCACCTTTGTTCCCCATATTGATTGCCTGATGTCAGACAGAACTGTCAACTTGTTATGCTCAGTCAACTTGAACTCAGTGGAGTGGGCAGACTGAAAGGCCTGGACCCAGGCAACCATTTTGATGCCTGGTTTGAACGTCAGCAGATCACCTTTCCCATGTCTACTTGCCTAAATGCACTGAGCTGCTGCCATGTGATTGGCTGATTAGATGTTCGGTTTGCATTGACGTATAACAGTAGTAACAACAGCACGTTATTTCCTTTGCATCAGTTCTCACTCCAGTGGTTGGTTAGAATCAAGCGTCTAGCTCAAAGAAACATTTGTTGGACAGACCAATATGGAGAAGTGAAACTAGTGTTAGTTCCCTTTTTTTTAACCCAACTCTGTACTAAAGAGCTGAGAACAATGCCTCGTCAGTCAAGATAACTGAGAGGCATCTCTTTGGGAATTCTTCTTGGATGCATCCTTCGGTTCATAACTTTATGAGAAATACAGTTTCTCTGTGAGAAAATATTCTATGTGGTGTGATAAAAGCTTACATGGTGCAATTAGGGTTGAAGACCTATACATAGGGAACCACTCTGGGCCTCATAATGTAGAGACACATTGAAACATGGGGAAACATAAAATGCAGAAGAGTCATCACTTACGTAACCTCCAGTAATGTTCCGTACTTTGTATGGCCTTCAGTGAAAGGACATGAGGATATGAGAACATCTCAATAAAGGGATGACCTTTTTATTTCTTTGTGATATTCTGTACAGTTCTACTGCTATATTTATACACACTTCTTCAAATTAAACAAAATAAATTGCAAAAAAAAGCATCAAGTCTCGGCATCCTTGACATATTATCATATGGATGAGGTGGACCATGAAATAAATAACAAGCACGCACGCACACATGCACGCACACACACCCACACAGAGAGTTTGTTGGAGAGACAAATGTGTTGAGAGTCGGGGAAAGAAAGAGAAAAATACATGTACAACACCACCCAAGAAACGTAGATTTGCACACATGCTAAAGCACCCACACATCCACGCAGGCACCTGTGTGCTGAAACACACCTTACATACGTAGATCCACAGGGGCACATGAAACAAAAGGCACTGCCAGCAGGAACAGCTTGGGCTTTGGGTGGTGGCGTAAAAACAAAGAACAGGTTTGGGTTTACTGAGAAGCATGTGCTTATGGACGACGAGCCTCATTTATCAGTATTTATATTGTATCTAAAGGGTGAAAAATAAGCCTGTGTGCGCATGAGAAATGTTTACAGTAAATGCTATGGATAGATGCATTCATTTTATGTTACATGCATGTCAAATATGTTTTCCAAAACAACCTAATTTGCAGTTGTAATGTGTTATATTACACTCAATGCATGTTTTTATACTTGATAAGTGAGGCCCAATAAGGGAGCGCTGATCACACACAGACACTCATTATAAAACACAATTCACAATATCCTCCCTGCTCTATATGAGCGCACACACATACACCCACACACACACACACACACACACACACCAACCAGTAGGAATGATACCAAAAGAATATTAATATTCATCGCAATAACAACAAAGTTAAACCTTGTCACTCTTTTCCAGTGTCTACATAATACATATGCATTGCAAACACGTCATTGGTACATCATAGCCATTATCATGAACTTTATATATTTTTCGTTTCTTTTTTTGGGGTGGAAGGTGGGGAGGTAAAAAGAAAAGAGAAGCAGAAATGCATGCCCAGCCCCAGAGCTGTGGGCCCTTCAGTAACTGCATCTACATGTGCAAAAACAGAAGCTGGTTAATTAATTTCTTTTTTACATACACCACCTTTATAATTAGATAAACTTCCAAATGTCTCTCATCCCTTTAAAATCCTCTCAATAGATCTGTCCCTCTGAGCTTTGGTGTGAAAATCCCATCACATTCAAATGCAACCCATATAATAACAGTGTAAAATCACTTTTACAATAAAGTGTAAAATCTGTGAAGGTATGTGTTTTGCCTTGCTTGGCAGTTCGTGCAAGGTTGGTTGAATCTGGATTTAGGGAGGGAAAATGGAATAACAGTTAAAGGGTAACTTTGGTATTTTTCAACCTGGATCCTATTTTCCTGTGATTTTGTGTCTAAGTGACGAATGGAGACACAGTTCCTGAAACTGGTTCGGTATTGAGCGAAAGCGCTGCGACACAGGCTGCAATGTAATGTTAAAGGGCAATCGTGCGCCATCAATTATCATCCACTTAAAGTGCTTTTTTGCCACTGACAGGCTCAGATAGTTTTTTCAAGTGTCTGACAACATTATGGAAAGGATTCCTACAGAGATAGATCTTTTTGTGAAAGAGTATGATCCTTTTTGTTTAGCCAGAAACAGCCCCAAAATCGCCACGGTCGAATCCACCAGACTCCATTTAAATAAACAGTGATTTTATCATTATAAAACACTCTTCATTCAAAGTCGACAGACACAAAATAACACTCACAAAAGCTGCCTTGGTTCCTTCTTTCACCGTTCCAGCAATCCACAACTCTAATTTGGTTGAAATGAACCCTCAGTTCACCCAGTTAGGTGTGAAAATATGCTGCCTCTATTCACTATTCACTGTTTATTTAAATGGAGTTTGGTGAGTTTGCTGACAGCAATTTCGGGTCTGTTTCTAGTAAAACAAAAAGATTCTTACTTTTTAACAAAAAGGTCTATCTTTGTAAGGATCCTTTTCATAATGTTTTCAAACACACTAATAATCTGAGCCTGACAGTGAAAGAAACAAGCACTTTTACTGGATGTTAATTGATGGCGCACAACTGCCCTTTGACGTTACATTGCAGCCTGTTTCACAGCTGTGGGCTGCAGCGCTCTCATTTAATACTGGACCAATTTTGAAATTTGTCTCCATTAGACATAAAAAACATGGGAAAATAGGGTCCAGACTGAAAAATACCAAAGCTGCCCTTTAATGTCATAAAAGAGGTTAGATTTGTGTGGTAACTGGGTCAGATTGAAGACCTTTCTGTCAGCGAAACACCTGAAAGCGTCTTCTAACATGTTGTTAAACTAGGAAATTGAAATAATAGAAACAAATAAAAAAAGCTGAGATTTTGGACAAAGTGGGCTAAAACGGGGTGTTGAAGGGTGGATTTCGGTTTCTTTCCTCCTTTAGGTTGTCTCTTTGCTCGACGCATGCTCCCTGAGAAAAATCAGAGAATGGATCTCACTTTCTTATCTTTCCATGTCTTGTTCCAGCATCCACAGCCTTTTGCCTCAAGCCTTGACTCCAAACACCTCCCTCACAAATCCACATGTTTATATTCCGGCACAAAAATAACACATCTGGTGATAACCCTATACATATATTCCAAGAAAAAAAGAACACTCAGTATGATTGTCCTTCCACCAAAGAGTAATCATGCCTTCTGTTTTACTTCTAACTCTATGTGCAGGGGGATGAGCTGAGAGAGACTCATGCATAAGTAACACTTGCAGTAGCAGTAGCAGCAGCAGTAGCAGAAGGAGAGGGAAATTTTTAAAAACACTAATGATTCATATCAGTCCCAAACGAGATCTTAAGTCAGACTTTCAGATCTTGCGTCGCTGTGATCTTTCTGTGTGTGTCCTTGGCAATGAAAGCACTGCTTTTCAAATCAGCTAGCAGACCACACACCCTGTAGCCTTTCACGTCGCTTTCAACCCCTGATTCTCTCCTCGGGGAGTGGATGTGTGGATGGTAGGGGGGCTTGTATGCGTCCTGAGAAAGGGTATGCATCTGTGTGTAAATGTACTGTATGTTTGGGTGTATGTGTGGAGGGTGGAGACAAGTTCAGCTCCGGCTCCAGTCTCTGAATAGATCACGGGTGTTGAGGGGGAGGGGGTCAACGTTCAAAGGGTCAGTCTCTCCCTGGGTTGAGGTTATAAGGTAACAGGTGAACGGGTCAGGGGTCATGTTGTTGGAGGGCCTGTTGTAGTTTCTTTCGGTACATGGTGTATTTTTGTTCCACTGCCCGCACACGCTCCGCCTCCTCTTTCTCCAGGATTACCAGGAAGTTTTGTAGCTCAGGGACAGAGAATGCATGCCACTGTCAGAGAATGAGAGAAGCTGATTATAATACCACTGCAGAAAATTTGTTTTTGTATCAAAAAGGAATGTTACCTCAGCCTTTATAAATCCCCTTTATTGCCAACTAAAGTGTGTTTGTGTGTGTTTTCTCACCTCCACCTCTCCAGTCTCATTTTCCTTGAGGACAAAGCTGAGCTGCTCTGCGTCAGGCCCTGCTATCAACCTCAGGAGAAGTGGACGCTCACATAGAGGAAGCTTCTGGAACAGATCTGGAGGAGGAAAGCACAAAGAAAAACATCATTCAGTGCTGTCTACTACACGTTTTCTGCAAATGAGCTTTCAACCAGGTGTCTTGTCCTCACCCTGTCCGTCGCGGTGCGTCTGCCTGTACAATGCAAATTTGCGGGGATTGTCCAACACCATGAACTTCTTCAGCAAGCCCTGGATGACCTCTCTGGTGGTGGTCAGAGAGCTGATGTGGATCTGCTTCACACAGTCACATGGTAGGTAGAAGGATGTTCTCTTTTCGCTCTGCGCACAGTCCGTCCCTTCAGTGTGGCCGCCTGCCTGCTTGGACGCTCCTTCTGAGCCTGCCGCCTCCACAGCGGGGACTGTGACTGGTCGACTGAGCCTCAGGTGGACCTTAATGAAACCTGTGTAGGATCCATCTGAAGCCTGGAACGCACAGAGATTAAGGGAGACAGTAAGAGATTGAAGGCATGTTTCAGTGCTGACATGTGTGTTATAACAGGACTGGAAGGAGGTACTGTATGTTGGATGCTGTATGTATGTACTGTACGCAGGTAACAGTAACATTAGCCATGATAGCTAGAAAAAAAGCCTACATTGCATGACGACGAAGCTGTTACTTTCAGTTTTCAGGTGATTTGCCAAGCTTAGTATAGATGTGGGACATGCCAGTTTCCTTAGTCATATCTGACACTCAACATTTTGGTGGTCATCTTGGTTGATTTTGATTCTATTCCAGATGCTTGACCTTTTGGACATCTTGAGAGCATATCGCATATTTTCGATGAGAGTGAGTTGGAGTCACAAAACTATCACTAAGGTTACATTTCCTTGTCTGACAACAGTGCATTCAAATACTGATTTAGACAGTGATTACAACGGCAACGATTGAAGCTTGGAGGCTTGTTTCTATCTGAATGAAAGCGAGGAAGTTATAAAAACTGGTTTCATTGTTAGTTTGACCTTAAACAGTACAGTACATTGCGCAGCGACAACAAGAAAAACTCACCAGTTTCATGCCATTTTCAGAGACTTGAGCGTTGTACTCTTCTATCCTTGTCCGCACCTCTTCTTCCGACAGGTCCTTTGTTCCTTTCTCCTCTTCCTCCTTTGTTTCTTTCTGCTGTAAATCAAAAACAGAGAGGTTGTCAGAATCAAAATATCTGGTAGTAGCAGTGTTGTGTTTTAACCAGCAGATGGTGCTGCTTCCTACACAATTTCTGTTGAAAAAAATCTTGCTTTGCTCAAGTTTATGAATAGATGTCTAAATACACCAGAATCAAGAGAAACCCTTCTACCCTGCAAACCTTTAAAAAACACAAGTGGACCCACTGACTTGTGGGCATATCAGGTGTCATATTTGGTTTGAAACAAGATTATCAAGGCTGATTCCTGCCCTACTTGTGACAACACCCTGCCACCCTCTCCTATCCTCCATCTTTGTCAACCTCAGGAGGCAAAGCTGCATCTCTGACTGACGGTGATGGAGGGATTCTTATTGCCACTACACCCTCTCTTCTTCCACAGCGGGGTTACTCGACTCCGCGGCTATACATAGGGACAGGAAATGTTGTGAATGGAGCACATCATGCATTCAGCATCACAGCACGAGGATATTGACAGGGTTGCCTCCCTCTCACTCTTACTCATTTGTCTCTGTGACTAAACAGATGAGAAAGAGGGAGAGAGAGAGAGGGAGGGAGGGAAGGAGCAATGAAAGGAAAAAGGAGGCGATGAGGAGGGAGGCAGGGAAAAAGGCGAGTAAGGGGTGAGGAATGATGAAAGAGCGGCTGCTGAGCCAGCCTTAGCAACACAGAGTTTGACTGGGTTATTTATAGTACAGTGGGATGCATGCTCTCTATCTCACAATAGCATTTTTTTTTCTTCCCTTCTCCTGTTCGTTTGCATTTTCTGGGGCAGAGGAAGAGAGAGACAATGTGTGTGTGTGAGAGAGAGAGCGAATGCAGGGCAGGAATCGTTTCTGTAGGGGAGTCCTCGGGTTGTGCGATGAAGTCACCGTTTCATTCAACACAGATGCAGTGTGCAAGAGCATGAGTGTGTCTCTGTGTATGCACACAAATAGACTGAAGGTACTAAACAACACACATACAGCACAAGTGTAGCTTAGCTCATCCTGGCTGACATTCAGCAAAAGGAGGTGACAACACTGTAGCATTTAGAGTTTCAAGGCTGTTTGAAGATAGATGCCAGGACAGAACTCTGTGTGTGTGTGTGTGTGTGTGTGTGCGTGCGTGCGTGTGTTTGCTGTTTTATGTGTCCATGTGTGAACAGGAACAGTGAAAAACAGGGGCTTCTGATTTTGCCTACCACATAGCTCATTCTTTTTGTTGCTACTTTTATCTCCTCCACACTTATCATCAGCCGCTCCTCTGTGCAATTATGGACCCACTATCATGGTATTTGTCCATGCTGTGGTGAACGCAGCTATTATTATCACAGCATGTAACAATCTGAACGATTGAGATCCCTTTTAATTAGGACATAAAACACAGTTTGAATATTTAAAGTTACAGCCCTGAGGCATCATTCCAGGAAAATATTGTAACTGCTTGCCCTGTCTTAAAGGTCCAGTGTACAAGATTTAGTGGCATCTAGAGGTGAGGACTGCAGATTGCAAGCATATGGAACTTGTCCTCGTTAGAATTCCTCAAGTCTTCATTGTTCAGGAGGTTTTCGCCGTGAGCCGCAGGGTTCTCTTTCTCTCCAAAACAAATGGACCAGGTGATTTGAACTGGTTAAAACACTGAATTAAGCAGGTTCATGTTACAAATCAGTGTTTCTCCAGTGCTGTTTTGCATGTCGGAAATGAGCACAGACTAATGTGTGCTCACCTTCTTTGTCTGACAACTTGAGAGTCAGACATTCAGGAGGTTTTTGTTGGGAGCCGAATTATCTGCGGAGCTCTCTTCCTCTCCACAATAAAAAAGGACCTGATGCTTTACGCTGATAAAAACACTGATTGTAGCAGTGCTAGGGTGGCAAATGAGAAAACATGGATCCAATCTTGAGTCAGTGTTTGGTTTATTCATTCTGGGCCACTGTAGAAACATGGCAATGCCACACGGCGGATGAGGACCTGCTCCCTACGTAGATATAAACAGCTCCTTCTAAGGTAACGATAATGCAACGAAATCAACGAAGAACACATACTTATTATATTATATTCAATTTCTGCCAATATGTCGCCCTATAACCTTCACACTGGACCTTTAACTTAAGTTTAAAAGACAGGGAAAATCCTATCTTCCTATAACGGAAGCAATTCCTAAACTTGTGGCTGTTTTCTGTCCTGTCTCAGATGTCTTGTCTTATCTTTATACCTTAAGGAAATCTGAACTATAACTGTAAATCTGATTAACCCTCCAATTGGCAGTCGTCCTTTCATGCGTGTATCTATGATGAGAATGTGTCAGTAGGCCATTCGAGCTGGACAAGACATAATATCAACATAATATAATAATCCTCAACCTCAGTCTAGGAAAAATGTAGTGAATTTGTCATCTGTACGACCACTGGCTGAACCCCATGCTTCCTTGTAGGAATCTCCAGAGCTGGACGTAGCATGTTGATCAAATTCAAAATTAATCGTCTTGGCAGTTGATATATACCCATTGATACATGGTCCAAGAAATTTAAAGTGACATCATACAGTTTGAGTAGCCTTCTTTAATCCTTACATTTGTTCATGTCGTTCCCCATCTTCATTACCATTACCACACAGGCCTCACAATCATGCTGCTGCCATTTATGGCAGTAATTCTGAATTAAGGACAGGGTCTGTGCCATCCTAACTTCACTTGAGTAATCCCTAAAATAGATAGCTGAATTCCTATCCTAAGATCAGATTTTTTCAAAATGCAGTTAGGAAACATGTTTCTGTGATAACAAAAATCCTAAATGTCATCCTAAACGGAGATAAGATAGGATTACAGAGTTTCTGTAATAAGACCCCTGGTTCTGTGTCTCCACAGACTCATGAATACATAATAATATAAAAACCCATACAGTTTTATAAAACTCTGGTGGTTAAACATTAAGCATGTACGGCAAAATCAAGGATTAAGAAAAGACTCTGAGGGATACAGAGAGTTGACTTGTATCCAAGATTCCTCCCAAGTCTACGGCAACAAAGTGAAAAGAACCTCGCAGGAATTCCTGCGTTTGTATGCATGTTTCTAAATGTATCAGAGGCAGTGCCCTGCCCTCCCTTTCTGCATACCAGTGAGAGTGGTCAGGGGACAATAGAGCAGGACAATAGAGCAGTTTCCGCCCCTGAGAGTTCCACAAAGTCCTGGGACACTGCCTTGCTCGGACCAGGTCACAAGGGAGCAAATAGCCAGCAAGGCACAGAAACAGAGACAGATGTGAACACTGAAGGGTTTGCACAGTCTGTGCTGTGATGAGGGGCTGACACCTTGGTCAACTTGATGAAAAATATGACACAAAAATCATCTACATTCCCCCACTGCATCTGTGGTTTCAGAGCTCTATTCTAACAGGTTCAAGGATCTTAATTTTAACTCAGCATACCCAGTTCTAGGCACGGAGCATCCAGACAAAAATGTACCTGATGACACAAGTTGAAGTACAAATGTGCTCTCTTCACTGAAAGAATACGACAACTAAGGTTCATCTTTACCTAGAAAACACAGGCCTCTGGCAATAAGTACCAACTGAATGACTGATCAGTGTCTGTCTGATAATAACAATATTACAGGTGACAGGTCCAGGTCAGCTGATCCAGCTTTATGGTGTGATTCAGACAGATGTAAAGCAGCTTAACGTGTGTAAGATATCTAGGACTGTTACATAAGGGGCGCACACATATATGTACACATGCCACACACACGCGCACACACACCCCTCAGGGTGACATGATGCTCTCACTCTGATGAGATCAGACAAGTGAGGTCATGTCACTGCTTGAAATGTTGCAGTAAAAACTAACCTGACCACCTTTTTGTAAACTTGAACTGACTGTTGACTTCAGTCAAACCTGCGTGTGTGTGTGTGTGTGTGTGTGTGTGTGTGTGTGTGTGTGTGTGTGTGTGTGTGTGCGCGATTGACATCATGATCTTCAGGTAACTCTAGTCTTCGAGATCTATTACAACTGGCCAAGATTGAGTAGACGGCCCATAATGTCAGAACTTAACTAGCAATACTCAAATAAATAAATAAATAAGCAAAAAAATGAAGACAAAATTCACACACACACATCTCCCTGTTCATCTGTGTTTGTGAGGACCATCACTGACATAATGTATTCCCTAGTCCTTTACCCTAACCTTAACAATCACAGCTAAATGCTTAATCTCAACCCTTGCCCTAACCTCAACATAAATCCCTCAAACTGGCCTTTGAAGAAGTGAGGACTGGCCAAAATGTCCTCACTTTCCAATAATGTCCTCACTCTGTTGAGTTAAAATGTATTTCGGTCCTCAACATGTAGCAAGTACGAGTATACATACGCACACACACTGATAACAGTGTATGCGTTAGCACAACCCCTTTACTGGGTCAAGTGTCGAGGAGAAGAAGCTTGATGGAGAACACACGCTGATTCTATTTCACAGCTCAGAGATCGCTGTGTGCCAGCACAGCCAGCAGTACACACACAAACGCACACATACACACAATTAGCATATCAGACTGTGTCAATACGAGATTACAAGTGAGGTATTTTGATGTTGTATCTGATCGCAGTGGTGCTAATCTAACTGCTTTATATAGTGTTATAATGTAAAGCTATGCATCATATTTAAAAGTTTATGTTTTTTATGTCTAGTTTTTATCTGCGAAATAAACTAGTGCAGTGGAGTGAAAATATCAAACATTTTCATCGGAATTGTAGTGGAGAGAAGGTGTAGAAAAAAACTGAAATACCAGTACTTTATAAGTGTATGTGATACAGTACAGTTCTATATTAAGTGCCATATTCAGTCCACCTCCACACTTTGTTTCCACAGCATTGCTTGATGTGTGCAGTACATGAGACACTGCAGAGGGTTATTATGTGAATGTGTATGTGAAAACGCTTTTTGTACAAAAGCGATGCAACTCATTCATTTTCACTGCATCAAAAAGCAGAGCAGGACAAACTGAGCATACCCCCTGCTCATCACAGTGGCACACACACACACACACACACACACACACACACACACACACACACACACACACACACAAAACACATTAAAGCTGGCTGGCTAATCTGGAGCAAAAGGCTCAGCTCTGGAAATAATTCATAAAGAAAAGAGGATCTGGACTCCCCTTCTGCTGTTTTGATGAATGTAAGTATCTCCTTGTGTGTCTGTGGACATAAATGCACACATACATGGGAGCAGACTTTACACAGAGACACATTTTGAAATCTTTGTACACAATATATATGACAATGTGTCTCACAGGATGCCACAATGATCTTTACATTTCCTTTTCATATTCAAATACAGGAAATAAGCAGGACACTTTCACTGCATGGCTACTTTTAATAAGTCTAAATTCAAGAGCCATGTTTGATAGCTGCCTGTACTGATATGCTAATATATCAAACCATTTTTCTTTGGCTGCGTAGTGCCAGAGAAATCAGGCACCATCAGCTGGCAGCCCAGACAAGCTAACCCCAATACCCTTCTGTCTCAGCAGCACGGCGGCAACCCTAACTCCACACGCTGACAACACAGCTGGTCAATTATTCAGAGATTATACCTTCTCCAAGTCAGACACCAAAGGCACTGCCAGGACAAGGACAGCAAGAAGAGGGCTGAGCATGTTTTACATGGATGCAAATGACTGTGTGTTGTTTTGAGAATTTCATCTCCTGGCTTTTTGTGCAACCAGAAACAGGCCGAGTCCACACATACACAGATATGAAAACATAGCTTTGTCTATGTGTTTTGGCCTTTCATCCACATCAACCTGTGTTTATCTCACTGAAAATACACCTTTAATAAAACTCCACGAAGGGTGAAGATTTTCAGAAACTGTTTTCAGCGTTAACGTGTGGACAGGGAGCTTTTTCACTTTAAATGTCAGAGTGTTTCCTCCTATGTGAGATGACACAAATGAGGTGACATTTTGTACAATGGCGGATGTAACCACAGTAGTGCTGGCTCTAGCCTTGCTTACAGCACCTGCATGTTACATGTTTACACTTAAATGTACAGTTATGTTTCCACTATACTGAGAAACAGAGGCGTCAAAATGTGCTACAGAGGTCAATGCTCCAGGTGGCCATCTGGTAAGACTTTTTTTCAGGCTTCTGATTGGCTGGCATCTTCTTATCGTTCTTTGCATGGCTTTAGGGTTAAGGTTACATTGCTGTCTATTGGTTTGGCATGCTCTTGACAGACCTTTAATTGTGTTTTGCATTTTCATTTGGACAGAGATAGTTTTATATCAGCAATTTTTTTGAGAACAAATGAGTGAAAAACCCCGTTTTCAAGAAATAACCATGTTTGTATGGACTAGGCCACACTTTCTTATTTTCTATCTGCTTCACTCCCCTCTCCTTTCCCTACAGAAAATCATTCAATCTCCTGCTGTGCATCTTGGGACAAGCCTTAACAACACACAAGTAGCACCTTACACCCCGCAGTGCCAGTAATACTGTACTGGAGTTTTAGTATCTGACACAATTATGTGTGAGGTAATTAAATGTACAGTGTGTGCCAACAAAACCACACGTTGCTATGGTAACTGGGAAAATGGTTTGCTACAGTCAAGTAGTTGCCCGACCCACACACAAACACACACACACACACTTGTTCTAGTGCAAAAGTATCAGCTTTGTTTCTACGGAAACCCCTCCCACGCACTGTAGAGAAGAAGCCTCTATGGAATCTGTAGGTTAACATCATTAACTCAGCACCTCTGTTGACTTTGCCAGCTTGAGATGAAACCACAAGACCTCACTCTCCGGACTATGGTGCTAAATCTATGCGAGCCACTCACATGATGAATGAGCTGCCAAAAGGCATCAAGGTTGGTGAACAAGGCTAACAGGCCGGCGGATCGATGTAACACAACAGCTGTATGGCAGACAGTAACCTCTTCCTACACTCTCACACACCTACAGGCCTGCTTAAAAATGCACAAACACCACCACTTCCTCTCCATACTTCTGCTTTTTGGTAACATGTTTTTGACATACGAGGCAGTTTGGTTCCCAGCCCAACTGAAACACCCACCATTTGACCCATCTGAGTTTGTCTTACTCTTACAGTTTCATCTGTCAGAGTGACCGTTACCCTGATTCTGTACCTTAGCTGCATGCTTGGGCTTGCGGAAGAATGAGGTCTTGGCTGTGAAGAAAGTGAAGTCTTCCTCATCCAGGCTGCAGTACCCACTGCTCATGCTGTTACTGCTGGTCATGGAAGGGGTCAGCACCGTATTGACAGTCATGGAGAGGTCCAGAGTTGGCCCCCGGCACAGCACCAAAGCAGCACGTTGACAGCTTGAGGAAGTGCTGGTTTATCTTGAAAAAAATGCAGATGTGACACTCAGCCACGATCAGAGTCCCCACGCTTCTAACTGTCCTTTACTCATCCAGGAAAAGTCAGCGCTCCTCTGCTGATGCATCCAGAAGACGTTTATGTCCCGCCTGTGAGGGCGAGACAGGTGAACTCGGCTCAGATTCGGCGCTTTGCGTGCCACCAGAGAGGGGACCAGGAAATCTGAGATCGAGCTCAGACGTGTCACTTCCTCCTGACGTGCGTGTGTGTGTGTGCTCTGACGCCGGTGTCACAAACACACCATATAGTATATGCACCTGGTCATTAGCTACATACAATACTCATACACAGTATGCAACAGTCCCATAGACACACACACACACACAGGCACACGCTGGTGTCATGGAGTCAGTTTACAGGTTGGTTTCAAGTTAACCCTGCTCACCTGAGAGTCCCTGTCACACCCGCAAACCTACACTCATAAAGGCATGCATGCAATACCACATCCTGCTTTCCTGTGTCTGTGTCTCTGTCTGTGTCTCTGTCTGTGTCTCTGCGAAGAAACAAAGCTCGGTTTCAGTTCAAGTCCGGCATGTATGTGTGTGAGCATCCATCCGTTCCTGGAGTCCAAAGTAAACAGCAGCAGGAGATCTATTGGCCGCAGCAACAAGACGCTCACAGACCCCGGCGCTGCCTCCTCTCTCCTCTTCTCCCCGTTGCTTTGGCAATACTAGCAGAGAGACGGATGCCTCCCACTCAGCCTCTCTCTCTTTCTTACACTCTCCCTTCCTCTCTTCTCCTTCCCCTCTTTCTCTTCTGTCTCTTTGCACCCGCTTTGCTCCCTCACTCTCTTGCAGCCTTGCTCAACCATCTGTGGTTGAGTGTGTTATCAGCCTGCGAGCACCCTCCCCCTTCTCCCTCCACTCTCCCTCCACTCTCTGTCTCTCTTCCTGCAAGCGACTGCACCCTGCAGAGCATGGCCACTTCCTCTTACACAGAGAGAGAGAGAGGTATGGGTGAGTCGAAAGAGAAACGCTGATGACTGAGAGATATGAAGCCTCACAGCTCCTGTTTTACATACGTAAGAGCGGCAGTGACAGGAGACAGGAGAGAGGCTGGGGAAGATGGCTGCTTTTCTAGTGAGAATCTGCTGCAGGGCGCAACGGCTTATGAGAAGCCATGGCAACCACTGTTAACATGTGGCTTTTTAGCATTGTGCCATAATTAGGGCTAATGTTTCGACACCCAAACCAATCAGGGGACCGAAATAAACCATACACGAGCTACACGAGGGGGAAGGCTCTCAGTGCTTAAGGTGAGATTAAGAAATAATGAATGATTGCCCTCTGAATGGAGATTACAGTGACCTCTAACCTTCCACTGACCCTGCAACCTGGCCCCTGACTGGCAGTGACCCCATTGTCAAAAAGCAGCTAATGCCCTTGTCACCGCTGAGATTGATGCAGCATTCGCGCGTCTGTCTGCACACGCTGTTTCTGTGTGTGCAGTATGATTTTAAAATCTACTCAGACGTGATTATAGGTAAACCTATATGGCACTGGAGGGCCGCAGCATGCAGGGGCAGTGTGTCACCCTTTCATCGGGTGTCTTTCTGTCAGGTTCGAGTCGGTCGAAGACGGATTACCTGCGGCTCTGCTCCTCGCTTCCATCAGTGTAATCACTAAGGGAGGAGGCAGCGTGCAGGGGCTGGGAGGCTACACACACATACGCATACACATGCATGCTGAACGACACTCTTGCTGGCTTCAGGTCGATGAAGCCTTGTGTGCTGCATGTGTGTGTGTGACTGCAGTAGTGTATGTGGGGTGAGACGCAGATCAATTTCTGCTGATGCACACACAGTAAGGGGTGGTAAAGATAGAGGGGAGAGAAAACACAACCACACATACTCACTCGTATACATACACACACACACACACACACACACACACACACACACACACACAGAGCTGCAGCAGTGGCTATAAAACAGAGCAAAAGGGGAGAAAGAGGACTGCAGGAAATGAACTGTCATATCTCCTCTCGTCTGCAGTATTCGTGTTCTCTCTGAACCAAACAAGAGAGTGGAGAGAGACAGGCCTTAGTCACAGAGTTCACATACCTCCAAGACAGACATCCTCAGCACTAGCTTAATTCTGACTGTCGGCTCATTATCTTTAACTACACAGTCATTACACTTAGAAAGAAGTAGCAGTGGTTAAGCTAAAAATGACTCTACAAAAAAATGATATGCCGTAATTGTTTTGCAGCAGCCTGAACTGCATTTTGAGAAGCTGCTGCCAGTAAAAGACGATTTGGTAAAATGTGCTCAACTCATCATCCTCTTCCTCACTTGCTCCAATCCTCGCCATCTCCATCGTGTTTCAGGGTAGAATGATTGTGTGTATTCGCTCACTCCGCACCGGAGTACTACCTGGCACACTACCAGGGGTCCTAATTTTGCGTTATCTGTCCCCTAGGCAAAGAGTAGCTGCCAACATTCAGCTGGGGTTATCCAGTTTTTTCTCGTGCATGAATGTGCATGTGTATGTGTGTGTGTGTTTGGACCACATTGCGTGGGTGACTGAAGCTGGGATGCCAAGAGCAGCGTGTAGGCTCCTACTCTCTCAGGTTCCTGCACACGCACACATGTGCTTACACAAAGAGTGGGCAAAGCACTATTCTGAGGATGAATTTGACATAATTACTGTATCCTGTGGCTTGTACAGTATGAGAGTATTACAGCTGAAATGATAGATTTTCAGTTGAACTTCGAAGTATTGAAATAGTGGATTACTAAATATATTCCACTAGCACACACAACAAAGTGAGAATAGGTTGACGCAGCTATGCCAAAATGTAGGTCCCAATGGAGAACAGTGATTAGCCGAGTAGTTTGCATTCATTTTAGAGAAGTGATTTCACAGTGTCACCTTTTCAGGTACCTAGTGGTCAGAGACTTTGTTAAAAAACTCTGCCACATTACCTTCTGAAAACTACCAACTGGCTGCATGACTGTATCCATAAAGCCCCTACTGAGCACAACTCCCAGATTTATACAGTCGGTGGTTTCACCTTTCTTGGATCGTCCTAAATCAAAATGGAAGGGTGACTTTGATGAAAGGACATCCACACTAAATCTGGAAATCATGCATACCCTCCATATGTGTCAGACATACATTGATCCAATTTAAAACATTTCACGGACTATATTTGTCCAGGAGTAGGCTTGCCAAGCTCTACCCAGAATTACACCCGACCTGTCACTGGTGCAACCAAGACCCAGCAACTTTTAATCATTTATTTTGGGCCTGCCCTAATATGCAACAATTTTGGATTTTAAAAACACTCTCGTACATGTGTAACAAGGTCACAGACCCAGAGGCTACACTGGAAGTTTTTGGCATTGCTCAAGAAAATCTGAATCTGTCTCGAGCCCAGGCCCCCACTGCTGCTTTCTCACCACTTATAGCAAGACGTCTCATTCTATATGATCTATTGAAAATCCAATACATACATTAAAATAATCATAGAATCATAGAAGCAGAAGAAGTGATGACATCAGGATTGAATAAATCAAAGTTATACTAAAGGGTAGGAGAGATGGTGGTGACAGAGATTAAAACAGGAGGTGAGGGAGGCCATGAGAGCGACAGAGCAGGTGAAGGAGAGATGGAGGCACATCAGATGTGATAGAGCATACTCTGTCCTGGGAACATTCTGTGACCAAAAAAAGCAAATGAGCGCATATATAAATTTATAAGTAGACAACCGAGGAGGAGGAGGAGGAGGAGGAGGAGGTGGAGGAGGAGGGACGGTATGTTGTGAAAGAGGAGGATGGTTATGTAAGAGTGTAGGCCTGGAGAGATACTGCAGAATGAACCCTGCCATTACCCAATCCTGACTCATGTACACCTCTGAAACCATACACACACATTAGGAGTTAAGCACACTGTATTTTAGATGAATGTGTTTGCCCTTCTGTCATGCCCCGAAAAATGCCACAAATAGTTCCTCACATCCGTTTCTTAGTTCTTCTGGGGAATTGTTTTTGTGTATTTGAAGTTCTCACCCTGTGCTGAGGGGCTGCGGAGGAGCAGCGTCTCCTGGGAGATGGAGTTTCTTCGAGCTGTCTGTCCTTCTTGTTGCAGTCCAGACGGACCTTGCTCTGGCACTCCAGGTGACAGGTGTAGCTACAGTCTGATGGACACAAAAACACACCAATCAGAGACAAGGACACACAGTGGGACAGAACTAATCACTGTAAAGCAGTGAATAAAATGCATTCAAACACTGACCTTACACTGTAAACTATACTCCTCTGTGGTACATCATTCATCACCTGTTAGTGTGTGAGTTTGAAATAAACATCAAACAGGTACAGTCGCACTAACACTCCCCTTTACACAGGGAATGTGCTCCATCTAGTGGCTAATACCAGATGCACACCTACAAGGTACCACACTGCAGAGGATTTATTAACAAAACATACCTGACCATACACTTGTGTGTTTGAAATAAAAGGTACTTATACAGACCTGCACACACAAGACTTAATGCTATAACATGTCAAATTAGCCCAGCAGTAACGTACAACAATAAATCTCATAACTTAACCCTCTCATTAAACATTTAACATGCACTTCTGTATATCTCATTTGTCCATCAGATGGCAGGAAATACTTTGCTAAGTGCAGCTGTCTTCTGCTGATGACATATTACACAATTCATGGTGGACATGCTGTATGAGGTCCATTACAAAAAGGGAAGGGAAACAAATACTGTAATACAGACATACTGTATCATAACAATGGATAGCCAGCCTCCTACATATTCAAAGCCAACACACTGTAACAGTATAGCAGCCCTTGTATGGTCAACTCCCATCTTACTGCCCAGCGAGAAGAGAATAGATTTAGGTACTTCCCCCAAAACTTTCCCAAAATAGTCCACTGTTCTTTAATTTTTAGTTGGTCGCACATATGACAGCCTCGGCTTGTTTGTGTCTCGCAGACTTTATTGTGGCCAGAGGCTTTTCCTCTGAGACGCATACATCTAACTTCTCCTCTGCTGGTGAGATAATCCATACTAAAGCAAAAAAGAGATTTTTAAAACCGCATGAGCGGAGAGAGGACTGCAGTTTGGGGGGAAACTGTGAGTCAGATCCTTTTTGTGGTCCTCGAGCAGGAACGCTTCTTAAATAAAACACTAAACAGTAGGCTACACGCCATCGGTCAGAGTGAATAGAAACATTAAACTATTTCCACAATGTTCCGTTTAGTAGCAAATGCTTCAATATTTGCTTCAAAACAACACGTGTTTCCTGGTACACCTCTTTGTTGCTGCAGCCGGAGCTGAATGAACAAGCCGAGCTCAGCCTGGTTGTTTTTTCTGTCTACTGATATTAGTGTCTCTGTCTGTATCCTGCTAAGATAGGGACACCGCTGTATGTCTCACACTCAGCATCAGCTCTGTAACCATGGCAACAAGCCTTTTGATGACCACTGTAGAAAGAGAGGAGGTCACTGGTGGAAGGCTGCGTGTGGAGGTTTTTATGTATTTGGTATTAATTAGCTGTAAATGCTCCATGTATTTTGCACTGGCGTGGAAAATAGTAGGCCTGAGTATTAAAGCAGGGCCAAAGAGGAGAGAGTGAAGGGAGGCAGGACAGGGATTACTGACAGGAGGGACATGTCTAACAAAGAGGAAAGTTCAGATAGAGGATACTTTGCTCGTGACAGTTTAAAGGTCAGTGCATTAAGAGAGGGAGATGGACCTAAGTGTGTGTGCGTGTGACAGAGACAGGTTGGCAGAAAGGGAGAGAATAAGAGGGAAGGGCTGCGATGCCTCGTTGACAGGAGCGATGTGATGAGGAAAGAGGAGAGTTCAGATAAGGGATCCTCTGCTCATGACAGTTTAGAGGTCACTGCAGAAAGAGAGGAAGAAAGGAAGCACACAGGGGAGAGGAAGAGAGAAACTCCTTTCCTGTTCTGCCTTCCTTTATATACTCCATCCACCCTCTACTAATATACTCATTTATACCAAAAAGAAATATGATATTATTCGTGAAACAGAGAGTTATAAGAGAGGATCAATACCACTCTCATGTCTCTACTGTACATATGAAGCTACCAGCAGCCGGCTAACCTAGCTTAGCACAAAGACTGGAAACACAGGGAAAGAGCTAGCCTAGCTTTATCAAATCTACTTACATACCCCCTAAAAAGCTAACACCAATAGGCTATATGCACACAGTGGTGCCGACGTATTTCCGCTAAGACAGCTGCATCATTTCTGGGCTATAATTCCGCTGTATCGGCTGCTGTTATTTTTGTTAAGTGGTGACAATGTTTCATAAAAAGAACTTTAAATTTCAATGAACGGAAAGCACTACGGCTGAACATTGCAATGTGCTGGTAGGTTGATTTAGTTGCCTTTGGACGGACCTAGCCAGGCTAACTGTTGCCAGTCTTAGTGCTAAGCTAAGAGAGCTAGCTGCTGGTAGAAGCTTCATATTTGGCATATTTCCAGCTTTTCCTTAAAGGTTCTGTAGGCGACATTTAGAGCATTAATATAGCAGCAAACCACTGTTATGTGAGGACAGAGAGGAAAATGGCATCCTGAGTATGTGTGTTGTTATCCAAGCTTCTCTGTGTTTTGTTGTGGTAAGATGGTCCAGACGCATGCGCATGTTAGCGAGTGTGTATCCTACTGGCGGGTTTATTGTAGCGGTTACGCTAATATCGGGAAAGTGTCATCACAGAAGCATAGCGCTCACCCTCTGGTTTCTCCCTGGTTGATACCGTTAGCTCTGTCAGCACTGTCTCTGTTGTGAGAGCTATTTATGAGGGTAGCACCATTAGCTGCTAGCTGCTGGCTCGGCCACCTCCATGTTGAGAACCATGTGCAGACAACTTATATGCTCTGAATTTTGCATGGAGCCCCTTTAGAAGATGCCCTGTGGAGTTTTTGTAAACTCCCAACAAAGTTATGTTTACATGTACTGCTACTTACTAAAACACATCCTGTATTTTTTTGATTGTGTGCACACAATGTTGTTTTTAAAAACAGTGCTCCACAGTGCGACCAGTGGTCAAAAACTCCACAGGATGCCTTTAAACCTCATCTGTCTGACACTGAAATCAGTGTTTGTGTTGGATGTGGTTTCTTACAGAGCACCCTGCCCTCTGTGTTTGTCCTGATAACTGATCGAGAAGACAGGAATTACTGCCGGGCAAACTGCAGGGAAAATGGGAGAACCGCTCAGAAATGTTTCCCTGGTCCACACCTTCAGCGAGATACACCACTGTCAGCAAGGTTCACCTAGGATCCAGATTATTCCCACACTGATAAGACACACTTGTCTCTCGTTAGATAAACAAACAAAAAATAGGTGATGATATTGTGACCACACAAGGAGTGAGATATTTTGCTGACATCCTTGTGAAAACATATTGGACACCTTCTTTTAAACAAATCCCAGGGTCTGGACATAAGTTTAATTAAATTATAGGATTATGTTTAGTTCAGGTGTTACAGTACAAGGTTCTGACCTTAATGTGGAACTTGAGTGATTCTGACTTTTTCTTGTATGTATGCATATTAGCTGTTTGCATGTGTGCGCAGTGCACCTCCTTGAGATGCTGTACCAAGCATATGTGAGTGCTAATGAGCCGGGTGAGAAACTGCAGCAGTGATCCAGTGACCCAGCAGGAGTCTGAAGGTTATACAGGCATGCTGACACAGGCACAATCACAGAGAATCGCGAGGGAAAGAAGGAAAGAGAAAGCAAGAGAAGGGGAGTCAGCAAAAACAACCATTTTTCTTGTGTGATTTTTTTTTTTGGCGTGGCGGTAGAGACAAAACCCCCCACTGGACTTCATGTTAGGACCTGTAGGGGTTTCCCTTTTCGCTCTTCTGTGGAAAGTACATGGTTACGTAGAATATTAAATGGGGAAGTTGCTTGAAATTAAAGAGAGTGAAGCTGATTCCTCTCTGCTGGATTCCTGGGTCCACTTCTGGGAATGCCACAACAGGATTTGTTAGAAGAGCCCCATGCCACTGGATTCTACACATGCACGGACACATCATACTTCCATATTTACGTCATATTCCAGATAAGGCTGGAAAGTACCTTTTACTTTTTTTATTTACTTTTGATTCTCAAAGTCTGTACTGAACCGGGGAAACGAGCCTTCTTATTCTCTTCTCCCTTTGACTGGAAAGTGCTTCAGTCACATAAAACTTCAATAACCTGTCTCAGCGGATTCTTTTAATAGCGTTTATGATTTAAAGGGAATCGAATCTACTTGTCTTGTTGATCTTTTAATATACCATGTCTGTCATTATTCCACTTTATATTTCTACATATTTTATCAGAGGTCTGAATTATATGTTTTGTAACTTTGCAAGGACCCTCCAATAAAAGAAATGTCATCTCACAGAAGCATTTCCTGGTTAAATAGAGCTATTATAAAACTGTAGACACTTTGATGATAGTGAACACACCTGCATGGAGCGACCAGAGACACCAAAAGATGACTGTAATGAAGTTGAGCCATAAACACTCATCAGCATCAGTTCCTTCAGCACAGAGCCACCATGTCTAGGGTCTGTGTGTATTGTCTCAACAAGAGGAAGGGCTGCGGTGTTGTGTGTCGCCATGGTAGACTGGCCTCCGCTGCTTCTGCGGGGCATGAGATGCGTGCACAGACTCCCTCTTTGTTTCTCGTCCCATCATTCCTGTCTGACTGCTTTTAAAACGACACCGCCTCCAGACAGAGCTGGATGATGATGCAGAGAGATGGAGATGGAGAAAGAGAGAGTGCCTGAAAGCTCCATCAGTGTGGTGGAGAGAGACGAGGGAGTTTAGACGTACAGTAAAGATCTATATGTGGTGGCTGTGTTAACTTCAACTGCTGCATTGGGTCGATAGCTGTGAGGGAAGACAGGAAAGGAGGAGCTTCGATTGAGGCGTGTTAGGTGACAATTCTGCTCTAAAAACAGGACATTCAGGTTGTCTTGGTGGTGGAGGGTGCTGAGTATTTGACTTCTGAAAGCTATCTTTCGTCATCTTTCCACTCCCTTCATTCTTCCTCATTTCTGCATCACCTCCTGTAACTTCTTGGAAGATAGGGGATGTGGGTGGTTGTTTTTTCTGGGAGACAGTGGGTGTGGGACAGACACTGGCGTGTAAGGACACAGATTAGCACTGTTTCTCAGGTCATGGAGGATGTCTGTATGGTACTAGATACAGACATTGGCAGGGACATATTGTATTTGCTCCTTGACTGCGTGAGGAGGGAAGGGATAAATGGGGGTCAGTTAGCTCAAATGTAGGGGCGAGGATATTAACACGGTCAGTAATGAAGCTAAAGGGAGCTGTGCAGGTCTTACAGAGGAATTAAGAGCAGCTTTGGGGGGCTTTAGCCCGTCTGATCCCATCATAGCTCATTTGGAGCAGTTATCCATGTTCTCCTACTGTGCGGCTCACACACACACCAGGCTACCCATCACACTGTTTATCGTTATTAATCAAAGTATCGTGCTTTTCTCTGACATTCTCACTGAGACACACTTTAAGTCAGTGAGCTCCCAGGATGCACACTCCATATGCTGCCCCGTGACCAGACATGTGCAAACAAATCTCTCCTAACCTAAATAAAATCTGCCCCACTTCCTCTTGACATCTGTGTGCATTTGTGCACAAACAATAATTTCATATTTGATACTGCCGTTCTTTATCTCCATCACCGCAGCATCTCTATCTTCAACCTCCCTCAATTCCTCCATCTGTCAGGCTACAGATGCCCCTGAATTAACCAAAAAAAGACATGGATCAGGTTTGTTTTTGTTTTTTTAAGAATTATGAGCTGCAATTGGATGCAGCCGAATGCCTAAAGTGGTATTTTTTGCCTTTTGAGAATATTTCTGTGGCTGAAGATTAAATCCATACTGGGCTTGTGTGTTTTAGTGAGTCATGATATAATTCCAGTTATGTGCTCTTCTGATGGTTCAGAGAATTGGGCTCATGAAAACTTTTGAGGATCAATTAGATAATCAAGACTTAAAACAAGACAAAAACAAAAGACGATAAAAACAAGTTGGTTTGTTTTGGCGTCAGAGGACTTTCTAGAAATGTTTTACTTAAGAACAGCAATATGGGTCTTGTAACTCACTCACATCTGGCAGACTTCTGATATTGACATTAACACACAAAGATATAGCATGTATGAAACAAGTAAAAAAAAAAACACACCACTGGATCCTACATTTCCCATAATGCAATCTGATAGCATCATTTCGCTTTAAGTAGATCTGGCAGTGACCTCGCTGCACATCACCACCCTCCCACTCCTCACAGCCCTTCCCCAACTCCCTCAACCTGCTAGCATCTCAGCTAACATTAGCACTGGGCTTCAGTTTACACAGCTCATCTCTGCTAGCATCTCTGCCACATGACCCACACTGCTCTCCCTCTATTTGACCTTTCGCCAAGCCCCGCCCCTTTGTGATGGTCCGACAAGCTGTTGCAGTAAGCATGGAGACCACACTGTAACTAACTGCACTCCCTGAAGAAATATTATCATATTTTTGGGGAGATGAAACAGTGATTCCAGAGAGAAGCAGACAGATACAGTCTGTGTTTGAAGGATATATCCAGGATGTCAAACTGACTCAGCAGCAGGTTAAAAAGACAAAGATAGTTAGAAGCTAAAGCCGAACTATAGGCTACAGATCACAGTGTAAAAGAGAACCACCACATCACTGCTGATCGCCACACAAGACAATGAATATAAAGGGAAACTTTGCTGATATTGAACCAGCTGTGTGGCATCGCAGTGTGTGCAGATGAACGGTGTTTGGCTTCACCCCCGTGCCACTGCCTGCACCTGGACCTCCACTGCTGGACGGGCAGGGATCTCTGGGTGAAGTCAAACACCGTTGATATGCGCACAATGCGATGACACACAGCTGGTTCAATATCAGCAAAGTTTCCCTGCTTCCCTTCACTGGTTCCTGTACAGCAGGGTCGGTCTTTATTCACTGTTATAATCATTAACAAGCAAAAGCAGCATGTGTATACATTCAGTAGGCTATATCTTCAGTAGCTAGTTTGCTAACCCTACACTTTTCAGGGTCTGATTTTGGTTTTGGAAGAGAGAAGAAACGTCAATCAATTCAATCAATCAATTTTATTTATAAAGCCCAATATCACAAATCACAATTTGCCTCACAGGGCTTTACAGCATACGACATCCCTCTGTCCTTATGACCCTCGCAGCGGATAAGGAAAAACTCCCCAAAAAAACCCTTTAACGTAAATCCTATTCCAACCTCTCCAGGTAACAAGTATCATTAATACATGATGTGCCCCAGGCACAACATTTAGCTCCAAATCCACAAAACCAGTCTGAAAATGAAGGAAGTCTGCACTCGGGGGCATGACTTCGTGAAGAGTCAGTTAGCTAGTTTTGATTACCTTTGTGGGTTGTATTGGTTAGGTTTAAGCAAGAGGAGTGAGACTGGTTAGGGTTAAGGTAAGAATGTCAGTGTAAGCCAATCAGAGGCAGACTGAGACGTTAGCTAGCCACTATGGCAACATTCTTATCATACATTCACTGCAGCGCACGGCCACTGAGCTATTAGCTAACACCAGAGAGAAAGAAGGGAGAGAAGTGACATGTGGTGAGCCAGACACATGGCACAACACTGGGAGGGTAATGAGGTGCTGGCGTGTCCGTTGCTGGTCCCTTCTCTTTCATTTGACCCTACATGCCTAATAAATGACCACGTCTTTCAAAGTCCATGGCCCAAGTTTGTACCATAGACTGTTAAAGGATTTTAGTCTCCAAACCCAAGTTGAGATGATGACATCATCTGGGTTATTTTCTCAGACTTTAGAAAGCTTCCCCCAAAACCACAGCAGACGTTACACAACAGTTTTCACAGGCTAAGTCTTACTTGTCTCTTTATGACCAGTAAACTGATAGTGTAAAATCGATGGAGTGCCCCTTTAATTTGTTTTGTGTAAAATGATAGCCCGATACAATCATGTCGTCACAATACAATTCCCCAACACTTTATATAGGCTACAGCAAGACTGAAATATTGACCAGCCATAGTGGCAAGTACTGTCAAATGCATCCTCTGAGAGAAAGACGTAGTCGTGTGAATAACAATGGTTTAACCTTGGCCCTGATCACATAAAACCCCTCACCAGTATTCCCCTAAAACACCTTACCCTCTCCAACTATGAGACCACAGTCACCATGTTACTGTATTTAGAGAATCTGAGAATTTTCCAGACAGCATCATCAAAGACTATGACTTATAGACAATGATAATAATAGATATAGAAGAAGCAGTGAAAGAGGAAGTGAGGAATCTGATTTGGGCCAGTTAAGGATTAACTAGGTTTCCTCACAGGGAACACCATCTAAAAATATCCATCATCTGTCTGCGGTAGCTCCGGCTGTTGATGCTGTTTTTGAAGCTTTTGAGGCTGCAGCATGACGTCACTCAGGTGGAATGGTGAGCTCTTGATGAGCAGCTGCCTGAGTCATGTTTGGTCAGGGTCCTATCAGGCTCACACAGGAGGACACACACACACACACAAACACACAGAAGAGCTGAAGTAACGTTCTTTTACTCAGCTGTCAGTCTCTTGCTGTGAATGAATCAATAATTCTGCAGCACCCAGCCATTTTCTTCCTCGCTACTTTTTTTTTTTTACCCCAGCCACACTTGTGCTAATGTTACATTACGTATTCATCACCCCCGAAAAAAACTGCATTAGCCGGTCCTGTATTTGGAGAAAACATGGGGAAAAATCGATACCTTGCAGCCTTCAGCAGGCTCACCCTTATCTCAAATTCCTCCTACAAATATGAAAGTCAATATTTTAATCCATTTATGTAGAATTTTCTCGACAGATTGAAGCTGTGCAGGTTTTCTGTTTGTGTGTCTGGAGCAAGAATAAACAGTAGAGCCGAATGCTTTCATCCGACCTGTTTACTGGACTGTTCTGCCGTTTACAACCGATCTGCAGCCTGTTCACACACGATCTTACACACACATGGACATTATGTGCTCTTTCACAAAAGCGAGGGGGATAGATCAGCCGATAGAGAGGAGGGGGGGTATAGACAAAGAGTAACAGGGCTTGAGGGCATTGCAGTTCACAGATAGGCAGACTGATGCACACAATACCCAAATATTTTGGCCCACAGCCGGCCTTTGAGGCCAGCCCGGCTCAACCTGTCTACTCATCATCTTTCCCCTTTTTCCAATATACTAATCCCTATCACCACCAAACTGATCGGGATGAAGTGTATAACTTCTAAGTCTCAATTCCCAGTTTGTACCACCTGTGCACACTCCACTCTCCCCTCCATACCTGAGGTGGTGAGCAGAGATCCATTCGAGGACGATCTCCGGAGGATCCGCAGGCTGTCGCTCCAGGAGCGAGACTTGGGCAGCCTCTTCAGCAGCCGCCCCAGCCGCCGTGACACCTGTCCGAAGCAGGCGCTGCCAGCCTCCCCTTCCGAATCCCCCGTCACCTCCTCTAGATGCAGTGACACCTGGCCGAGCAACGTTCTGCCCACCCTGACACCTTCAACTCCCCCTGGCCTGACCCCCACCCGAGCCTCCTCCTTCACGTCCTTCTGCCCCGGGACGAGAGGTGCTATCTGTGCCATGGACGGAGCATGGTGGCACCATCCGGCAGGCACTGTGCTGTGCGCGTAACCCTCGCTGGCCCTCCTGTCCTGCCCCCGGCCGCTCCTGTCCCTCTGAGGGCTGCCCCAGCGCCAGCCCCCCCAGTTCCCCCCTCTGCCATCCCAGCGCAGCCACTCTGCCACCGGTGCCACGCTCCGAATAAACAGCCCCCTCTCCACTCGCTCTGCCACCCCTCCACCTGTACTCCTCACACGCTCCCTAATACTCTCACGTCTCTACTTGCCTCCCACTTTTCTCCTGTGGTCTGCAACTGCCCAGTCTCCCTCACACCTCAGTGTGTGGACATGAGCCCTGGATCGCTGCTGTACTACTTGTTCCTCTCTAACGTCTCGCTGTTATCAATGCTCCCTCATCCTCTCTCCCCTCTTTTTCTCTCTCCCTCTCTCTCTGTCTCTACTGCAGCACCCACACACTCTGCAGTAACAAACAGCCAGCTTAAAGAGACAGAGACCCCCACACAATCCTGGTGTCTCTATTCCCCTCTCTCCTCTCTTTCCAGCAACAGGAGCCTTTCTCCTTTTTGTTCCCTCAGTGCTCGACTGTGCACACTTCATTCAGAAGTAGGGAATAGGGTGGGCTCTCCATACAATAGAGCACAAACGTCACACAGACCACTGCAGAGGTGGATACCAACGATGCCGCCTGTCTTCTCCCCCTTTTCTGTCGCCTTGGTGTGAAACCCTACAGCCTGGTTGAGGGGAAGTGAGTCAGCCATCCTGTCTAACCCCACGACAGTAACATATCTTGTCAGCGAGAAGGACATGCATCACCTCAAGTGAGTGTGTAGGGGTGCTTGCATGTGTGGGTTGAGGTGATGCACAGTCCGTCGGTTATTAATATGCACTGTGAAAAAGAAGAAGAGAGCGAGAGCTACTGGGAGTTCTCCTGCCCTACTTCTGAAATTGGAGAGTTTGGAGGAAAAGGATGTGCTCCCCAGTTTCACTCTCGGGCATATGACATAATCACGAGCAATGCCATAAGAAGGTTACGCTCTGATGTAACCTTTTCTCACTGCAGCACAGAGAATGACGTTATGTGTTTAAAAGAAAAATCCCAAATTACCTTCAGCAAACATGCGCTTAAGAATGTCTTTGTCCTGCCCTGTTTGCCCTCACCACCTCTTCCTCTGCAGTCCTCCTATCACTATCCACCAAGGGCGACCTAAATATAGCCTGGTTGAAAATCCCCACTGTTCTGCCATACATACAGCTGAGGAGCGGTACACAAAGAGGAGAGCACAAAACACCACGCAGGTCTCTCTGCAAAAACAAAACCCTTATCTGCATGCCCATTTTTTTAAAATCAAGGTCAAATAACGATAAGCAGAAAGCCAGTGGGCGAAGACTCTCACTGTGTGCACTCTGTTTCTAAAAAAATGGAACAAAAACTTACTGACACTGAAGGAAAATGCAGTTTGGATCAAGTGCGATTCTTCAATATTCAATGCAGCCCTGTATTCAGATTCTGTTTGTTGAGCCCTGGAGGAATGTTTTGGCTGAAGTCTAGTTAAAACTATATTCATCGCACACCTGGCAAAGCGGCAGCGGTGGTATGTCGGGACAAGAGGTTTATGAGCCATTTAACACAACCTTCCTCCTATGTTTTCTTCTTCAACTGTGAATGGAGCTTTGAGAGCACCAATGTGAAACGGCTGACAGGGCTCCCAAGACAAGGTCTGTATTGTGCAGACCGGGGGAAGAGGTAAAATAAGGAAGAGTTTCAGGGAAAGGTACATCCTCTAGAGAGAGGAATGCCACGGGGCATAAAGAACACACTGGGAGGGTTACTGTGAAGCTCTGTGGCACATGTGTTTGGGTGTGTGTGTGGGGCTTCCGGGCAGCCATGTGTCAAAGCGAGTATTCCTCCCTGTCTCTGCAGTGACCAGCACGCGACCCCACATCTGCTGCTGTGGATGCACTACAACAACAACGACCTCTGCTCTGCTTGCAAATATTTAAGGACAAATATTTCACAAATGCTTTCGCTTGTTGTGAAATCGTTTTTGGAGGAGCTCTGATCTTGGGAGCGTTCACCTCGTCGTACAGTGCTCTGACCCAAGGAGCAGAGATGTACAGGCTGACTTGCAGGATGAAAAACAAACCATAGTACACAGAGGAGGTGAGAGGGGTACAAATTCGAGGTGGGGCCAAGTTGCATGCAAGTCTCACTCAAGTCCCAAGTCAAGACTGACGATCCGAAGACAAGTCCAAGTCCTAAGCTTTAAGTTTTGAGTCCTAAAGAAGTCATCAGTGTGCTCCTCATCAAATGTAATGCCATTTAACAGCAGAGTAATAATACGTCACAAAAACAAAACTCAGGAATGCTTTTAAAAATTTATTTTTGTTGAAACAAATTAGATAAAACAAGTGCGACTAAACTTAATCATAAAAAACTAGTGCTGACATTGCACTTTCATAGCATAAAGCCAGATACCAGAACCACAGTTAGCTCACTAACTACGTTAATATTAGCCTCAAGTTAGCATTCTTTGTGCAACTTCAAATGTGGAACGAAGTTGGAAGTTGTGTCTCCATCTATAATTTTCAACCTGCACATAATGCATACTACAATTTTTTTGTACGCAAACTAAATGATCTTTCGCATACTTTTTTTCCAACTGGCACTCAGTAACATAACAACTTGAGTGGATGCTGTCTGACTGGTTCAAACAAAGTGGATCATCTGGGGAATTAAGTGTCGACTTAATGTAAGTTGAATCAGGATAAGAAGGGAATTTAATTAATTTGTAGCACACTTTTTTAATAAGACACTTTTTAATCTTTGGGCTTGGGGGATGGTAGTCATTGGTGTTTAAGTCCAAGTCGAGTTGCAAGCCTTTTTTGATTTTGTCAGGTCGAGTCTAAAGTCATCAAATTCGTGACTCGAGTCCAAGTCATGTGACTCAAATCCACACACATCCACGCAAACATGACCTCTTTGAACAATCTCTGGAGTACTTAGTTGTTGGTTGTCTTCAGGACTAAATAATTGGTTGATTAATTGATTAGTAGGCAACAGAAAATGTATCAACAGCTACAGTATTTTAATAATCGCTTAAATCATTCAGCAAACAAATGCCAAAGATTCTCTGATTCCAGCCTCTTAAATGTGAGGATTTGCTGCTTTTCTTTGTTTTATATCATAGTTAATGTGTTTTGGTCACACACAATGAACAACTAGAGGATAGAAAAATTATGATTGGTCTTTTTCACTCATTTTTGACATTTTATAGCCTAAACAATTAATCTAATCTAATTGCAAAAGAGATTGATTATTCAAAAACAAAAGCACTCATTAATTGCAGCCCTAATTAATAGTGCATGTGTAAGGAGTTCTCTTAATGAGTTTAATGGTTAACGCTTCATTTTAACATCCTGTTTATCATTTATAAATAAATGTGTGGTTAATGGTTTGCAACACATCTTATAGGTGTTTGTCGTCAACAATTTAAAAATCCTGCTATGAAGCATTCATAAGTCCCTTATGAACAGCCAGCTTGACAGCGCAGTAGGCCTATAACGTATGTCTTCATGTTTAAGTGTATTTGACTGCACATGAACAAATCCTAGCAGTGTGTTATAAGCACGGCTGGAAAGTAGCACCAGCCACCAGCCAAATACTGGTGAAATATGCTAAATGCTAGATATGCATAAAAAACAATGGTGCTCTATTGATTGGCTGGTAGAATCCACCAGTAACAGTGGCAGGTGGATGAAAAATGAAAAAAGCTCATTTCCAACCCTGGTTATGAGATACTTATTAACTGTTTATGTACATGTAGAAATCATCCAGGTGGGTTTAAATCTGTTTATAGATGTTACTTTGCATTAACACTGCTTACAGCTACTTTACTGTGTGTCATAAACCATGTGCAGTTTGTGCCACCTCCATTAGGTTTAAATGGCAGTTATGTGTACACAGTAAAAGGTGCATGTCATGTTGCTTAACAGAGATTGAGGAGAAAATTGGGAGTGTTAACACGCTTGTGCCACAACAGCATGGTTCCCTGAAAGCTTTAATTAAATATTAATCTGACGTCTGACTCTGTCTGCCATCTGTAATCCCAACCTCTCCATCCCTGAGACATAATCCCAAGCAGTAGACACTGCAGAGCTGGGATTAAGGAGGCTGCCAGTGCCCGCCCTGACTCCCTGCCTCCTTCCTGCCTGCCCTGACCAACGTCACAACATGACAAATCAAATCACAAGACTGATAAACAACAGCCACAGACAGGACACAACCCAAATCTACTGTACAGATTTATATAACTGTAACACTTTGGACTTTTTGGACTCTATAATAGTTGTCATCATTCTTTCTGTGTATGCATCATAGTGTGTGTGTGTTTTTTCCTGTGTGTATGACAATACACACAATGACAAGTGTTTGACTAGTGATGATTAGTGTCAGTGCAGCAGACATATCGAGCTCATAGGTGTCTAGACTGTCACTTATCTGACATGTTGGTCATATGCTTCATTATTTTATGCCCCATTAAGGCCTGATGCCACATATGGCCCTCATCTTTATGTGTGTAGTGTATTTACGCATAGTGGTGGGGGGTTGCTTTATAGCATGGCCATACCACAAATCAAACTCCCATCTGACTCCCATGAGAGGCAATGAAGATATATTAAAAGAAGATCGGAGGAGAGCCAGCAGTAGGAATAAATTCAGAGAATCACACAACAACACAGCAGCAGACTCAGAGACTGGGAGCTCTGGCTGGATTGACAGATTCCACTGAAGGGCAAGGCCACATCACAACGCTCCCTGCGAGCACTCCAGTGTCCCAGGGGGAAAAGAGCTGCATAGCTGTTTCTATAAGATTCATATGCAACAAAGCCAGCGCAGATACAGAGAGGGTGATAAATTAAAGACAGACAGAGGGAGCGAGGCATGCAGCGAGACAAAGAGACAGAATGATGGTTGTTTATGGTTGCAAGGCCTCCGTCTCTCACTCCCTGTTATTTGCTGGGTGTAGTTGAAAGAAGAGCACGGGTGCGTGTGTGTGCGTGTGTGTGCTGCTTCTATTTTGGCCGTTCTGGTTGCGTCTCTCCCCACAAAAATACCCTGAAATGCCTAAATTTGTGTTGCTTGTCATAAATGTCCTGGTGACCCCCCCGTGACTGCACGGCGTACCGCACTCACCTCTGATGTTTTCCGAGAAAAGGGAGTGGAAAAGGCAGTTTGATGTAGAGGGCAGCTGCTGGCAGCAGAAAACTGGAGCTAATTAGCTCGATCCATAAAGAGACCGGCGGAGACAAAAAGTTCTTGGGGTTGTAAAGAAACTCATGACTGTGTGTGTTTCTCTGGGTATGTGTGTATGTGTGTGTGTGAACTGTAATCTCTGCTCTCGCTCCACTGAGCTCTTGCTGATAGCACACTAAATCAGACAGCTCTGCAGTGCTGGACAAACTCTCGCTCTTTTCCCCTATCCCTCACTCGCATTGGCTTCCTTTCCTTCCCATCGCTCTTGTTCTAACACTCCGTCTCTCCTCATTCCTATCACCCTGCCCCCCTCCACCTCTCCTCTGACTCGTTCCACTATGTCTGTCATTCCTGTTTCCAGCTACATGTGATTATTTCCCTTTCTTGTTCCATTTGTTCCTCTGTTTCAGCCCATCCGTCCTTTATCTGTCCCTCCTTCCTTCACTTCTTTCCTCTCTTCAGTTGCTTTATCTCACATTGTTCTGCAGCCGTAGCCTCCCTGTGACAGAGTGCTGCTGACACAATGCCAAGTCAGCAGCCGCATGCACACACACACACACACACATAGACACAGCATGCATGCATGTACAGTATGTGCATGGAAAAGCCAGCACACACACAAAAACTTCAGGTTGAGCTCCCAGCAAAAGGTGCGGGTGTGTGCGTATACTCGTGCCAGATTAAACACATGTACACACACACTGCCAGGTCAAATTGGCTTGGCCCAAACTGTCTGTGTCCCAGGGCTGTGCAGGTGGGAGTGATGTCATCATCACATCACATACAGTCAGTACAGCCAGGTAAAAGTTTTAAATAGCCTTTAAATAGGCACTCAAATATAAAGCCAGTGTTCCTATTACATCTGTGCGCCTGCTGGAGCAAAGACGTTGTTCTCACATCCTAATCAATCTAAAACACATGGGTTCACACACGCTCACAATTAATAGTGAGCTTTACACACATTTACATTCTGTGTATAGGATTTCACCAACGCACCGCTGTTAATTCTCCTATCTTTCCCCTCGCTCTTTGAGCCAGGCTGCAAATCCCAGAGTGAGAACTCTGGGAGGAGAAGCTGGAAGGACAAGATAATGGGCTTTCCATGGAAGGCTTTTGGCTGTGTCTATGGAGCAAAATGCTTGGAAATGTCCTTCCCATGTCATTCTGGCTCAGTCACACGGGAACATGCACACGATTTGAGTGTGTGTACAAACACACAGACACCAGCATGGAAGAGTTTAGCACCCTGATACATGTGCCCTCCATAAAATAACTCATTACTGTACCAGAAACAAGATTGAGGTCAGTAAGTCAGAGCCTCCTCTATTCACTCTTTTCTGTGGGATCTCAAAAGAGCACTGTAATTGTAAGAAGTGTGTACAGTGCATGTTCTGGATTCAAACAATATTAAACAGTGTCTTATTTCCACTGGACATGCACACACACAATCTCAAGATGGATGAACACATGAACACATGATTTAAAGGACTCTACACACTTACTTTGACACTTGAGTGCCTGCGCAGTGATCTGACAGCTACAGGCGTCACACCAGTCCGGCGCACAAGGACTGGACTCGAACCGGTGCCCTTCACCCCTCTCGGTCCTCACCCGAGGGTCCAGCCCCTGGGGAAAGATGGACCAGGCCTCCCTGCGGGCTGGCTCGGTGCGGGCCAGCTTGACCACTCCAGTCCTGCCCTGTGTGAGCCGCTCCAGCGGGAGACCACCGCTGTCCCCCTGTGATGGCACGGGGGAGGAGATGCTCTGTTGTCCGTCGTCACCGGCCCGGCTGTTCCGTCTCCCGCGCGGCGCGTCCCAGTCCCGGTCCCGGTGCGCTCTTTTGTGTCCATTTGTGATGGCTCTACTTGGCATGACATTGATGCCAGACTTCTTGTGCGAAGTCCCCCTCCGACCACCTGTGTTCCGGTTTGAGTCACAGTCGATGTTGCTGTTACAGTCACTGTTGATGTGCCCGGTTTCACTTTCTTGAGACCCGGCTGCGGTGCGTCTGTCGCAGTCCGCGCTGCCCTCCGCTCTGCCCCGGTCCGGGCTACGTGGCGCAGCAGGGGCGGCGGGAGCTCCGCATCCTTCACCGGGCATCACTCCTCCTCTCACCGCCGTTTCTCCGGCTGGTCCCGAAGACACGGGATGAATCCCCGACCCCGCTTCAGTAGTGACCGACCCACAGTCCCCTCCGCTCCCCGAGCTCCTCCTGAACATCTTCTCCCAGGACGACTTCCTCAGCACGGTGATTTTCTTCCCGCCGCCGACGCCGCCGGGCAGTTTGAAGAGCAGCGGTTCCGAGTCCAGCCTGTGCGGACCCGGGTGCTGCCCCACCACACTCACAGACGCCATTATCCCGCTCCCCTGTAGTGCGTGTGTGTTTGGCTGTTAGGCGTGTGTACTAGTGCGTGTTTTCACTCCGTGCCCTGAATGTAAACTCAACTCACGCCCGCGACAAGCGTGTAGTAGTGACGCAAGAGATCTGACAGCTTTAAAATGCCACGAGCGCGCTCCCTTTAAAGCGACAGGCGCGCGCACTAATCCCTCACACTGCAGGCTCTATTTGGCATTACTAGATGAATTATTAACCACTAATTAAACGGATAACAACACTTAACTTCCTGATAACTCATTGTATTTTGTTAGCTCTTTTATCATATTGCTACTTGGCCTTTGGTCTACTCTAAATGTATCAGTAATTATCTTCTGAAACCACTTATATCAAAGACAGACTACAGAAAGTACTCAAGAATCTCAAAAGAAGAATCTGGAGGACAAAAATAATAAGGATATATGTTTCCCATTTAAAATGCCTATCATTTAATGCCAAGCTTTTCAAAACATTAAAAAGCAATGTCTCTAATACAAAGTACCTGATTTTGACAATAGAAGATCAGCTACAGTATGAAGAGGAGGTTAATTTGGAAATGTAATCGGTACAGATTACTAGTTACCATGTTAAAAACTGTAATTATGAGGCTAATATAACTATTTTGATTATCAGTAACTTGTTACATTTGATTACCTTTCTTACAACTGTTTTACACTGGGCAATAAAGCTGAAACATATCAGGAAATAGGCGAGGCCAACACAAGACATTCTGGCATGGCGAAAAGATAAAAGATGCAAAGCAACAGAATGAATGTTATATTCTATGTATAAACTTTTTTTAAACACAAATAATATATTTGGATGTATGCTTTTGTAATAATGGCTGACAATGAATAATACTGATTACAACTACATTTATTTTGTAATTTAATGACATGTAACTAGTTACTCCCTAACACTAGCAGTCAATTTTCACTTCTCTTGTAGGTGCTAAAGAGGGCTCAGACAGAAGTGCTGTCTCACTGTTGAAACTACACATTAACTCATTAAACTGAAGGTATGAAACAGGACGTACAGCACAGCAAGATTAAGAACTGGGCCTACAGTTTGTATTGAATGATCAAGAAGAGTCTAACTGTAGTGATAAAAACAATCTCACACTTGTTTGTGTAGGCCAGAGACAGGAAAGTTATCAAATTTTCCACTTTGCCAACAGCACGTCATATGAGCTGCTAAAAACCACAGAGGCAGTTGAGCTCGTCCCCCTAACTAAAACGAGAAAGCCCCCAAGGACGCCCACACCACTCCTACGCAGACTGAGTGAGAAACTTTCAATTTCATTCTCTGTGCTTTGCAGTGTCACAACAACTCGGCTTGTTTTCTACTTTGTTTGAGACCTTTCATCGTCAAAGCGTGGTTACACCTACCCACATCTAACTTAATGTTAAAGTAATTTGAGTACAGACTGAATGTGACAGTGTTCTGTTGTCACACAGTCATGACAAACTGACTTTTCAGAACATGGTGATTCATCCTCACAGAGGTATGAAGCAGCTGTAGATATACAAGAGGGGACATGAAATGGTTTTTACTTTTACTTTTCTATCTTTGTTACTACTTCCACTGAGATAATCTTTCAATCATTTCACAAGACAAAACACATGAGACTAAAAACATGGCAAAATAGTCTTTAAGTAGGACAAAAGTACAACTGTCAATGTCCTCTGACCTCGTGAATCACCTGAGATCCCTTTATAAACAAATAAACCCAGGGATTTCCCCAGCACGTGAACCACACTGGCTGGCTAATGTCATTTCATAGCGTTAATTTGCCGTACTGTGTACTTCTGCTAAAAAGGAGACATTGTGGTTAGTACTGGGTTTCCCTGATTTTGTTTCTTCTCTTTTACAGTAAAAACCTACGATAAAATACAAAAAAATAACTTATCATTCACGTTAAAATCAACAGGAGGAGAGACAAATGTCACTTCAAAGCAACAGTGCTGTGTGCATGGAGACGTTGACAATCAATGATGTAATCAATCACCATTCATTCACTGAATTTACAATGATATTCTTGAAGTAAACCTAGAGATCAAGTCACATGAAAGCATTTGAATGATCAACCATTATGGGGAAAAGACAGCAGACGTCTCCAGCCTTCGACAAACACAGACAGAAGACACACAGACATACACAGATGGAGAGATATAGTGTCAGTCTGGTTAAATGAATCATTTAAGGTCCTCCAGATTCTGCAGTACTTCTTCTGTGGGACAAAGAGGAAACAACTCTCGAGCAGCTGACTTGGCATTCATTTTGCTTTTTCCTGATGGTCCATCACTGTAGCAGCCTATTAGAAATACAATAACACTAAAGGCATTAATCAGGTTTGTATTGAGCTGCTAGTTGCCAGCCACACACACACACACACACACACACACACACACCACACACAGATATACACACTGAGTAAAAATCCATCAGTGACATTTCCTCCTCCTCTCTGTGCATCTTATCTCTAAATTGAGATCCACATTTTATTGATTGTCTTCAGCTGCTTCCTCTTCATACAGCACAGGCTGCAGCCGGTCCTTGAAAGAAGATCCGGCATATTGTCCATAACTGTTCATGAGTGGCAGCTAAAAGTAGGTGCTTCACATAGAGTTTGTGTGTGTATTTGTGAGTAAGATGCAAAGATGCTGCAATTTTTTCACAGTGTAGAAGGTCTGGCCAAGCTCGGCTCCAGAGGTGCTGCAGGGTTCACTCCTCCCAAACTATAAGACAAAACAATTACAGTCAACATCATACGTTCTCACCTACGGTATGTGAGGTGTACGTTTCGACTAATAAAGGAAGTTGGTCTCAACTAACCTCTCAATAACGCTGTTGTTACACTGTAGTTCCCTCACCAACATCTCCATTTCCTCCTTCAGATGGTGCATCCTGGAACAAAGGAAGATATGTTATCAGGGCAACTGGACAACTGTCTGTATCTTGCATGCACACACACACACACACACACACACACACACACACACACACAAAGACACACCTAGAGACCATCTGGTCCTTGTCCCTGGGTGCGATTCCAAACTCTTGTCCCACTTGCTTGGACTGTAGATTGATAAGCATAATGTCCAGAGCCTGAGGAGGACAGATGAGACATTACACCACTGAGATGCTGAGTGAGTGGCATCACTAAGTAATATTCCCAAACCTAAAAAAAAAAAAACACTCATAAAATATCACATTACTCTCTCATCAGTGAACATGTCTTTGTGCACACTGCTATGTTATGTCTGATCTGAGCTGCAGAAACAGATTTGCAAAATGGAAAAAGTGAGATGTTGACCTTATTTTGCTGCTGCTCAGTCATCTCCAGGTCTGCCAGTAAGCCTATGGAAAAAGACCTGAAGTCCTGCAGGCGGGTCTGCATCTCCAGTAGAACACTGCACACACATCAGAGAAATGGAAATGAAAAAATGTTACGTTAAAATGTTAGTCAGGGTTCCCCCATCTTCAAAACATCAAATTCAAGGATTTTTCAAGGACTTTCTAGGCCAAATTCCCTCAAATTCAAGTTATTAATTACCCTTTTCAAACCTAAACAATACTTGAACCATAACCAACTTTCTTAAGCTCACATGTTAATGAAGGCTTTAAGTTACCAAATCTTCACCGCTACCTTGGAGAATTGGTGGGAACGTAACATAATTATGTTTGTATTAGAAGCATTTGGTTGCATGTATCTACACACACACAGTCGAACCTGAAAACTCTCCTGCACCACTGCTGTTTACACACTGCACTGTTCTTATTAGGTATATTTGAAATGAGGATTATCTATTCATGTAATCAGTTAAATAGCAGCTCTACTGTATGTTTCCACAGAAGCATAATAAGTGACAAAAAAACAAACAAGAAGAACAAAATACCCTTTTTTCTAGATTTAGATCAGGTCACACCTCCCACATCATTATGCACAAATGTGAAGTGTAACACAATTTTAGTGCTTCAGTATCACTTGCTAAACAAGTGTGAAGTGATGATTACTAATGTAGACTACTATTTTAATCTGTTTGAGAGGGACTGCTGAATAGCAATGTCCTACTGTCCTGTGTTAATCTCCTTCATATAAGCTTCCACATCTCATCTGTGTGAGCGGCTGTCAGACAAACAGTTACTGTAAATAGTCATCATGGTCTGGATAACACAGCTGAGGTGAATCTGCTGTGTTTGGAGCAGCTCTGACCTGCTCCAAGTCCTCGTCGAGGCCAAAAGCTCTTTGTATCTCTGCACACAGTCCTCTCTAAGCAGAGATTTCACTCGCTTAATGTGGGACGACAGGTGGATTCTGGGAGAGGAGAAAGACAGGCAGATTACAGGAGCGCTCAGAATAACATCCTTCACAGGCTGGGTGAGCAGGACAGCAGCTGTGTGGACACATACTCACTTCTCAAATTTGTGGATTTGCTCGTCGTTGTATGCCAGCTCTGTGGTGAAAATAAGAAAAGAGTAAGATATTTTACTATGTACAAAAACAGCTATAAAAATCCAGCATATACCAACAAGGAAACATACATACTGCCAGTTTGTCTGTCTTTACGATAATGCTGATGAATTGCTGTTATCTTCTTCAGCAGCATCTCCATCTTCTGACAGCTATGGGAGGAAAGAGGTCAGAGTTCAAACACCATAAACCCATGAGGCCACCTTGATGTTTTGAACCCCTGCCTGCCTGGAGTACCTCTTGTCATTGGCCAGTGTCTCTGATAACTTAGCCTGTTCAATCTGCAGATGCTCCAGTCGGTTCTGAAACTCTTTGATTCCAGTGGCATAAATAGGCAAGTGCTGGTTGACCTGTAGAGAGAGCAGCCACAGACTCTGTTAGCTGAATCAACAGATCACAAATCTGCCACAAAATAAATAGTTCACAGTCCATAATCCTGGATTAGTTTACATTTACAGCATTTCAAATTAAGTGAACTGAGTCTAGCAATGCTGCACCTCTGTCAATTTAGTCTTTTGGTGATATTGATGGTGCAATGTCTAATTCAAATAATAATCTAAAAGATTTAATTTAACTTAAAGCTGCAATCAGCGATGAATGGGATCTCGCACCTTCACGCACATCAGGTGTACTGGTGGGACACCAGCTAATGTAGCTGTTCGTTTCAACTTAAGTCGGGTACTGCATGCAGGGGTGAGATGGTATTTCCTGTGTAGAGTGTGGGTGATTGAGTGCTCTATTGCACATATGGTAGCACTTCAGGTGTCCACCATGTGGTGCTGGAGAACACACCGAATATAGGCCATGTTGTTGTATATCAATTGTAGACCACACCATTTCAATTTTATGTCAATCAAATGATTGTCAGACAAGGCTTTTTTCCTGTTGCCAGTAGGTGGTGCAGTGACTATGACACCTATTTAGCATGTTTCTTCTGACATGTGAAGTTTGGGGCAGATTGGACAAGGTACGGTGGGGTTAAAAATCACTTCCTGTTTGATGGCAAAACATGGAAATTTAACCCTATGGGCCCTAGGCGTTTTTGGGGTATTTTTACTGCCTTTACTTTTAAGCTCATATCACAGTCATTATAAAGGCTACATACACATGCTATATCTTGTTGTTTTTTTTTTCAGGACAATGTGGGCTAACCAGATTTGCCATCATTTCATGTCCTTCTATGTGCCTGTATTTTATATTAATTTTTTTA
>NC_065529.1:16488875-16494072 GCF_006386435.1 Epinephelus moara
CAATAATGTGTGTGGTATCACTGGAAAGCTCTGGTCCTGCGCTTTCATGTGATATGCGTGGCATTTCTGTGCGAGCCTGCATTCGCGAGTAATCCATCCAACAGTAATGTGTGTGCAAAGCTGTATGAAAGCTCTGTTATTCATGATTTTAGTGTAACTTTATCTTTTTTTTTCACTATGAAAACACTGGACTACCGACAAGTGATTGGTCTTGTCGGAAAGCTACAATTTCGCTGTTTCACGTGATATGGCTTCTCGCTATGACGCACGGTCGCGGAGAAAATCAATAGAGAAGAACAGGTGTGAATTTGGACGCACTATGCGTCATTCGGGCCCATAGGGTTAATGTCTTGCTACGGTCACATGGTTTGACGAAAACTTAAGCCTTCAACAACTTTTCATGTCAAAAGTCTTCAGATGGTACAGACAAAATTTGAAGTCAATCAGATTAAATCTCCAGGTGGTGTTTAAAAGTATGACCCCTGTAAATGACCAAAAATGGACAAAAATTGCACAGTAAATTCAAAATGGCTGACTTCCTATTAAGTTTAGGGTATGAATCCAAGAAACTTTTTGTACGTGTGGACATCATACATGAGTACACTAAATTTCGCACATGTAGGTGAAACGTACAGTAAGAGTAAGTAGGGGGACTTCATTGAGTTTTTGTAGGGGAACAACTGAGCCACTTTTTTTTACACCCAAGCATGAGACCCATAAAGTATAAAATTTTTGTATTAACTTATTCACCAGTTCTGGTGTGTATGCAAAGTTTGGTGAGTTTTCAAGCACCTATAGTGGAAATGTGATTAATTTGAGGGAAAAATAATAATTCCTTCAGTTTCAATAGGGTCCTCACACCTGGTGCTCGGGCCCGAATAAATGGACCTGCACTTGTATAGCGTCTTTCTAGTCTTCCAACCACTCAAAGCACTTTTTACAATACGACTCACATTCACCCATTCACGCACACATTCATACACTGGTGGCTAAGGCTACCATACAAGGTGCCACCTGCTACTCAGGTTTTATCACACTCACACACCGATGGAACAGCCATCATGAGCTGAGGTTCAGTATCTTGCTCAAGGATACTTCAACATGTGGACTGGAGGAGCCTGGGATCAAACTTTACGGGTTACTGTCATAACCTTTTTATCTCGCCAAGCTGATAAAAATGAATTCACCAACTTGGTTTTCAGCCTTACACCTCTTCCTAACATAGAGCAAACTCTGGCGGATGGAGCGTGAAAATTTGTCCAGATATACTACAAGCGACAACAACATTCAGGGAGCCTAATGAGTGAGCCTTGTTGTTGCTCTAAAAACAGGTTGGAGGTGAGCAAAGCTTTGCCAAAATACACAGGGCATAAAGTTTTTCAAACAAGCGACACTTTGCTTAGCATGTTTGCTGGTGCAGGTTAGGGCATCTTCACTGGGAAAAGATGAAACAATTTGATGTTTGCCTATCCAGTTAGGAGGCGGTGTAAGCCTGCCAACAAACACATTGCAATTACTGCTTATTGCCACAAGTGTTGCCAAAGAGAAAGAAAGAAAGAGAGTTCTTTGATATTTTTTTGAGGACTTCCAAGAACTCTTGAGTAAAAATACAAAAAAAGAGAGACCTCTTAGGGCACCCTGGTTGCCTAAAACACAAAATTTTGTGAGGTAGTGGGTTTGAATCTCACATTTAATGACTGTCAAACCTCATTAAGTTCGAGTATGTGTCTGTTTTTACTACAACTTTTGCTTGGTTTTAGAAAAGAGGTTAAGTAGAAAAACACATTTATATTTCTCAAAGTAAGGCATTCATAAAAGTATTTTTTTGGTATTGGTAATGGAATGATAAAATACCCAGTCCTACTTTCAACAGTTTCATTTGTTTTAATTTATCCCAGTAAATAATATGTCAGCAGGGCTGGTACCTGCCAAGAGCTGGCCATCAAAATAGATTAAAAGTGTGCAACACCTTTGCTGCATGTTGTTCCTTTTCTCATCACTCTCGATCTGCAATTCTACACCATATACTCATTAATGAATGAATACTGGCACAAAAATATGGAGGGAAGCCAAAATCCCGACACCATTTCCATCAGCCTCATCAGTCAAGCTGTAATACTCCTTCCTGACGGCACTCACCAGATCCAGTTTTTGCCTGCTGTCAGCTGGACCTGGGTTTTCTGAAGCGCAATGGTTTCTAAGAAAAATAAAGATACAACAGATATGGGAGGAAAAAATAAATAGCTAAATTATTACAATATAAAACACGTGTCAGCAAATTTCATCTCTCAGAAACAACCTATGCTGTTAGCAGGTGAGAACAACAGTAAGCCAAAACGACATCACACGCAGTCAAAAATTCAACATGAAAAAGCAAGTGCAGCTCCACTTGCTGTGTATCATAATGCATGTCATACAAATACATATTTGTGCATTTCAACAGCCCAATTGTGGGACCACATAATAATCCCTTTATTTATCTCAAAGTGTGTGTTGACAAAACTCACAGTCTGCTAGTCCTGAGCACGACGGTGAGGCAAGACTGCAGTCTATAGGTGATCATCGTGATACTGTGCACTGCTTCTTCGCACTCCCTGCGCAACCTCATCCTGCGGGACAATAAAAGTGTGAGAGAGGAGAAGAGATTGATGACGATAATTACCTAGAATCAGTGCATAACCTTGGAGGTACATCGCTCAGTGCAGTATAACAAATAATCATTGTTTTAGCGTGTGTGTGTGTGTGTGTGTGTGTGTGTGTGTGTTGGTCTCACATGTAGCTGTAGTATCCTTGCAGCAGCAGCTCTCGGTGTGTGTGCAGCAACTGTACTATCCTCAGATACTGGTGGACTACTCCCACTATTACCTGCAGAGAAGAGGGGGATTAAAGGAGATAATAAATAATAGGTGGGATGCTTACAATACATAACATTTAAATACTTAACATAACGTTAGGCATGGGAGGCAAAGAAAATCAGCAGAGCAGCGGTACCTTGGAGAAGTTGTAGTCTACCATAACATCAAACCTGGATGGGATGACTGGTGTCTCTGCTACAGAGGAGAGAAAAACATACACTTAAATATACGTACATGACTTATGGGAATAGTGTGTAAATGTGTGTGTGCTTGGGCATTAATATTTGTTGCATAATGCACTCATCTTCTGTAGCCTTTCCTCACATCTGGGACTGGCATTCAGATTAATATTATGAAACAAAATCTGCAAAACAGCTGAGTAGATGTGATGTTGGGATACACCTCCTATCAAAACTCTTTCATATCTCCCTAGGGGAATATCACGGAATAAAAAAGAGGAAAGCCTGAGACTTCACAGGAACATATCAAAGGTGTGCGTGTCTTTGATTGCCTTACGTTCTCTAAAGGGCAGGTTGGTATTTGCTTCAGGCTCGTAGCTGAGCAGAATGAGGGGCTGGGCAGGCGAAGTACGCGGGAGGTTGACCACCTTCATGCTGCCCTCCAGAGGCAGGTCATGACCCAGGTAGAGCAGATGTTGCAGCTGGACTCCTATACCAGTCTGAGACGCCACTTCCTCAAAGAATACTGACACCCTGAGAGGATTGAGGGGAGAGAGAAAGGGTTCCACTCTTATTTAGAAATCATTTTCCAGGACATTTTTAAAAATTCAGGTCTGCTTCTGCTCCCGCTCCCTATCAATGTTCTAAGATCAGGGTCAGTGCGCTTGGTCACCACTGTAATTGTGATTCTGCAGGGACATCCATAATGCCCAGCGTAGATGTAATGGCCTTTAGTTTGCAGTTTTGTCTGAAGAGATATTGAAAGTGTGCTCACATTTTCAATGTGCAAAGGTGCATGGAAAAAACACAGTCACCATTGGTAACTGTAATTACATAAAACTACAAACATATCGTGCTCCATTATCTAATTGTACTTTTTTAAAACTAAGATTAATCAATAAGGTCACATGATACATCTGACTGCCTCTACAGTCTATCAGACTTTGCTAACAACATTATCAAAGTCTGTTTAAGCCTGGTGGGCATAATTCAGGTTACAATCCAAACTGAGTTGTAGAAATGTTTGGTGGTTTTTTTTTCATTCAAAACTAATTCCTGATTTACAACAATAAATAACTAAATTATCTGCAGCCATGAATCAGCTCACATCAAAACATGTGCCTCTTCTTTGAAGGAGTATTATGCCCATAACTCTGTAGCTGCTTCACATTTTTAGCTGGTGGAATCATCAACTAATGACTCATGTTGTCAATAACTTCCGTAACCTTTGACCAAACTAGCAACATCCCACCTGACACTTCCTCATTTACATGGATCCACTTTGTTCTAAAACCCTGCCTACTCTTGTACCATGCCGCCAGGTAAACAAAAACACCAAATGAACAGGGAAAGCACATTTAAAGGTCAAGAAAATACAACTTGGATAGCACTGTATGCAACAATCTCTGTGCAGCCATTAAAACAAAATCATTGTCCCTCCTTTCATTATGTGGCTCCAATTACACCACAATTACAAAATTTAAGTCAGTACAAATACAGGTAAAATTCTACAGTTTTTAAATTCTAATTTTGGAAAATAAAATATGACATGAGCAAGTTGCAGCATCCTTGTCATCTGTCCTTCAGGTTTTACTGACTCTTTAAGTGTGTCACTCCTAGGGTTGGGTACCGTTCATAATTGAACCGATACGGTACCAGTATCTGGAATTCGGTACTGGTACCAAACGGTACCTTATTTCGGTACTTTTTAACCCTATGGGCCCTAGGCGTTTTTGGGGTATTTTTACTGCCTTTACTTTTAAGCTCATATCACAGTCATTATAAAGGCTACATACACATGCTATATCTTGTTTTTTTCAGGACAATGTGGGCTAACCAGATTTGCCATCATTTCGTGTTCTTCTATGTGCCTGTATATTATATTAAGTTTTATATATAAAAAAAAAAAAAAAATCTGTGTGCCTAAATTCTTACATTTGTACATGTATCTCAGCATAGCAAGTTGGAAAAAGACATATTCTGCCATATATGAAGAGGGGAGACTCTCTGGAATCTGGCAATATAAGAACCATGATGCTGGGACATTCTGTCACTTCACAGTTGTCCAAAACATGTGGTTTGTGCCAGGCGGACATGATTGCCAGTATTTTTTCATTATTGCAAGAAATTCCATTGACTCATGCACAAGTCAAAAATGTGTTT
>NC_065529.1:16494485-16612170 GCF_006386435.1 Epinephelus moara
CGCTTTCATGTGATATGCGTGGCATTTCTGTGCGAGCCTGCGTTCGCGAGTAATCCATCCAAGAGTAATGTGTGTGCAAAGCTGTATGAAAGCTCTGTTATACATCATTTTATTGTAATTTTTCGCTGTGAAAACATTGGATTACCGACAAGTGCTTGGCCTTGTCGGAAAGCTACAATTCTGCTGTTTCCGCTTCTCGCTATGACGCACGGTCGCGGAGAAAATCCACAGAGAAGAACGGGTGTGAATTTGGACGCACTATGCGTCGTTCGGGCCCATAGTCTGAACTTCTCAGTTTCAACATTATATTGAGAACATTTAGGAACAGTGCTGCACATTAACTTTTGTCTGCACATTGTTTTTGTCGCCATTGTTGCTGAGTCTGAGATGCGAGTCATGCGCTCTCGCTCCGCCTCCACCTCAGGTACTGAAATTTGGCACAGTTTCATTTTAAGTGAATTGGTACTCGGTAGTACCGACGTGAATCGGTACCAAGTACAAAAAGTACCGAGTTTCGGTACCCAACCCTAGTCACTCCTGCAGAATAAACTAGAAATCTAGTCTGACAATTACAAACAAATGCTTTTTACTTTAGGCAGTCATGTTTTAAATCCTTCCTGCTTCATTTTAGTTTGCTCAGAATAACGTGTGTGACGATATACCCGTGCAGACTTACGTGTTATAGTGGTGTATGTAGATGCAATGCGCCATGGCCTGTTGCAGAGAGAAGAGGTGAACTGGCTGCCTCTGCAGTATGTCTGTGGTGGCCGTGAAGAACTGGTCAAAACCCCAACACCTCTCCTGGTCAGCCTCCAGTATACCTGCCAGTACTGGAACCAGCAGCACCCTCAGACCCCTACAGACAGAGAGGGGGCAGAATGGGAGAGAAATACATGGAGACAATCGAGGAAGAGTTAGCATCATGTACTCTCATTAAAGAGTCACTGAGATACATGTTCAAATGCTCTACATACTGTGAGAGCTGGCAGCTGTGAGGTAGGTGGTAGCTCCACTCTATAGGCCCGTCCTCCACCCGCTGTATTCCAGCTATTGCCCCCATAGGCTTTTCTGTGGTTATTTTGAACCTACACAACAAAACACACAAGTCAGGCTGATGGATCATTGATGGATGTTCATGTTCTGGCGGATACCCCAGGATTCCTGAAGAAACAGCATTCATGATTCCATGGTGATATGCTTTCCAGTATGTATCATGGCTGGTGTTAATGGAGCTTAAAAGAGGCATTTTGAGACCTAATGCAAAAATAATTAAAACTGGTATAATTACTTCATTAGCTATGGTTGAAGGACTTTAAAACTCAGTGTTGCTAACAGAAATGTGTGGTCTGTGATTAACCCTCTCACACCTAATTTATTAACTTACATGGTGGGCTTGTTCCTGCGTGGTCCCCCGAACGGTGCGAAGGGAAGACTCCCGGCGGCAGCGTGGTAAAACGTCACACCAATACTCCACAGGTCTACATTCACACCGTAGGACTTGTGATGAGGCTTACGTAACACAGCGCGTTCATACATGTCTGGGTGCTACACAAACACACACACACACAAACATATGCAGAGTAAGAAGAGAGGACACAAGCAAGACATGTTTATCCCCAGGTCTCTGTCTTTTTATCAGGGAACATCATGTTAAATTCAGTCGTGCAGAAATGTTTACAGTGAAGTTGTTTTCGTGAATAGCCCCATTTGTCCACTAGAGGGCCATCCAGTCTTGATAATACAAACTGCTTCCAGGTATCAAGCTCTAAGCTCCACAGGGCCTGTCTCACAAAGTCATTTCAACGCAATCACTAACGCTGGTAGGATAATTTTTACATCTGGTGGCGTTTATAACAAACCACCAATCACATACAGCACATAGAAATTCAGATCAGAGTTTAGATGATCAGCGATCCTCATGGGGAAATGGGCCTGTGTAGCAGTCATGGTAATATGATTTAGTATGAAAGACTGGTTATAGACTGTAAGCAAACAACCAGGGTGTAAATGAAAGCACCTGAATGAATGGGAATAGTATGGAGTATACTGATTGCACCTTTGACTGTAAAATAAAATGGGTACTGTTAAAAAATGTATTACACATAGTATTGCATATGCTTTCTTTTCTAAAGAACAAGCTACTATTACAACAATGAAAAGCAATGCTGTTTCTGCTTCCAAGCCTCGAGAACGTTCCCTGAATGGAAACTGACCTGATAGAGGAGGTTACAAAATGTGCAATAATCTTAAAACTGTCAATCTAAAGGATGCACTGAGCATACTTTTTTTATTGATACAATATTATTTCATCAATTTCTTCTATTTTACTTTGATGTCTTTATTTATCCAGGGCATTGGGTGAGCCTTAATACACTTTCTCAGCAATGTCCCCATCCACTGAGGCAGTAAAAGGATTTTCTGCTCATAACGTCCCCTCGTGTTCTTTAAGGCGTCAGTAATGGAATATAAATGTGACAGGCTATGTTAAGAGTGCCTGCAGGCTAACCTGTAGTAAAGATGATATAAGAGACTCTGTGCACACCACACGGTGGAGACAAATCTCCATAAGACAACTGCTCAGACATCAAAGTGGTTGGAAATGTCATTTCCACCAGTGGGTTTTATGGGTGTCTGTTTTGTTGTGTATTATCTTCACCAAGTGGGTTATGCTATCAGACCTGTTTCTTGTTCAGCTGTCAGGAAATATCAAAAAGTAATTTCTGACTGCATATCCCCTGGTTGCACAAAACCCAGGCTTATTAAGTTTATTCATGGGACTGTTATCTTACCAGATACTCTTCAGTTCCGTAGATAGACACAAACTTCTCATCATCTTCCAGCTCTCTTGCTGCCCCAAAGTCAGTCAGCTTATAAACAGACTTGCCGTCCTCCCCGACCTGCCGCATGATGTTGCCTGGCTTAATGTCCCGGTGCACCACTCCATTTTCCCGCAGGTGGTTCATCCCCTGCACTGAAGAGAAGAAAGCGAGAAAACTTCAGTTTAGGTATATGAGATTGTTGGGGAAATACCAAGATATACACCCACCTACCCACCTACACACTGCAAGACTGTGAGGAACTCTGTTTCAGGCAGGCCGAAGGCATTTTCTGGCTCCTCTAGCAGGCTGAGCAGACTTCCCCCTGAACAATACTCCATCACCAGTACCTTCTGTTTAGATGGGAGCTAGAGGGAGACATTTTATTTTATTTTATTATTTGTTTATTTCGCACCATTGCACAAGACAATAGAAAAAAACAAAAAATGGCCATCACAAAATAAAGGTGCTGAGCAGAGGCAAGAGATCCAGATGGGCCTATACGGGGCCTCAACTCCTTAAATACAGTACATCACCAATTCAACACAAGAGCCTAAAGCAAAGTGAAAATAAAAAACATCAAAAAAAAATCATAACATTGAATACTGGAATTTGGTATGAAAAAAATATGGAAAACAGCAGGAAAATAATCAACCTTTTCAATACAGTTAAACATAAAAATACATGTCTGATACACATTAATATCAAAAATTGATAATATCTTAAGTTGCCTAAAAAGAGGAGCAGATGGTTCAGAGTGAGTAGAAGTAGTGGCAAGCCTTATGAATTTCTTTTGCAACAAAAAAAGTTTGTGAAGAGAAGTAGGAAATGTACTGGCCCATATAATATTACAATAAGATAAATATGGGTATATTAAACTGTAATACAATGTCAGAAGACAGGAGCGATTCACTAAAGAAGAAATCATTCTAATTATGCCATAAGATTTCATAATTTTTTTGCACACAAGCCCAATATGGCTTTTCCATGTAAGACCTTCATCAACAATAACACCTAAAAATTTGGCATGAGAGACCTGTTTAATTTCAATGTCATTGATAAATAATTTAGAGTCTTGTTTTGAATAATTTTTGTTTTTTTGTCTGAAAATCATATAATTGGATTTGTTGATATTTAAGGAAAGCCTATTCATCTGAAACCATCTCGAGGTTTGTGCAAGTATAGTATTTGCATCTTTAATCAGGGAACCAAAGTCAGAATGTGAAAAAACTATATTTGTCATCAGCGAAAATAATGTTGCAGTGCGGTATCAAACTGTACAGCAAAATCATTTATAAAAATCAAAAACAGAAGAGACCCAAGAACTGAACCTTGTGGTACACCACAAGAAACCACAGTTCTATTGGAATTCATACCCTCTATACAAACATATTGCTGCCGGTTGCTGAGATAATCTCTAAGCCAATGGATAACAACATCCTGAAAACCATAACGAACAAGTTTGGATATTAGGATACTATGATCAACTGTATCAAAGGCTTTCAATAAATCCAGAAAAATGCCAATTGCAAACTTATCGTCATTTAATGCTTCATAAATTTTGTCAGCAAGTTGAAGGAGAGCCATATAGGTCGAGTGATTTTTACGAAATCCATATTGGTGCTTATACAGGATGTTGTTGTCATTAAGATGTTTCAACACTCTTGCATAGACCAACTTCTCCAAAACCTTGGAGAAGCAGGGTAAAATTGATATAGGATGGTAATTATTGAAGAGACAAGGATCACCTTCTTTGAAAAGTGGCAGTACCTTAGCTACTTTCAAGTCATTCGGGACTACACCAGTTTTCAAAGAGTAAGCAAGTACATGTGTTAACGGCATACATGTGTTAACACATTAGGAGGTGAGCTGCAACTCCTTCAACTCTGTAAACATTATGATGTGGAAGAATTCAATGATAGATGCTAGAAAACGTATAACTCAGAGAGGGAAGGGAATGCGGTGGCTTTGCCTCAGGAGGTAAAGTGGGTCATCCACTAGTCGGAAGATTGGTGGTGTGATCTGTGATGGAACTCGTCCAGCTTGAGCAGGACACTGAACCCCATATGGCGTGTGTGTGTGTTAAAGAAAAAGAACTGAGAAGCAGGTGGCACCCTGTGTGGTAGCCTCGGCCATCAGTGTATGAGTATGTGTGTGTGAATATGACTCATAGTGTAAAAAGTGCTTTGAGTGGTCGGAAGAATAGAACGGCGATGTACAAGAGCAGTCCATTTACCATTTCAATTACCAAGTGACTGAGAATGTATGTGTAAATGTATTAAGTCCCTTCTTAAAATATACTTTTATCGGAGCACCTTTCCTGATTTTACTTGAGTTTTAAGTTTATTTAGACTGTCTTTTATTCCCTCAGCCTTTATACACTTAAGTGTTTTTATCAGTTCTTTTAAAAGTTGTTGTTTTTATGTCTTGATTATGTTAATTATTGATATGTGGCGCACTTATTATCATTATTATTATTGTCTAACAGTGTAGGACCAAGTGTATAAATGATTTCCTATTCCATGTTCCAAATGAATTTGAAATAAAGCTGCAGCTCTGTTTTACACAGTGATACATATCCCACCACATGGCTGGAGTTTCCGTTGTCTTCCCTGCTCTCATGGTGGCCTTACCTCTTCCACAGCATACAGCCTGACAATATTGCTGTGGTTGAGCTTCCTCAGCATCTCAAACTCTCTCATCTGGACCTCATGGGGGCGGTTGTAGCTCACTGTGTTGAACACCTTGACAGCTACCAGCTCACCCGACCTCTGCACATGCACAAACACACAGATTCACATCAGCTAACAAGTCACACAGCACCATGTCAGAACATCAAAGCCAGCACACATCAGCACTGCAGCCACAACCTTTTCTTATCACACTTCCTGGTGTTGCTTTTCAGCCAGTGAGTAGGCTGAAGCATCTGAGATAAATGGCAGCAGTGATGTGAATGAGCTGTTCAGTGGAAAAACAACAACTTGACAGTGTGTTATGATGGTGATAAGAATCATCCACAGGGTGGCTACCTTGTTGCGAGCCTTGTAGACACTGGCGGTGGCCCCTTGACCGAGGACATCTTGTAAAGACCACAGGTAGTTTGTTGTGCTGGCTGTAATACCTGACATGCTGGGGGAGACAGGGACAATAATTAGACAGAGAATTAGAAAAACATTGACAGAGACAAGTCCTCTTTGTTCTTAAAAACAAGACACATTAGATAGGAAATAAACATAGAGTAGCCACATATTAGCTGTTAGGTAACGTTAGCTAAGTACGGTACAACAGACAAACTTTAAGTTACCATAGAGAGTAAAGCTAAATTTGTTATGTCATAGAGATGTTAACAGTTGACCTACATAGTTAGCTAGGTGTGCTCTGGTTACTTTTATTTAGCATTACTTTAATATGTAATTCAACAGACAGCCAGCACGTTAACTGCGTACTGTAATGAAACAATTTATTACTAACAACTATTTAGGCTAGTTAACCACTTCAGTAAGCTTTTAGCGAGTCCGTTTCACTAACTGAAAAGTTAGCCGTACTGTTAGCTTACCTGAGCTGCTGCTGCAGTTAGCCGGACTCTATCTCAAGGTGAATCCGTCCTGACAGCTGTGCCTCGACCGGTTCTCCCACTACACAGCTGGTTTTCCCGTGAAATATGGCGTCACAATAAACGTCTGTCTTGTCAGTTACAGCTCAAACTGCTCCGGAGCATTGCGGTAAGTCAAACTTACTTGAAAGCAAAATACGCCTACGCGAGCCAAGTCTTCCGTAGCGAGCGAGAGCAGCTGCACACACAGCTGGGCAGGTACGGTGCAGGCAGGCAGAACAGCTTTCCTATGTTTCCGTCTTACGTGTAGCCAAAGAGTTAATGAGTTTCAATAATAGCAGCAGCCGGCAGCAAGGCATTGCCGTGACTGTTTTAGGAAGTGTGGACTTCACAGTCTATACTCATAAATGATGGCGGAAATAACAGCGAAGTGCAAACTTCACAGTTTTCACTCTGTGTCTGAACTTCCGCCTGTGTCTCAGTGTATATGAGAGCAGGCTACACTGATGGCACACAGCCCTACATCACATTATACTGAGGCAGAGAAATATTGCATATATTCTGTTCCAAGTTTCGATTTGAGTTAAGTTTTATCCCGGAGAAGAGGTCCCTGAGGTCCCTGAGGTCCCTGAGGCCCCTGAGGTCCCTGTGGGTGCTCAGACCCATGCTGGGAACCTCCATGTCAAAGAGTAACTACAGCTGAATCTCCACCCTACTATTCCCAATCCCTTTATGCAATAACTGCTGTGTTTGACTATTTTTCATCATATATCTGCTACTAATCATGTATCTTAAAAATATAGATATGAATGTGTGTGTGTGTGTGTGTGTGTGTGTGTGTGTGTGTGACCGTGTGAAGGATGTGATCAGCAAGTGTGTGTCAGTGAATATCTGAGTGTGTGTTGGTACATGTGTACACATTTATATGCTGCTAACCAGATTTCTCAAACAGAGTTTTGTTACAATAAAGAATCTATCTATCTATCTATCTATCTGTCTATTTGGAAGGACAATCAGCATATCAACCAATATCAACTGCTGTTTCCCCAAGATACCTTTGAACCATCAGACCCTGAACTGACTTTTTAGAGTTTGTTTTATCCCTGTTTAGAGATTTATCATTTTTATTTCTAATTAGTTAACCCATGTGTTTTCACCTTTATAAATGTGAAGAATCAGATATGATTGTGTTCCCACGTGCCTGTAGAGTCAACATAAGCGCTGTCATCACGTCCTTTTAGTTGTTCCATTAATGTTGCCAGGATTTCTTTCTGATATATCTGCAGTGTCGCCCCCCTGCTGTTCAGCATGACAGACAAATTCCCAAATTTGATCTGTAACTGGTAGAAAAGATTTCCACACACTTACATCTACGCAGATCTATCTATGTGAGGAAATCTTTTCTACCAGTTTGGACTTGATGTTTCTAACGCCTTGCCAAGACCAAGCTGGGTGGAGCGGTGGTTGTTCTGCATGAGCACATATTCGATCTGTAAGATCTAATTGATACCAGTCAGTTTATAAACCACCTCAAAGTGTATGTGATGTGATACTAGTGCACTCTGTTCCCCGACTTAAAATCTGCACTGTTTGGAAGTCATTGAAATCTTGAAGGTGTAGCCTATTTTAGAGTCAAGCGGGCGATTTAAGATGTTTATTTTCTTAATTACAGTGAGTAAATGATGATATAGATCAATATTATTTAATGTTCATATATGGTTTAGTATCGGACCAACCCTTTCCATGTTCACTGTCTGCTGCTACAGACACTGTACAATGTGTCTACCTGTTTGTCTGCATGTCAGTTATTAGTTGCCTGACAAGATTCACACATAGCTTTGTTCTGTTGAAGGGGAACTCCACCAAGTTCAACTAACTCGACATGATGCATGCTACTTAGCCTGTAAGTGTAACGGTGGGAGCTTTCTGAAGTTTAAAAAAATAACCCTGATGATGTCATTAGGGTTTTTTTTTTCTATTTTTTATCTCAGACTCGGCCTAGGACTATATATTTTTAAAAGAAACCCTGCATTACAAACTTGAGGTGTGTTGTTTTAAAAAAGTAGGCATTTAGGAGACAAAGATGCTATTGAGTTGCATCATGGGAAATGTAGGATTGAGTACTTTTGGAGTTTAAATCTGTCTCTGAGTCTCCAAACATTATGGAGAGGAATCCTTAACCACTGGAGTACTCCTTTAACCTCAGTTTGGTTTGAGGGTTTTCTTGTCTACACAGCTTAATCAAGTTTTGTCTCCACCGAGCCATCGAAACCTTTCAGTTTGTGCTTCACTTGTTTCTTCTTGCTGTACATTCTTGGTCTATTACATCATCACTTACTTCATAATTACCGTACGTTCTTGTGATAGACACCAATTTCACTGTATTCTATCATTATTTATATCGATATTTCATGGATGATTTTCTGTAATGAAATGCCAGTTTTCTTATCATAAACATCAAACAAGACTCTTTATAGCAAGCAATGTTTATTAAAAAACAGATCTACTACAAGAACTACACATAGAATTATATAAGGCCTATTTGATTAAACTACTATTGCTATTACTGTACAATATTGTACCAAAAAAGAGTGTACCTCTGTAATGTACAACATTGTATATACAAAGTACATCTGAACACAGGATTCTCCAGTAATACAGAGACAACTATAAATAGATTTGACATTACAGTCTTTTTTTTTTTTTTTTAGTTCTGCTGTTTTCAAATGGACACAAAAATGCATATTCAACAATATTCAATTCCGACAAATCATCCCCACACAGTTAGTCCACACGCAAGCCAAGTTGTTCAAGTGCACAATGATTGATTTGAGATCGAAGAGGGTCCCAGCTCCCCTTTGATGGCACAGCCGGGACAAAACACACCAACCAACCACATGCATGTCTGTATGTCGATGAGGTGAGTTTGTTTCTCACCGCACACACGGTCACAGTCCCTCCAGTTGTCACGATGAGGTAAGAGCAACACAAATACACCAGGTAATACACGAACAGTATACAGAGATAAAAATAAACCTTAACAAGTATAATTCATTACCTGGTAGAGAGCATACAGGAATGCAGTATGTGCTGTGTTTCTGGGGGAAAGGGGGAAGGCGTGATGGGAATATGTGGAGCAAAAATTAGTTCAATACTGTGTCAAGAAACAACAAACAAGGTGTTATTCAGTTTACCCTGAATGGTATGTGTCCACTTTTGACGTCAGTGTTTGCAAATGTATTCACATATTCCTCAATTCAACATCAGATCTAATTTTAGGTACATTTTAGCAAACAATATATGAATATATATATATATAAAAGTTTTGGAGTTTCTCGTCCTCTTTCTACTTAAAGCTGGTCGGCCACGAGACGAGACATGTCATGTATCCCTGCAGGCTTTTTATCTGGTCACATGTACACAGTGCATATTTATTCAGCGCTGAGGCTGCTGGTACAGTCGCTGTTGGGTGGCGTCCCTTTATGATGGGTGGTCAAGGGGTGAGGGGGGTGAGGTGCATACACACTCTACATCCACGCATGCTCACACAGGCGCACACACACACACCCAGACAGCTACACAGTTCAACATTTTAACCATTACAGATTCTGAGCATTACTTAACAACTGGGAACGAAAAGAGAGTAACAACAAAAGCAAACTTTGCTTAAGAACGCATCGGATGAGGTGGTTGGTTGTGCTTCTATCTAAACACACTCAAGAGGATCCTCAGCTCCATGCTTCCAGTTATCATGATTATTAAACATACATACACACCATTAGAATAATATAACCCTTTTTTTTTTTACTGTTAAGTCTGAAGTATATAGTTAAAGGAGCAAGCTGTGACTTGTGTTTGAAGTTGTTTAGTGGCTGGTACTGCGAGATATATAAAGTGAGCCAGCTCGCCATAGCGGCTGCTGTCTATGGCCCCAGCATGCAAGGAAAACCTGAAAGGCGTTTAGCTGCCACAAAACACCACCACACACACACATTTGGAGAGAATGTGTGTGCTTGTGTGTGTACAGTCCAACATTACGTATAAAAATGCTGGGTTTCAGTGGTCCCCTACACACGTAATAGAGCTGCAGGAGAGAAGCAGCATAATGCCTCAAACTACCAGCTTTCTGTATTGCTTTATATGTGTATTCAGAATTACTATTGGCCATGTTAGGTTTTGGAGAACACTGTTCCTGCTATGCTCCTGTTGTGGGACTAGTACTGAACAGTAATTAAAAAAAAAAAAAAAAAAAATCACCAAAATATCAAACACTGGAGGAAGAGATAAAATAAAGCTCTCGATCACATGACTTACACTGATATTTGGCCCAGTTTTCTTTCCTTTCATCATCTCAAAAGTCCACCTTTATCTCCAGCCTTCCACTTCTGAAGCAGCGAGTCAGTGTGTTTTCGTTTCTACGCCGAGAGAGAGCTTAGCATTTCACAGTCTATTCTCAGGAATCAAACACTCCCTTCCAGTCCGCTAGTCGTGGGTCATTAAAAAGAAGAAGAGAAAAAAAAAACTGTCATGTCTACTATACAAAAATCAAACAGTGCTTTTTGTTCCTCACTTAGATCTGTGTGTAAAGGCAAGTAACACTCCTGCACACCCACTCAAACACAATTTCAAACATCACAAACTAGTGTATGTAAGCTGAAGGTCAGTAGGAGTCCTGTTCCCTTGTAAATAAAAAAAAAATGTAAATCCAGTGATGCCTGGGATCTCTGCGGTGGCAAAAGAAGTGTCTCTGATCGATGATCGCTAAACTGCGCCATCTGATAGTTGACCTGTCGTAAGCAGAGCTGCCAGGAGAGGGCTGAAAAAAATCTTGACGCTCTAAAGGGAACATGGTGTCTTAAGAACTGGTCTGGACACCATGAAGTGAATGCTACACATGAGTAGTGGGTTAGGTCTTGTGTGAAACAACGAAGTGCTTTCTGCACCTGCTAGAAGAGCCGTAAGAATTTGCGAGAATCAGCAAGGTGGGTCAGAGCAAGAGGTCCTAAGCCGGGCAGGATTTGTCGTTAGACTGGGGTGGAGGTGGAGGAGGAGGGGTGTGAGGGAGAGAGTGTGTGTGGCCTGACAGTGGAGGGGGAGGCGTCGGGGGCACGGTAGAGGTTGGGGAACCCATGGCTGGACTGCCACCTCCGCTCTTTGGGAACACCACCGGCTTGGGCCTTGTCGCTGGGGGGCGAAGCTCTCTAAAGGAGGGTACAGATGAGGAGAGGGAGGAGGAGGAGAGAGAGGGGGATGTGGCGGAGGGCAGGGGGCTCCGCGGCTGGCTCTTAGCCGGGCGGAAGGAGGAGGGCACGTCGCTTGCGGAGGAGGCGCTGCGCTGCAGTGGGTGGGCATGTGAGGAGCCCCCCTCGCTGTCCCGTAACAGACGGGAGTGGAGTGGACTGGAGGGCTCCGAGGCTCCTCCTCCTCCTCCTCCTCCTCCGCCACTCACACCTTTTAGCTGCTCCAGTGTATCCAGGACCACATCGGGGGTGTGTGTGTGTTTCGAGGTGCTCTGTCTCTCCAACTTACTGAGCTCACTCATCGCAGCCTCGATGTCCTGCAACATGAAAGGCAGACAGAAACATATTATCTTGTGCATGCAAATACCCAAAGTAGCAGATGGGGATATAAGCGACCTGACACGCACCTGTGAGCTGGGCTCCACCTGGGCTATGACCTCAGGGTCCAGTGGTCTGTGGTTGCTGAAGCTCTTGGATCGTCCTGCTGAAGTTGTCTTACGTAACTGCGGACTCTCCACCTAAATGTTCATAATACCCTCAATTAAATTCTCGCCACATTAAACAAAATAGTCCTTTCACTACATGAATTTGTTGAAGCTAAGATGTCACAGTACCTTGGTCTTGAGAGAGGAGTGGCGGGTGACAGAGTTGAGGATGCTGTGAGCGCTGACGGGTCGTTTGTCTCCAGTTTCTTTCACCAGAGCCCCACCAACAGGAAGAGAAGCCGTTCTCACCCCTCCTCCTCCTCCTCCTCCTCCTCCTCCTCCTCCTCCTCCTCCTCCTCCCCCTCCGCTGGCTCCTGGACTCGTGCTGTCGCTCTCTGAACGGAAGGCTCTTCGGATGCTACCAGATTCTGGACGTTTTCTCATCCTGAATGAGACAAATATTAGAATACAATAGATTATATCTGTACTTTCCACCAACGGAACCAATTTTCTTGGCTCACCAAACACAAGAAACAACACAAGCATATAGACAAGATCACTGAGGCCAAAACACACTGGCGCCAACCAGTGCACACAAAACATACGCCCAATTATTTTCAATGTACAACCAAACACTGCGGCTGCTACACGCGCCTCGGTGCTCCTGGACGCGCCGCCCCACAGCACTTCACACCTCATCCTATTTCCAGCCTCGCCGCTCCTGAAAAAATGTTATTTTTCCCCCACTCATTCCTTGTTTGCACATACTGGCTCCTGTCGAAGCTCTTGTACTCTGCTGCCATGGCAGCTCGGCTCCTCTCCTCACCATGGATGTGCTGTATAAAGAGAACTCTGTTGCTGTTGCTGTCTCGCGTGGGTGTTGAAGAATGAATGAGGAGAGGCTCGTTAAAGTCGAGAAATATCCTGAGCTATAAGCCCCACAGTCCTGTCATTATAAAGACAATGGCAAAAAAAGATATTGCCTGGTGAGCCACAGCTTTGGAGAACAGCTCTTTGGGCGAGAAATCCGGTTTAATTAGTGAGTGTCCACACATGATTTTAAGCTGATGCATAGGTGGAGGAAGTACAGATCTTTTAGTTAAAGTAGCAATAACTGTGTGTGGTCTTCTGTTGATGTGCTGCAGTGTGACGTGACCTGTTTGTGCTAGGGGCGGCATTTCACATGCGTCACATAACGCACCACACCAAAGCAGTGCCAGTGTGTTTTCAGCTTCATAAACAGTTTCCACATTAAAAACAGTTTATGTCAGTGTCTGCAGCTTAAATCTCATCAGTCACTTTGCTGAGTGAGGAATTTTGATGGAACTTGGGATGAAGGACTTCTTAAATACATGTTAAGAGGGATTCTATAGTGCCTCCTGAAGCTCCAGAGCTCAAACTGGCTGAAGAGAGAGCAGGAGCTATCTTCCAGGATGCTCCTTGCTTTCTTTCTTATCCTTTCTGTTAAGAGTTGGGTCAAGGGCTTTTGTGGCTTGCCACATATTTTGCTTGATGTTGACACAATCATAAAGTTTTTTCTTAGATCTACAGTTTCAGCCAATTTAGGGGCAAAAAACTATGAAAACAACAACAACAAAAAAAGCTGCAAATGAAAATCTACAAAATACTGAGACACACTTGTTCAGGTTGGCCAAGTAGATGTCCGCCACATGAGCTCCAGTAGGAGAGGCAGCGCTGCCTCTAGTAGACACTCTCTCCTCCAGCAGGTCCCTGCTGTCCACATCAGGCTTTGGACTTCCCCTGCCTCCATCAGTCCTGAAACATCCAACAAATAGTTTACAAATCACTGCTGTGCCTTCATATTGCAAGTTAGAGAAGAGAAACTCTTTCTGTCTCTGATACATCACTGCGTCTTGACTCATATGATGTAAGGAAGCATGAGTCATGACAAAACTGTTGTCCTAATTGAGTAATAAACACAAACACTAGTCACCTTTTTCAAAACTACAAAGTTTTTCACTGCAAAAATAGCGACAGACACTTCAAGGGGAAATCCAGCATTTTTCAAACTAAGTATTCTATGACTGATCTAGATAACTTTTTACTCACCACCTCTGAGTTTTGAGAAACACAGACTCTAACAAGAATAGCTACAGTTAGCTCAGTAAACATGAGCTTCACACATTTGTTTACTTTTATGCAGAGTCCAAAGTATTCCCGTATAAATCCCTGTGGCCGTAGCCACAAAGTGTAAGAAATTCTCACACTTAATATAAATAAACCACAAGGAAGCTGACCTGCTATGATATGCAGTTTCCTACATATCACAGCAGATCAACTTCCTTAGCGATGGGGATTTCCAGTGGATGACTCTCTGTGTTTGCTTTTGGTCAGATCAAAGAACAAGCCTCAGTTGTCTTGATGTTTTTTTATGGGAAGCTCTTTGCCAATCTCAACAACAGAGACATGAGTAAAATATTATTATGATCAATAATCACTACAAAAAAAATGTATTTGTTATTCTGTTCTTTAATGCAGACATTTGATGAAGACTGGTGACAAATCTTACGAGTCTTGGACCACGATGTACTGGTGTGGCACTAGTCCATCCACCCCGTTATGTCGTCCCTCCCACCAGTCGTCAGACGCTCGCTGGTACAGAAGCAGAGACGCGCCCTTCTTAAACGACAGCTCCCGACTGGTCCGGCCTGAGTAGTCAAACCGAGCGATGGCTTCGAATGGGTCAGACTCTGAAACAGCCAAGGAGCCTGAGAATCAGAGGATGGTGGACAGACACAGGAAGTGGCAGAGAAGCAGAGGGCGGCAACAAATGAGAGAGAGAGAGAGAAAGAGATGTGGAAGAGAGGGGAAGCCAGATTAGTGCATAGCAGGTTAGTGCTGCTGCTGATGCTGATGCTGTGTTTGGTGACTGCACAAATGTTAAATAATGCTGAGCGGTAACAAAGCAACACAATGAACAGGTTACTGGGAGAAGGTGTGAGCGGGTTTAAACTGTTAGAGCTGTAGTAACTGGTGAGAAAAGCAGGATGAGATTACTTTAACTGGTTGCAGGAGGAGACTGACTTCATTTATTACAGTGTATAAAGTATTGCATGTATTCATATGTGTGTGTGTGTGTGTGTGTGTGTGTGTGTGTGTGGGGGATATGCACCATCTTCGCTGTTGTGGATGACAGAGACGGTGTCAGGCGCAGGCTCCTCCACAAGGGGGGGCTCACAGTGTGGACTGTCACTGAGGCGGACACACAGAGCAGATGAGGTTAGAGGACACAACAGCAAAAGACTCAGACTGACAACATGTGTTGATGACTCACAGCCTGACTTCATATTCCTCTTTCACATCACATAAGCTCACACTGTATGCACCGTGCAGCTACTTAGTGACAAGATTATAACCGTGCTGCAATCCTCTCCACTCCTTGAAATAACATTTTAAAATGTGCTGTCTGTCTCTGCTTGGATTTTAAGGCACTATGAGATCTAGAGCTGAGTTTGGGTTCATCCAGGGCCGCAGCCAGGAATGTACTGAGGCCATGAAGTCACTCCAAGGCACCCTCTATCCCCCCTCAGAAAACTCTCAACTGTTCAGTTATATTACCTGTTAATTTTACTTCCTGACATTACCTACACTGTCAGTAGGGATGTCACGAGAACCAATACTTTGGTACCGAGTCGTTGCCGGAATTCTAAAAACTGGGCTGTATTCGTTCTTCTGCGGTACTATAGGTACTACTTTATTTAACCATTTAGTCATTTATTGGTTGGTTTAAAAGTAGGTACATTCTGCTAAACTCAATCTACACTGAGTTTGAAAACAACCAATTAAATACCCACTATATGTCCATTTTAGTTGTTGAATGTAGACTCTCCCTAGGTTGCTAAAACTTCCCAGATCCTATGAGAAGTACAGTATTGACCACATGGCCTAAATGGCTGCTGTGGTGCAACCAAGCCCAGCCATGCCAGCGTGATAAGATTTTCTGTCTACGCAGCTCCTCCAGTGTGACGAACAGTCTAAACAACGGCACTGACTGGCAGTAATCATAATAACTGGTGCCGAGCCTTGTCATTACAGTAAAATTGAAAGTTGGCCCCTGTGGGTGCTGTGGTGTGTGTGTGAGTGTGTGCATGCTGTGCTCTCCCAGGCTGATGTGGTCAGGCGGTACTTTAATCTCCTATGTGATGGAGGGTAAGCTGATCCTCGTGGCCCCCTGGCCCTCAGCGGAGCAGACGAGCTGAGCTCCCCCATCACTCCACGGCAGCCCCTAAATCAACCACCTGGCCCCCTTTTTTTCTGCCCTCCTCATCATCTCCAAGCCCCCTCTAGTTAGATACCAAATGGACGAGCAATCCCCTGCTGTCCTGCTAGCCTTAGCAATTTAAGTTCCTGCACTACATGACTTATTAAACGCCCCTCGCATTACACACTCTCACTCCCCGCCCTCACCAGAAGTCATCCCCAGCTCCAGGGATGGTGTAGATGGGGCCCGGCAGGTCCTGCGGTCCGGGGAAGATGGTGTCATGGTGGATGATGATAGTTTTAATGAGCTCGTTGACGTGGGCCTGGCAAGAGACCTGGTCATGGCCCTCAGGGACAGACATCAGGGTGGGACCAAAACAGATGGCCAGGTTGTAGGGGTCCATCATGTTCTCCTCGCTGTACTGGGACAGGCTGGGCAGAAAGGGGGGAAGCAGAGTAATTCAGAGGGAATTACCTCATCCTTTTTTCTTAAACAGATAATATATACAAGACCGACTATGCACACAAACAGCCATGACATGTCATTTACAGCCTTCATCACCCTCTACTTGTGGATAAGCTGTGAATGCATATCTGTGTTTTGTTGCACAAGGTCCAACAGTAAACGCTCCCAGTGTCTGCATCAATACATCACTTCATTTGTACACTGTGGTGATGGAGGCTCTGATGATGTGAGTATGTTTCAGTGTGTGAGAAGAAGCAGGAGCACTGGGGTGACCATAAATCACTAAAGGAAGAGAAGACGCTCCCCTTCTGTCTCCGCTAGGTTTACCCAGGAGTCTCACATTTCAGGTCTACCACATCCCTTTTCTTTGTCTCTCACTCCCCTTTGCTACCTCCCTCCACTGAAAGGCTTATCATGGTTTTTTTAGGGACGGACTGGACAGCGTGGAATATGCGCCTCGTCATGTGTGCATCGAAAATCAATTTTGGATGTATATTGGATGATGCAGAATAACCACCGCTCCAGCCAGCTTGGTCTTGGCAAGATTCTGCAAAGATCCAGACTGGTAGAAAAAGATTTCCGCACACTTGCATAGCATACAATGTATATTGGATAAAAATATATATTTAACCAACGCTGCATCAAACAAAGTGCACATGCAGAAAAATGTTTTGTGAGATTACTTTAGGTGGAAACTACTTCTTACAATGACACAAGCCCTCCTATAGCTTACTTTATTTTAATGGCCTCTACACAAGCTTTTTCAAATTCTCCTTTATTGGCCACTGCTTTGCGGTGGAGTCTGTCCTCGTCTTTTTAAGGAGCTTGGGTTTGTGGCTGCTGTGAGCCCATTAAGACTGTATATAATACTGGGCTATACAAATAAACTTGACCTGAAGTGGAAAACTGAATCTTGCCTCAAGGACACAAGTTCCTGAAGTAATGAAGATGCAGAAATGTTCTTTGCACTTTGGACTTTCATTAGGGTTTGCACTTGACTTCCCACAAAAGGTTAAAGGATGTTTAGATTTGGAGTGAGAAGGCTAAATGTAGGCCTTTAACCTAATTGTGGTGTTTATGAAACTACTGATAGTGTATGGGGGAAATGTTAGCAAATGTCAAGAGCATGATGATGCTCCTTAACTGTTGAAAGACTCTTTCATATGACCAATACATCATTGGCTATTATTAGGCTTATGGTGATGAAAACTGTTTTTTTGAAGTCAGTAAACTTCTGTATACTGAAAAATGTACACTGATGAATATTTGAAAATGACTTTAAGGGGTGGTATGCTGTGACACACATTAGCATTAACTGAAAAGGCCCAGAAGTATGGCTGTTTTCAGTGGTCGGAGTAATAGTTGCAGTCTTTTCAACCCACCATACTTCGACTTGCTTAGAGTATGCTTAAAGTATACTAGGACTACAGCCTCATTTGAGAGAAATATGGAATATGAAACTATGCTGAATATCACAGTAATGATATTACTTGCGATAAACAAATAGATAAGCAAGTGTTTCTGCTGCTCTCACTACAATGCTAAAATACAATAAGTTTCTTGTTACATTTAAAATATTAAAAAAAAATATTTCCATCATTCTTTCATCGAACAAATTTAATATTGTACTGAACACAAAAGGCAACAACAACAACAAAAAAAGAGAATGACAGTTACATTTTAGTGTGCAGTTTTCTACTGATACTCTATTACAGTGGTTCCCAACTGGTCCAGCCACGGGGTCCACATTAGTTCAAGGTCCCACAGTTTAATATATCCAGCGTCATACTTGCATTTGGCTATGTCGTTGAGCTAGTTTGCTGTTTCTGTTATGTAGCTATCCAGTAGTCACTAACTCTATAGCAGAGAACAGCACTTCAAAATGAAAGCTCTGTGACGGAAATTCACAGTCCTTCAAAAAAACAAAATAGTTTTTTACAGAGCTGACACATTCGCAAGTCACTTGAGGTCCATTCAGAATGGACCCGTGACCCACTTTTGGACCACGACCCACCAGTTGGGAACTGCTCTCTTACAACTAACTCAAAACTCAGAATCCCTAAGTGTAGTATCACAGTCTTTAACAGTGCCTTTTGGTGCAAGCTAGCATCATGATGACGATAAAGAAAGGATTTTGTGCAGCCATACAGTGAACAGACACTATAAAAAGTGATGCATGTTGGGTGCTCAGCTGAGAGTATTTATTGTGTGAGACCATTGTAAAGCAAACCTGATGAAGCTTGAGGTGAAATGCATCGTTCACACAGGGGATCTACTCTGCTTTTCTGTCTTATACATAGATACAGTGAAGAATGTTCATATTGAATGTGGCTAAAGTTTCAAATAATAACATTAAACATATGTAAAACATGTCATCTTGGTTGACGATGTTGTAAATTTTGGTTCATATTCCTGCTGGAACATGTCCACTTGTGTTTAAAAGCTGTTACTGGTGATTTTTCACAGTAGAACATGCAGCTACACCCAGTAACAGTCATTCTGCAGCTGCAATGACGGTGCAGAGACACCAAGATATGGAAGACCTGAAAACTCTGACCTATCAGAGCAGACTGTGGTTTTTGTTAGGGGGCTTTAAGAGACAGGCACTAAAACAGAGCGTTTCAGACAGAGGGTGATACAGGTGTTCCAGCACAAACAGTATAAGGCAATAAAGTGTTTTTTGACCATTGAAGCATGTAAACATGTTTTAATAGAAACCAAAAAAATGAGCAAAATAGCTCCTCTTTAATAAATTTGACCTTTGACTGTGCAAATTTTTTTGGTTTAGTTTTATATCATAATTTGTTTTCTGATGTTGGTTTAATGTGACAGTTGTTCTTGAGAATGCAGCTTTTGATGTTAAGCTGCTCCCATCTCGCCTCGTTTGTGAGCTCTGTCCAACAACATTTGGCTTCTTTGGAGCAGTACGCCTCAGGGCTGAGGATATGCCGAAACTCAAATATAACAAGTGGTGATTGTCACACCGGTTTTACTGTGCACAATGTGTAGTTGCTTTTGTAACAGTCAATTAATTCTTTGTTTTATACAATATATAATTTGCAATAACGTCATAGCTACTAATGAAGAAGAGAAATCAGTCTTCTTCCAACAACTTCCTATAACCACTTATTGGCAGAGCAACTATAAATAGTTTAATTTTTTCCATTGGTTGACTTTAGTTTCTTGGTGTGTGTGTGTGTGTGTGTTTTTGTATGTGCTTGCATGTGTCCTCCCACTCACTGGTTGAGGAAGGCGAACAGATATCTCATAATGATGAGGGTTTTGCTTGGCAGAGATTGCAGACCTTTCTTAATGTGGACTGCCCGCTCCTGGAGGCTCTCCATCGCTGGAAAATAACACAGCCATGACACCCAGGAGATTACTCACACAATCAAGCCCATAAATACACACTCGCACAAACAGAGGAAAGGATGAGAGACTCACAGACACAGGATATGAGGTCATGGAAGACTTCCTTAGGGAAGAGGGCTTGGTCCAGTCCTCTAAAGTAGAGCTTCAGGACGCCAGCAATGGAGTCCATGTCGTGGTCATTCTGGTCCCCTGCCAGCGGGTCCTCACCTATATCCAGAAAACAAGACAGAGAGGAGAGAATGGGAGGGATAATAAGGCACTGGACAAACTCAGTGTGTTTAAAGTGCTTGGGGTTTCCTGTTGAATGACAGTCTTACCTCTCTCAAAGGCATTCTTGATGTCATTGACTTCCACCTGAGAGCCTGACACTCTGAAGATGCCCTCGTGCTGCAGACCTACACACACACATAAACACACACACAGGTGTTTAAATCAAAAGCACTGGGGGGATTTTACATGTTTTGTAGTTTCACGCTAAGAAGTTCTGGTAAAATTCCCACTTTAATCTGATCCCGAACCAATCACACTTGACTCAACAATGCAACCAATCAGTGCTCGGGAAAAGCTGATGCTAAACCTATCACTTCACTGGAGAATTTCACTCACCATGGCGACTGATGAAGCGGATGCAGCTCTCGACCATCAGAGGGATGGCCTCGCCAGACTCCTGAAATAAGGGGAGAGGAATTAACTCCCAATGACGGAACACACGACAGGAGGCCGGTGTGTGGAAATCAAACACAAGCGCACTTTCTTGTCAGGAGGATTTCCGCACACACGTCTGCACATGCACATGCATCAGTGCACACGTTTGTGTGTGCGGGGCGAGAAGGGAGGGTGGGCACGGTACCCAGCTGTTGCTAGGAGACGGCGCTTTTTCCTTTTCCCTTTGTTTGTTTGGGGTTTCCAGAAATCTCTGGGAGGTGCGGCTGTGGAAGGTATTTTGGCTGATATACGTGCCCATTGTCATGTGAATCCCATTGTAGTTTTAATGTGTTTAAAACATGACTTTCGTTTGAAATTAATGATCAAATGATTTCTTTGTAAAGTGAGAGCTGGTGGCCAAAACACGAGCTATCCACAAGGGGGAGCCACAAACATGAGATTCCCTGATGGAGCAGTTGGCTTTTGATCACTAATGCCTTGCTTCACGTAGCATTACAGTACACCAGCAGACAGATTTATCTGTAGACATAATTGTATTTGTGTATTGGGTTGTATTAATCGGAGTTATGTGATAATAACCAAAATGCTGTCAACCTCTAGGTGCCCATACACCCTGTGGGCAGAGGATAATGTGAGAAAACATGTGGTTTGAGTTAAAAACAAAGCTTCAGCAGGCTCTAACTGAGACGCTAACAGCCGCTCAGAAACAAAGACACACTTCTGACAGATAATTACCTGCTTCCGTACCGCCGAGTTCCTCCGTCCGCTACACAGAGGGAGAGAGAGAGAAAGAAACAGCACTCTGTCATTATGTCTCCAGAGAAAGTCTATTTATACTCACACAACTCTGGTAACGCTCTATTTGTATGCACAGACACATATGCACATGTGTTGAAAATATCTATAAACAGTGACAGGGAAAATAATACCCCAGGTTGCCAAGAAATCAAGCTCAAACACTGCTATGGTATATGCGTGTGTGTGTGTGTGTGTGTGTGTGTGTGTGTGTGTGTGTGCGCATATTTCCTTCCTTCACCACACCTACCTGGCAAGGCAACAGTCAGTCTTCTGACCTAAAGGGGAGAGAAACAGGAAGAAGGGGAGGGGACACGGAGAGAGAGATAGACAGTTATAGTAAAAGCAGGACACATTAGGAAACAGCTTGAGATGGACAGAAACAGGGAAACAAACTTCCCACTGAAGCTGTATACACACACAGGTTTTCCTGTAAGGTTGTGGAAATGCATACACATTCGGCCCTAAGGAACACCCTCCTCTCACACTTAAACTCACAGCTGCATCCACATATGGTCACTGTCACTGTGACCTCGCCCTCCACTCATTCGCACACACACACCCACACCCACACAGCGCTTGTGATTATTAGATAAATTAAACCCACTCTGCTTCCCCGCATGTGTCCTGATGTGTCCCACTAAACCACTCATCCCTCTGATCTGCTGCTTGTTCCGCCTCGAGGCACTGGGCCTTTTCCTGAATCCATCTCCCTCCTACTGGGGAGGCTCCCAGTACGCACGCACGCACGCACGCACGCACGCACGCACGCACGCACGCACGCACGCACACACACACACACACACACAAACACAGGACACAAGGATAATGTCTAAAAGGTATGAAGGACACTCACTCTCTCCCAGGGTCTTGTCGATGAGGTCATGCTTGGCCTCCAGCTTGGTGATCAGGTTCCTGCCTTCCAGAAACTCCTTAAGCTTCTACAGACACACACACACACACACACACCGGGGTCGCACAATGCACTACACTAATGCACAAATGTTCCTGATAAATCCTCCATGACCATAACTAGCACTAACCGTGAAGTAAAACTGCTCCGTCTCCTGCTGATTGGCCCGTCGTTTGGCCAGACTGGGCTTGCTGAGATAGGATTCACTGAAAGTGGACTTGACTGACTCCATGCTGTTGCTGTGATGGAAGCACTCTGAGACATCAAAGTCCTCCACCGTCACCATGTCTTGGATGGTGGACAGGGTGGCCTCCATGGTTTTCTTCACCTGATGGGCAGGAAGCGAGAGGAGAAAAGATAGAAAGCAAAAGTTGTGATTAACACACAAGACGGCTGCAAGAGGTGAAAAGATCAATTAACAATACAGAAAGATGTCTGACCTCCTCATTCTCAATCTTGAGTGTCGAGAGGCGGGACTGCAGCTGCTGACACCTCTGGAGCAGCTCGCTTTCCAGCGCCTGCTGTGCGCACAACACTCCCATCTACACCCACCCACACACACACACACACACACACACACACACACACACAGGAACACAGTGGAAAGTTAGACAATTAATAATGTGAGATAACATCATCACAAACAGTCATATCATAACATCATAACAGTGCACTGACTTAAAGGGATAGCTCAGATCCTTTGAAACAGGGTTGTATAAGGTACTTATCCATAAACAGTCAATCATCAACAGTAGATGTTGGTTTGGTACGTCTCCAGTTTGGAGAAGCAGACAGGAGTACTGCCATGGAAGCTAATGTACTGCTGTGGATGTGGGCAGCAGCAAAATGTATTTTAGCCACTCAAAAGAAGGTCTACAGAAAGAATTGTTAACAGTTTAAGTGTGCACTATATTGAGAATATTTTCATCACTTTACCCTGCCGTCAGCCCTTTCCAACAGGGAAGCACTTAACAGCTTCAGTTTCCCATCCACACTGTCATAAAAGCTACCAGATTCCATTGAGGAAAACAGTAATTTTACCTCACTTAACACAGGAGCTGCTGATATAACGCTGCCTTGATCAGTTCGTTTGTTTGTATTATTGTGTGACTTTAGTGAACCTGAACTAACTCAGTCACACAACCAAAGTTTCACTGGAGTCTGGCACTAAAGAGAGCGACAAAAACAGCTTCAGTTCCCCATCAGAAATCTCTGTCTGATGACAAGGTTAAGTGGTAAAGAACTTCCTAAATATAGCATACACTAAAACACATTTTGCTGCTGCCCTGTCCACAGCAGTACATTGCTTAGCTTCCTTGTCCGCACTCTAGCCTGCTTCTTCAAACTGGGGTCGTGCTGACCGCCATCTACTGTATGTAATCCAATGACTATGGGTAAGTACTTCACACAACCCCACTTCAAAAGATCTGAACTATCCCTTTAAGCTTCAATAAGAAGAAACAACACGCCTAATAAGAATGACTCGAGGAGCACAACTGTACCGTGTCTCCCATGTGGGACTGGAAGTCAAAGCGAGCTGGGGGACAGAAGACATTGTTGTAGGTCTCCATCAGTTTCTGTTTGTCCCCGTTGGCCTCCAGACTCTCTGTGGCTCCCTCCAGTGTCTCCAGGCCGGAGTGTTTCGACGACTCTACGTTCTGTTCTGCAGATAGGTAGGTCCTCAGGGCGCGGTGCAGGCTGGCGTGGTAGCCTAGGTCACAGCACTGTCACACCCACACATAAAACTAGATTAACACACATGGTGATATGCCAACACTGCAAATACTGCTGGTAAAAGAGAAATCATGTCAGTGGACAAAGAAGAGCAAACGTGCAAAGAGAGGTGACCGGTCTACTGCCTTCATTAGGAACACTGAAGCTAATGTGAAGAGACTGATCAAGAGGCCACCAACGGCTAAAACACACACACACACACACGCGCGCACTCACTATGTCGACAAATGTTAGCTGCTCCCACAGAGTAACATGGTGTGTTGATACTCACGTCAATGATGTCGGAGAGGTCATGGATGTAATATTTGAAGACACAGCTGTTGGTAGCCTCAAGAGCTAGCAGGTACTCATTCCTGGCCTTGATGGCCTTCAGCTTGTTCTCTGTGTACTTAGCTTGTCTCTGATAAAACCGACAGACAGATTGTACAAAGAGAGAGAAAAAAACAAATTGTAAGGGAGGTAATGAAAGAAATCAGAAGAATGGCAATGACAGGTAGTGAGAGGGAAGGAAGGAAGAGGGATAATAGGTGTTAGAGTGAAACGCCTCAGTATTGATTACGGATAATAAGAAGTGGAGAACCATGTTGCTGTGACAGGCCCCAGCTGTAGCAGACAAGGTTAGCAATAAGCCAGTCGTGCCCTCATAAATCATTCATGAGATGCACATCGTAAGTCAGTGTGACAACAGGTGGAGCACTCTGAAACAGCTTTCCTCTCTCTACCCGTTGCCCCCCCCCCCCACCCCCCCCACCCCACCCACCCCCCCCCACCCCACCCAGCACCCCAGCAGGGTCCGGCTCCACTCACCTTCTCCTTCATCTTCTCGATTTTCTTGACACTGGAGCGTCGGACGGGCTTCTCGTCGGTCTTGATGCTGGCCAAGGTGTCGGGGGAGCGTGGCGTCTGTCGGTCGTCTTGTCGACCAGAGCGTCCCATCTGCTTCTCCTCCTGCTTCTCCGCCTCCTTCAGCTTGGACTCAGCATTGATGCTGTCAGTGTTGTACATGTGGTAGGTCTTCATCACCTGGGAACACAGGGTTGAGATTTGCAGGTAAACACGAGTGCGCGCTTTGCCCCAGTTTGTCTCTTACTTCAGTTTTTGGCTCAGGATCAAAAGCAGTTTTTCATCAGTCAGCATAATGTGGGGCACCGAGGCTCAATACACAAACAGCACAGTCTACACAGACAGATCTTTTTGGCGCTGGCATTCCAAAATATTGCTGCGAATGAGTCACACAACCAGCCTCCTCCACTGTACAACACCAGTGACATGGTGGTATGAGTTTGACATGAAGAGTTAAACACATGAAACAAGTGTGTGTGTGCAGTGTCAGCCTTATTCCAGTGACCACCACCGGAGCAATCATTACTGCTCAAACCCTTCCAAAACATTGCAGACAGACACACTGCTCCATCTGTGAGTATGGATGTGAGCATGTGCGCGTCACTCAAACCAGATCTATTTCTATCTCTTACTATATACTATAATTACAGCACAAGACCTGCTTTTATGGGCCTAGCTGAGCTGCAGCTATACAGTTTCTTGCTGCTCAGAGCTGTGCCGTGGGAGGAAACTTTGCCCACACACACAAACACACACAGACAGACAGAAAAACACACTCTGATTGCCTCAGTCTTTTTGGCAGTACCATAGACATGTGTAACCAGACGCTATGGAGCCCCTGACAGCGTGAGAAGACCAAAACAACAGACAGTGATGATGTCTGAAATATCAATACTCAGATCAGACTATCCAAATAGTAAAAACAGTGCCTTACAGTAGCATGAGAGTACAGTTTACAGAATATTTAGAGGCAAGAGTCTACAGCTATGCTAGCGGCTCCGTCGGGCTGCACTTAGCCACAGCGGCGCTTTGAGCTAAATGCTACCATAAGCCAGCATGCTGACACGTTCACAATTACAGTGCTAACACGCAGGTACAATGTTTACTATGATTACGTTTGTCGTCTTAACATGCTAATTAGCCCTGAACACGTAGCACAGCTGAAGCTGATGGGAATGTCATTAGCTTTACAGGTATTTGGTTATAAACCTAAGTATTGGACAAATTAAAATTCTGATCTGATGATGGCGGTTACTAAAGCTGCTTTCACACTACGAGCAACAAAGCAACAGGCTACAAGTCATCTTTAATGGCAGCCAGTGACATGAAGCTTCAAAGTGCCACCCAATATTTGTCCCTGCTTGACAGGCGTGACACACTGCAAATCAAAACTCAGCTAGCCTAAACTTTTTCAGCACTTCAATGACGCCATGAAGCATCAGCCAATCATATGTTTTTGTTTCTAGCACCATGCCAGCTCCCTGTGTATTGCAGTGCACACAGGGATGCAATGGGGCAGCAAAATGCGACATCTTTGTTGCGAGTTGCAGAAACACACAAGCCCATGACGAAGCAACAAGGGCTTGGGCGACACTTCAGTGGCCACTCTGTGACTACTTAGCTGGCTGCACTGTTGCTTTGTCAGTGGTAGTGTTAACAAAGCATAAGGGATCACCAAAGTTAATGTACCAAATTTGATGGCAATCCGTCCAATAGTCATGAGGAATTACATTCAAAACCAAAAATATGAACCTGCTGGTAGTGCCGCAGCAGGAAGAGTCAGGTTATCACCAAAGTTAAAGCTTCTTCCTCTGGAGACCATCTTAATTCATTCAATAGTTTTTTGCTCTGTTTTGTTTTGTTTTTGTGATCAGATTTTTTTTTTTATATTTGAGATATTTCAGCCTGGACCAAAGAGGAGGACATACCAAACAGCAGCTTTTCCTTGAGCCAAGCCGCTAGTCAATCTTTATGTCGTGTTTTTGTGTTGGCTATAAGCTTTGTGTTGTCAGCTTCTGTTATATCTAAATATTAAAATAATTGTATAATTATAATAGTACAATTATAATAATTAAAATAACTTTTACTTGCAACCAGTCCTTGTCGTAACATACTTTGTACCTTTGGTTTTGAAATATACTGTTAAAGAATGTTGATAAGCACGTTTTTTAGCAGATTTAGCATCTCATAACACCTGTGAGGAAAAGACTGCTAAACCTGACACTACTCTCTCCCTTGAGCTGTACAAGTTGCAAGAGATCACAACACATAATAATGGATCCACATATGTGATTGCCATGCCAGTGGTTTTTCTTACCGTGTAAAGCTCATTAAGAACTTTCAGCAGGTCCTCTTGCAGCTGCACGCCGACCTCTTTGCTCTGAAGGGACAGAGAGAAAAAGACAGATTAATGTAGCTCAGCGTCATTACTTGCAGCTTCTACTGTCCGTCCATCTACCTGCTCATCGCTCTGCCGACTAATGACATCCACACCCACTCAGTCATGTGGTCAACCCACTGCCACATCATCAATCAAGACTAGATTATCTGGCTAAAATGGAAGTGGAGGAGTCGCGAGTCCAGATAAACGAGCAAGGCAGTAATGGACTTGATGGATTGTGGACTTTAAGGAGGAAGCTACAGATACTGATCTTTACATGTTGGCCAGATGGAAAGAAGAGCAAGACAGAGAGGGCGAGTGGATGATGAAGCCAGAGACAGAGGGCGAGATGACTAAGTTGAAAAAGATAAAAAAGAGACAAAAGAGGGAGGCCAGGGAGTAGTACAGGCACTACCATGCTCCAGACATAACTGCCTGGGAGCCACTAGTGACTGATGACTTCACAACAACCCACAGATCAGAAGACTCTACACACATACACAAGTGTACATACACAAACAACATCGCATTCACAGCTCCTCTTATGCTTTTAAAAGGACGCCATTTAGACTGGGTTTACTAATGACGCAAAGAGAGGCATGAACAAACTACAAAGGAACCACATTTGCGCACACAGACTCACCCAAACAGAACTGACTTAACTTGAAATCAGACAGGTAAGAGAAAGCAGGAGACAAGCATGAGGGGAATAAAGGAGACGATAGAAAAAAGCAAAGACAGTCAACTTTTAAAAAAAAGTGGCTCAGGAATGCAGAATGAAAGCAAGAACAGATTTCTCTGGTGCATGCTGAGCATCTGTCTTCTCCTGGAGGAGGGCACAGAAGGGGGATGGGTGGTGCTGGTAAGCTGGAGGGAAAAAGGTTAAGGGTGGTAAGGTGATCATGATATGAAGGTTAAGAAACGGAAGGAAAAAGAAGGTGTTGAAATGCTGACAGAGAGAGGGGGAGGTCATGGAGAAAAGAGGAACAGAAATCATTATCATTAAACAATCTGGAAAAATTACAGAGGTCAGAAAGGTCAGCAACAGAGGGAGAAAGAGACAGGGAAGAGATTTACAGTAGTGCAGCAGACCAACGAGGTAATGGGATAACTGTGGTTGTCCTGCCCTCGCTCTTCAAAGGGACTGTTCACAGTATTTTTTCTCTTACCTGTAGTGCTATTTATCAGTCTAGCTTAATTTGGTGTGAGTTGCAGAGTGTCGAAGATATCGACTATAGTGTTGTGAGCAGTTTCATGTAGGAACTATTTTCTTTCTACCAAACTATAACCACTAACTGCACCACCACGCAGAAGGAAGCGTGCATCTACTCATTGACAATGGGGCTTGTGTACATGACAGCGCAAGATGTAAATATTAATGGTGTCCTCCTCTGCTGAGCTGTAACGTTAGCTTGCCCACTGGTGCTAGGAGAGCTAGCAGAAGATAAACGCTTCCGTCTATGTGGTGATACAGTTGGCAGGTGTAGTTAGGCAGAGAGAAAATAGTTCCTACATGAAACTGCTCAAAACAAGGTCTGAGAATTATCTTGAGTAATCGGGTCATGATTTCTGGAAAGAGACATTACTGTTGAGGTTTTCAATTTATTTTGTTTTTGGCGCTCTGAGCACCACAAGCCAAGTCCCATGTAGTTCCATTATACTGGAGAGAAGGCAGACATCTCTACGGCCGATATCTCCAACACTCAGTAACTCACACTCAGCAATCTCGATTGATAAATAACACTATAGGTGAGAGAAAAAAATATGTATTTTTGATCTGGGGGGAACTATTGCTTTAAAGTGCTGTAGAAAGCTCATATTAGGTGACAACCAGCCAGACTACAGCCAATCAAAAAGCAGTCATCCATGGCTGAGCCCTCCTACCTATCAACTGTGGATCTTGACCTCTGGGCTTCTCATCTAGCCCGTGGTCGTCTGTCTGGCTTGGCAAGAACCACAACAGAAACTAGAATCTAGCACACTTCATTAGCCCCTGATGTCTGCGGTCCAGTTTGAGACTGTGTACTCATTAATACAGTTTGACTCATTAGTACTCACTCTCTCTCAGTGACAAGATCTCATAAACACTCACGCTGCGCTAACAGTATCATTCTGCACTGCTTTCCACACCGGCTGAGAGGAACGTGATGACTTTTGACAATTTGTGTCGAGAATGTTCGTCTCCTTGAGTTTTGTGTGTGTGTCATGGCCCCTGGCACTGCTGGTATTCATGCCACTGACTGGAAATGTTATAAATGAACTAATTATCTAGTTAATTAGCCATGAGAGCATTCTCTGTGTGTATGTGCGCAGCCTATTTGTGACCCAGACATGATTGGAGCAACTCTCATGCCAAAGAACAAGCAGTGTAGTAAAAAAAAGAAATCAATGTCCATGACTCAACCAAGAGTGAGAAAAAGAAAAAGAGAAAGTGTGGGGTTTTGAACTGGTGTTTCAGATGAGGGCGGAGGGTTGTGTGTGTGTGTGTGTGCGTGTGTGTTCTCATCGCCTGCGATCAGACTGTAAATGTAATTGTGAAATAGTTCAAAGACGACCTATCACGTTGGAAATCAGCAGCCTCTGCTGTGACATTCCAGGCACACACTGCTTCACTTTGCCTCACACACACTTATCTTACTTTACATGTGAGGTGTTTTCCCGATTACATTCCTGTCTTATACCCTATCCTTAGCCCGCCTCACTTTGATCCTTACCTTAAACTTAACCATCTTTATTTTTTACCTAAACCCAGTTTGAGGCTATGTGTTCTCATCCTATGAAGAGGAAACGATTAGCCAAAATGACCTCAGCGTGAGAGATGTCATAGCCCTGAAGGTCATAAGGAACAAACAAAGATGCATAAAGGGATGTCAGCAATTAACTGCTGAGAATATTTTTGACTAGTTATGCATGTCGGGTTAAGGTTAGGTTAAATTTGCTACTCTTCAGTTTACCACACTGCACACCACCCAGGTCTGGTAGGAGCTAGCTAGCAGTGCTGCTCCTCTGTGAGTACCACTAGTAACACCATCCCAACCCACAAGCATTGCTGTGGAAACACTGTACCCACTCTCCAGCCTTCTCCAAGGTCACCCCAGTGAGTAAGCAGCTGAATTGCAAGCCGCAAACCCCGTTTAGCATTGTTAACTAGCTCTGTTAGCACTGTTAGCACTGTTAGCAGTGTCACCAGGGCTGGTGGTGCTTACATAGATTACAATGCTAAAGGGGTTCTGCAGCTCAAAATGAAGCCGTTTACTCTGCGGGGCGATCTGGGGGGAGATCGGAGGGTGGCTAGCATATTTCCGCAGCGGTAATCAAGAATGAGCGGCACCGCTAGCCAGCTCCCACCCGACCCAGGTGTGAATTTGGGTTTCCTAGGATAGGGAAGGCATGACCCATCCTACTTTGCCTTACTCTGCCTCTGATTGGCTTATCCCGGCATTCTTACTCTTACCAATCCCACTCCTCTTGCCTTAAACCAAGTCAACCAACAAAGGTAACAAGTAGAAATAAAAAAACAAAAACAAAAAAAAAACAGAAAATAAAATAAAAGACAAGCCACTTACATCACAAAACATTAAAATTTCATCATCTCTTAAAGGATAGCACTTTGAGATGTGGTGCTACAGCTCACTGAGTCAATGGAGTGCTGGACTAAAACTAAAGGCCTCTTGTTTTTCAAATCATTTTGCAACCTTTCTTAAACATTAACCTGTTAGTTACTAGTTAATGGGTATCAGGCTGTGTGGAAAGCAAAATTAACCAAAACTGCAAAAGGGGTTGCACTAAATAACTTAGCTTAACATACTGAGGAAACCCCACCGTTAGAACTACAGTAGATTACAAGTATAAAGAACACACTCACTCACAGTGAATTCCTGCTTACATCCCTCGTGTATTTGTCCAGCCTTGAGATGAACGAGCCTTGGTATTTGCTGTACAAGGTCACAGTAAGCTCTGATCTCCAGAGAAATCTCTTCATCCCCTCTCTCTTTTCTCTCTCTTGTCCCCATGTTGCCCCCTCTCTCTAACTATATTCCACTCCCCTCTGTTCTCTTTTTCTGTTCTTCCTCTACATGTCCTCTTTCTCACCATCACTCTGCCTCGTCTCTTTTCTCTCTCTCTCTCTTGTCCTGATGTTGCCCCCTCTCTCTAAATATATTCCAATTCCCTCAGTTCTCTCTTTTGCTTTTCTTCCTCTACGTCTCCTCCTTTTCACCATCACTGCCTCGTCTCTTTCCTCTCTCTGACACCAGAGATCAGAGAAGACAAGGATCAGGCTACTGTATGAAACACAGACAACATAAACTCTCTTGGCCTGATGTTCAGCTGACTTGCCGTCAGTCAATAAATCAGACAAGACATAAAACAGATGCTGGAGATGTGGACGGACGGGGCAAAAACATGACACGGATTCAGCATATAGAGATTGACTCCTGCTGCGTCTGTGTGCATTTCAGTGTGCATTACCTTCTTGAAGAGACGTCCTGAGTCCTCGCTGATCTGTGCGAAGCGGGGGATGATGTTGTTGAGGTAGAGGTCGGACAGTGTGGCGTGGTCGCGGCTCTCCCTCTTTACCTGAAGCAGCAGCAGGTTCCAGCAGTTCACTGGGGATAGAATGCTGTGCTCCTTCCTACACACACAGAAACAGAAACTTAAAATGTATTCAAGGACCTCCAAGAATCTTTCAGATAAATTACGAGCATTAAGTCTCTTTCATCTTTTAATTTCCCCTTTTATCCTGCTGATACACACATAAAGGCCAACTTCATGTGAAATGCAGAAACACACTGTTTTCACACAGATGAGACAAGGCATTGGAATAAAAGAGGGAGGGAGAGAAAGCCCAGACAGATTTATGCACAGAGCAGCCACACACACACACACGCAGGGTCGATGAGCCAGCCCAAACAGGGGATTCAGCCAGGGTACAAAACCCAGCAGGAAGAGGTAAGACTCCCCCACAAGCACAGCTGTCGCAGAAAGAGAAAAAGGAGGCAGAGACATGAAAAAGACAGAAAAAGAGAGATTTAAAGACTGTAATGATTTCGGGAACAGCTAACAGCTCAATACTGTTTCATTGTCTTTGCCTCAAGTGCCCATAAAGCCATTACACAAATGCAAGACTGTCAATGCCCTGCTTACACCACAACACAACCCCTTTNGTGTGTGTGTGTGTGTGTGTGTGTGTGTGTGTGTGTGTGTGTGTGTGTGTGTGTGTGTGTGTGTGTGTTTGTGTGTACAGTATGTGTTATGGATGATCCATGGATGATCTAGTGGGTAAAATGGATTATGAGTGAGTGTAAGTGGATGAAAGAAGGTCTTTGTGTCATTAAGAGCAGCTTTAACTGGATAGAGACAGCAAAGAGCTGCAAGGCATTTACACCACACACACTGACACACACACAGACACAGATGGGGTCAGGCAAAGTAGAGCAGTGACCCAAGCATCCACAAGGTCAGACAGACAGAGAAAGTCTTTGACCAAGGGGTATAGAGTGGGGGTGGTGTCCATGGGGAAGTGTGTGTGTGCGTGTGAGTGCGTGTGTGTGTGTGTGTGGGAAAGTAAGGCCTGATGCAATGAGTCATAGACAGTGATGTGATATGCTGGTAGTGGCTGTCACTGGTCAGATGGTCAGATGACTAACTGGGTGTAATAATAACAATAATGATTCCAAGGGGAAGATTTAAAAAAAAAAAAAAAGAATCCACCTACACACATATTACGAAGCCCAAAAGCTGAAACTCCCCACGTGTCATATGCTAAACTTGAGCGGTCATGTGGACACATGTGTGTTTGCATCACTTTCAGCTCCTCTCTGCTGTCTGTGCCCTTTCCTGTGTGTTTGTCTTCACCAGTTGCACAACATTTTTTTCTCCACCAAAAACAGATCTGCAGTTCCTCTATTTACTCAAGCAGCCCGGCCTCTCCACCCGCATGTCACATGTCAACTTCAGCCCACCAGTGATCGCCATGGTAATGGCACCACAGTAGTGGGTGAAATATCACTTTACTCTCTGCAACCCTCAGCTATCAGAAGGTAAACACTGAAATGTCACTGGCCCTCCGAAGGTCACATGGTGTGCGCTGGGAACAGAGTCAGTCCTCGGGTCAGTCGCTGCCACTGACTCACGTTAGAGGGAAAATGCTAAATGGTCATTTACGTTCAGGATCAAAACCCGTAGCATTAAACAAGGCATCGCTACTGGTTGTTTTGCAAATTGAACAGTTAATTGCGCTGACTGAACTAAAGATTAGGTCCGAGTGCTCCATCGAGGCGACAGGCTGAATATACACTTGTTGTCTGAACAAGACTTTTAGAATTTGAGTGATACAAGGATGCATCAAAAAACAGGTCTGGCTGCACAAAATACAGGCACAATGTTGTTTTGTTCTGTGTTGAATGTTTTTCTGTTATTGTTGTGCAACAAAACACTTTAAATACAGAAATAAAATATTAAAAAATATGAATATTTCTGACATTATATTGTGACTAGGGCTGGGCGATATGGCCTAAAAAAAAAAATCTCCGATTTTTTCACAAAAAATCCGATTCACAATTTAAATCGATTTTTTCCCTCCTAGTTAAAAAAATAAAAAATATTTGCGGCCTGGTAGCACATACCTGGGGTTCAAAACTTTCAGCATGTGAATAAACCCTGGCTTTTCCACAGTAGCCTATATATGGGCACCACATCCAATATACATGGCGACTGCATCTGTGATCGCTTTCCACCGGACCCCTTTCTTATCATACGGCAGTGTTTCCCCTACCATCATATTGGATCACAACAGAAGTCATTTAAGGTTACCTTTCCTATAGAACAGGTCTATACCTTGTCCTTTTATTAAACAAACTAAATAGCCTTATATTACAGGCTGAGCCTGATGTGTGTGGCTTGTGTGTGGCTTGTGTGTGTGTGTGTGTGTGTGTGTGTGTGTGTGTGTGTGGAGTTGTGTATGTGTGTAGTTGAAGGCGCGCCAGGTGTGGTGTGTGACGTCAGACAGATGCGCCCCAGGAAGAAAGTGAGGCATGTGCTCTGTTGTTTACATCGAGCAGCCACAGTGAAGAAGCCTACACAGTTCTGCATGCTGTTTTTGAGTTATTTCCCTCTATGTAAACGACAGACACTGATGCGAGAGGCTGTGCATCATCCCTGCAGTGCTGAAAATAAAGTGCCGTTCTTTAACGCAGACGAAGTCCCGTTGTTTATGTGTTGTTGCCACAACGAGCTAACACAAGCTAAAGGAGCTAATGGTTTTCGGAGGTCCCTTTACTACGGTTCGGGGGTCTGCCAGCTTGGCGTTAGTAACACTTATTTATCTTATTTACACAACGGCATGTCATTTCTGTCCCTACGCGGTGCGCGTCTATCCTCCTCTGCTCTCTGTGTGACGCACGGCGGAGTTCGGCCCTGATGCGCGCGCACACACAGACGCAGGTAAGCACACAGACACAGACACAGGTGAGCACACAAAAGCGCTGAAGAACTCATTCCCTTTCTTGAGAACGAGTTCTCACTCTGAATTACGGGAGCCCGGCGTGGAGCGGCGATGGCGGATTTTAAATAGAAACTCGATTTTCATTAAAACAAATCGGCCTAAACTACAAATTCGAATTAATCGATAAAATCGATTTATCGCCCAGCCCTAATTGTGACAAAGTTGATTTCTGTTTCTAGTTTGCGTAAATATTGTTTATTAAGTCTTGAGAGAAGCTGTAATGTTATGACATAAATGCTGATTCATGGATCAAAGTTCTCACTGAATCCAATTTGTGTTAGGGCTGCATGATAAAAGAAAAAAATCCCATAATGTTAAATATTGCGATAACAATATTGCAGTTAACAGATATAATGTGTAATCAGTTCAGCCTTTCTGCTGCTTTCAGTCAACTGCTAAAATAAAAAGAATTTTTAAAAAATGAAAGGAAATTATTCCCAACATTCCTTTACTGAAAAATTGAGCACTGAACTGAACACTAAAGGCACCAATAAAAAAGAATGTACTGTCTATGGAAAGCTGCTGCAGCTGCTCCGAGCTGCAGCTGTTTGATTCTGTGGCAAAGTCTGCCCAAGCTTTGGGATAGTTTAACTTTTAACGTTAAATTACAGCAAGAGAATGTCCGCAGCTACACAGTAACAGAGTCCTGTGACTCTTCTGACATGTTGACCTACATTACAAAGACTTTCTCCTCACCCGAAACACATTAACACACCTCCAGGACACAGAAAAATGTCATTATTAGAGTGCAGTTTTCTACAAATACTCTCTTTCAACTAAGTAAAAAAATCTCTGAGTGCAATATCACAGTCTTTCACGATGTGTTTATCACACTAAAAGTGATATATTGCGCAGCCTTAATTCCTCACATAGTATTTTAACAATAGAAGAAACCAGAGCATGTGGAAGAAACCTTTCATCAGAGTTAAGGTGCCATGAACAGCAGTTTGTCGATAAAGATGGAGTATTTTATGGCCCTCTTTTTAGTAAAAGAATACAATAAAGAGATTAAATATGCTCTTTTTCTTGCCATCTCAAGATATATGTTTGCTCTTTTCACATTTGAGTTGGTAATACTAGCATTAGCTAACGTTGGATTATTATAACTATGACTGGGGACGTCAAAAAAGGTGTTTTCTTGCACTGTGCTCAAGGAAATGCTGTGCTTTATTAGCAGTAAACAGATTTACACAACAGATGAATAAAAGCAATTCCCAGTCCACATGTGATCAGACGACCACGTGATCTTCAGAGTCAGAACCCGAAAACCACATTGAAATAATATGTCGCTGTAGCCGAGGGTTGTGTAAGGGGCTGCAGCTCATTAACAGTGAAGCTGGCCTAATATTTAGCATAAGGACAGGCTTTGAATCAGTGTGCAACTTGTGAGGGCCTCTCCATGTGACCAATCAGCCTGTCAGCCTCAGGGCACACACACACACATACACACACATACACATAAACGACACACACAAAGACACACACATACAATACGGTTAAACCGTGTAACCCCCCACCACTGCTGTACGCAGTCTGCCAAATAGCAGGAATACCAGGGGTCTCCACGGGATCAACACACACACACACACACACACACACAACCCTCACACCCCACATTGCTTGGAGCACCATCAACGCCTGGCTGTACAGAGAAACAGCCACAGGCACACACACACACACACACACACCTACACTCACACACGCGAAAATACACACACACATAACCGGAAAATAGCTGAAATTCCAGCATGGCACCCGGACTGAGCAGCAGCAGATGCAGGGAGACTGTTAAATACACAGATGTTGGATGAAGAGAGGAGCAAAAGAGAGTTGAAGAGGAGCAGAAAGAAGAGGCTAAAAGTAAATGCTGAACACTTGTCAGTCAGTGAACTGTATTTTTTATTGCCATTTGACATCTTGACAGATCATGACGTGCACAGACCTGCCGAAGCGGCGGCTGACCCGCTCAACTGCATATTTCATCCTCCGTCCTTTGCCCTCCCTTCTCCTCTGCTCTCCTTCCCTCCCCCAGTATGCAACGCAGGGAAACACACACTGCAACCGTCTCAGTATTGATCTGAGCTGGAGGGTGTGTGTGTGTGTGTGTAGTAAATGAGTGTGTGTGTGTTGGGGGTATGTCCTCTTGGTTGGAATTGGGTTTCGTTTAGAGGACCTATCGATCCCTTTCAGTCTGTGCCTGCGCGTGTGTGTGTGAGAGCGTGGATGGAGGCTTGGCCCCAGCGGAGAAACGAAAAGTGCATGCTGCAAAAGAAACGAGAACAAGAAGAGTTCAGGGGAAAAAAAGAGGAAGGTGGCTGCAGAGGAGGTCATGGGTAACAGGAAGCCAGAGTGAGAAGGATGACGAGCAGAGAAAAGCCGACTAGTGCTTCCTCTATAGCAAAGGGCATCAAAAGGCACCTATAATACCGCTGAAGTCACATTAGGTGACAAATATCAAGCACTAACAAAAGAAAAAAAGCTTCTCCTTATGTGCTCACATCAAGAGTAACTATCTACCTTAGTGACTAACATTAAATATTATTATTAAAGGTTATTTATTGCTATGTAAAATTGTGGCCTGGTAAAATGCCTATATTTATCTTTTTGTACAAGAACAATCTAAGCGACACAAGCTGAAAAACAACCCAAAGTTGGCCCCTACACTATTAAGGGTGGAGGAAAAAATCAATACAGTATAGTATCTATTTTTGCATGGCAATACCACAGCAATACACGGACACTAAGTACTGATCTTTTATTATTATTTAAAGTATTAGTGTTGCAAAGACAAATTACACTTTTTGTAGCCTAGAATAATAACATTTCAGAATAATAAAATCAATTGCTTTTCTGTTCCACCAGATACATTTGGCTGCAATACAATGATTGAAGTGAAATGAACAGACTGAAAACTTTATCTTATTAGATAATACAAATGCGAACAAAGTTTTCTTTGGGGACAAAATTTGCAGTTGAAAAAAACCTAATTAATCGCAATATATCAGAGTGTACATTATTGCAACACTAACTATATTGCAACACATTTAAAATCACAGTAATATTGTATTATGACTTAAGTATCATGATATTATCGTATTGTGAGGCCCAACCCTAAACACTACTATTTTCCATTTAGCTAATGTGTCTCCTCCTTTCATCGCTTGCATCTGTTCCTTGCATGTTGGAGATACAAGAGACAGATGCATAAAAGGATGAGGACTGGTATCTACTGAGGGGTCATCTTCATTCAAACTAACATCACCATTTTGAAGAGTAAGCATTTATGATGATGTCCCATAAGTCATGACACACTTGTGGCTACTCGTGCCCCCATGGTTTGTTTCAAAGAAAAAAAACACAGCATAGCGGTGAAGGTGTATTAATGCTACTGCAGTAATGATCAAAGAGCGCTACAGCAGTGATCAATCATTAAACACTTTCTCATTCAAAAAGGTGTTGACACCTCCGCACAGATTGCACCTGTGTTTTCTTGCTCACAGCTCCTCTGCATTTAAGGTACTAAAACAGTGATGACAGATCTTGGGTCATTTCAAAGTCACAGGCTAAAAGACAATGGAGCGAGGATGCAACAAGGCATAACTAGCTAGATGGAAAGCACCCTCTGTCAGGACCACTGTTAGGGAGAGGGCCAAAGGGTACAGATGACCCCGGCCCAAGGCCCAAGGGGGCCGATACAAATGTCTGTGGTTGACCCTTATACCAGGCTTGACATCATGATAACTAAAACAAATTTCAACTTGTCATCTGATACCCCAACCCCCACAGATTTTTTGAAAATGGATTAGGGGTCAGGCCTACCCTAACCCATTTTTACAATAAGAGCTGGGGTTAGATGTGCAGAACACACTTGTGCTGCTAATGTGAAGATTTAAAGTGAACTGCAGCCTGGCTAAGCAGAGTCAAAATGCCTCCCCATAAATCAGGGGCTCTAAAAAGAAAAGCCAGGGAACAGAGTGAGCAAGAAAATAAAAGGAGCAGAGAGACAATCACCCAATTTCTGGCCAAAAAAAAAAGAGTGTGAAGATGCACCACCTGCGCCAGGCGAAGCTGAATCTGGCAGAGGTGAGGAGCTAGGCAGACTAGCAAATAAAAAACCCATTGTAGAAGGCTCAGCTGTAAAGCTAGAGTAAAGATAGTGGTATCATATGAAATTAGACAATCCAAGGCATGAGTTGGTACCAACCATGTCATGCTAAATAATGCTCCAAAATCCTGAAAGTCTTGGAAATACATAGATTGGGTTTGACTGGAAAACTGAGACTCTTGTGGATCCAGTGACCCCAGCTGTATTCATGTGTGATGGTGTTAGTCCCCACAGTAGCCTTTTCATTGTAGCGAGACCATTCAAATTGTCCATGTTGGTATTAGAACAGTGGCTGGGTGGTGGTGATAGAGTGGGCGTGGATGAGGGGCCCAATCTGGAAAATTTTGTCCCCTTGTCTTTAACTCCTAATGGCTGGCCTGCCCTCTGCCTCCATTTATCTGTGATAAAGCACCACTAAATTTGTGTGTGTGTGTGTGTGTGGTCTATGATCAGCTAGCAGTTCAGTCCCCAGAGGGACACAAACCGCTGTCTCACACCAAAAACCACCAGATACATTTTACAAGAACATATCACGCTGCTAAAGCTGATGAGCTCTGGTGTGTATTTGTGGACATCTTATGTAAAAATGAGGAAGTGTGAGAGAGAGAGAGGTGGGAGGGTGGGGGGGGCGACCTTATTTGGTGGGAGAGAAACCCTGTTTGGGCAAGGTTACACACACAGCAAGACACTGCAAAATAGTCAGAGCACAAAATCACCACCTGGCCATTTCTGGCAAAATTTACAGCTACACACACACACACACACACACACACACAGGACCTCAATGGTCAACAGAAGTGAGCATCCTACTGAAATGTACAAGGTATGAATCAGTTGGTGTTTCATTTGATCAAACTGGGAAGCAGTGAGTGATGCAAGTCAGTATTTTCCAGACTGGCGCAGCCCAATATGGCCGTCTTCTCTAACCCTATTGGTCATCTTTCTGTTTCATTTATGTGCCCGTCTCTACTTCTCTTTTCTCAGAAATCTTGAAAGCACTCTCCACGGTTTAAAGTGCTAAATAAAGGGTATTTTTAACCTATTCAGCTTACTTCATATCCTCAAAAGGGAACAATATTAGCTGTCTAAGGCATTTGAACTAAACAAGTGAACTCATACTAACTGTCTTGCTGCCCGTGTGGTAGTGCTACGTGTGTGCGAGTGTCACATACTTGAGTAGATGGTCCTTGGTGCTGCGGGTCTTGGTGAGGAACCTCTCGGCCAGCTTTTCAAGATTGCGACTATAGTCCACCTCGATCTCCGCCTTCTTTCTGAAGAAGTCCTGCAGGTCCTGCAGCAGCTGCACCCTCAGCTCACACTGCTGGTCCAGACACTTGAGCTGCTCCACCAGCTGGGCACGGATTTCTGCCAGAGTGATAGAAAGAGAGATGAGTTTAACGTCATTATGCCAACCACGATCCAGGTGTAATCAAAACACTGAACCCACAAAGGACAGTCTACACAGAATGTTTGTTCTAAAATCAAAGGCTTTTCTCTTTTTCTCTCAACTATTTGAACTATATGTAATTATCCATACAGCTGGGGGGAGGAAACTGCATACATTACTGTTGACAGTGCAGTGCTATCATTATAATAATTGCTACAACAATGTGTAAGATGTTAAGTCTTTACAGCTGATGTGGATGAAACCTCGCTCTAAAAAAAAAACACCTGGCAGGGCCCTGACACATCAGCCTGGAGTCTTGGCTGAAATCCATTCCCCTCCCACCAGTCCGTTAAGCACAGACCGCTATGCGTGTGTGTACATCATCACATTCATATGCATTTGTGTGCACGCGATCAGCTATCCTCTTCCGCACACAGAGATCTCCAGAGGCAGTCATTTATCCCAGCTTATCACTTTTCATTTTCCTCCAGCCTCCTTCCCCTCTCCCTCCTCCATGCTGCTCTCCAGTCTGGCCTCAAATTAATAGAGTGCACTCAGTGCAGACACACTCAGTAACCATATTCAATCACTGGCTACAAAAAAGTCCTCTGGAGAGTCCTGCCCACTGCAGTTATAGACTGGGCTGCACAAAACACATGCAAACACATACACACCCGAGGACACACACACTATGATGGTGATAAGCTGGATCAGTGCTGACAGCTGACAGATTAATGCTATGCTCTCATAGCTGCCTGCCAATGCCGAGTAGGCTGCACAAGCATCCTTTTAAAGAGTTAAGAAACAACACACACACACACGCACTTCTCCAATTACACACTTCACTGTCATTGCGAGTCTACCAAAGCTGTCCTACCTTTACAGCGCAGGCCGTAGAGAAAGCGAACGGTTTTGGCCTCCATCCTGGCTTCAGTGCATGATAGACTCCCTTTACATACACACCGAATCAAACACACACTATCACAGACAGGCAGACAGGCAGCCGTCCGGCCGGCCGACAGCGATTGTTGATGCTGCCTTTGTGCTTAACAGCTGAGAGTGCAGTTTCTCATTACCACAAAGAGAAGTGGGATATCTAAATGTGTCTGTGACCACCCCGCTCCTCCTCCTGCCTCCCCACTTCTCCCTCCCTCTCTCTCATAAACACAGACCTAAACATTGTGCTACTAGCCAGCGGCTGCGTCCACTCACAGTCATTCTTTACTGATTAAAAGGCCAGAACAGAGGAGTTTTGTGGCATTATGACACTACGACGCAAACACTCACATACGCAACAAATAAATGCACACACACACAATCTGTGTCTGTGCTAATGACCTGGTGTGAATATTTGCTTTGACAACACGTGTTATTGTCTCGTGGTCTGTGTGTGTGTGCGTGCGCATGTTTGTGTGTAATTTCCTCATCGCACAGCGCTGTCAATAATGGGGAGTGAGTCAGTGTCCCGCCTCTCGGGGCTGCGACACAAAACCTCGAGATGGCGGCCTTGTAATTAGCCGACCCAACACAACAACACAACTGAAAACAAGTGCTCCTACCCATAAGGGATGGAAGGTGAAAGAAAGCATAAGGTAATCAGCTGGGGGGATGCAGGGGACAACTTGAGGGATGGAGGATATGTAGAGAGAGAAAGTGGCATCAGTCCTGTGTGACTGTTTATACCCCTTTCACACTGACAGATTAACCGGGGTTGATTTTGACCAACTTAGCATTCGAGAGGTGGGTTGGACAAGGGTCAATTTCAGTGTGAATGGCAAACCACCAGGGTCGCTATCATCTGGGGCAGGACAAACTACATCACTGGTCACAAATAGGGGCGCACAGTTGTGACATCATTGCCACAGGTCGATGCCACAGCCCGCAAACAAATGGTGCAATGGCAACAGGAATTTTTTCAGCTACAGCTACGATGGGAACAACACGAAGCCAATGCCCATTTGCAGCGCATGAGGTTATTGGTTTGCGTCGCTCCCAGGTTGTGACCCAAGTCGTATGTGAATTATCACGACCAGGGATTAACCTGTGTTGACTGGCTTGGTTTGAATTGACAAAAGAAGGGTTGAACACGGTTCAGATAAGCCCAGGTCCGACCCTGGTCATTGGTGTGAAAGAGGTATGAAGAGAGCAGGTTTGACTGGGGTAAGATTACTTTAACAGGGAGGCTGTGCAATGTGCCCCGCAACCACACTGATTCCAACATTAGTCCCATCTACATAATATATGGCTGTGTGGCTCAACCAAATCTAACACTGAGCTCTCCCTCCTTGAATCCCTCCAGAATATAAAACTGGATTTCCCTGAGGGATCTAAGAGGAAAAGTCTTTATCCATCTAGACGTTGTTATCATCCAACAAGAGAGGAGTGTTAGCTGAGAGACAGGGAGCTTGGTACAGCAAAGAGGAGAGGTGCCGTCAAAAAAAGATCGATGCGGGAGCTTCCTGTCGGCCTCATCCCTCCTGGAACGGTCATCATCCCCTGAGCCAGTGAGAAGTGGGATGTGAACTGGAATGTGACGCCTCCACCCCCCTCCAGACAGCCCAGTCACATTTTCCAGGCAGATGAGAGCAGGTCTTGTAATCGGGCTCTGGGATTCTACTTTACTGATGCTCTCCTTTCTCTTTTTTCCTTCCTTCCTCCTCCTCCTCTGTCTGTAGTGCTGAGGGCTGTCTGGCTCTGTGCACGAGTCTCATCCGTGCACTTTTCACTCTGTTCACCGACACCACGACCAAACTCAAAACTACTCCGCTGAAGGAGATGGTGGCTAACCTTTGAGGCAGCTCTTCCTCGCTGAGGGGACTCTTTTCTGGCCGTGACAGCTGACAGTCTTGTGTGTTATATGGATCACTGATTACAACATCTTTTGTTTGTTTACCTCCTGTTATTGCAGCCCAGTCATGGAAGCCACCTGTTGGTTTGTTTTGGCAGTGTGGGTGAGGGGGTGGTGTCATGTGATTAAGCATGCCAATGTATATGCTCCATATGTCTAGCTTTCTATGTAGAAACAACGTGAGCATGAAATGGCAGAAATCTCTCTCAATCCATTTCACCCAAACCGGCCCCTCCTCATCATCCATTATTGATCAGCTTGTTTATTCTGACCCAGAAATAGGAAGATTAAAACAGAGAGAGATGATGGATGGAGACAGCGTAACCACACTGGAATGACATTACCACCGCGGTCAATGCCTGCTGTTAATTTTGCAGTGGGCAGACATGTTGCTGCATACAAATGTGTGGATGGATACTCTGACGGATATAAAACTAGAAAGGGAAATAAAGAAGCTGCCAAAAGGCAACCTAACCAGACACAAAGTCCTGCTTTGGCAAGCTCCTTGTAGAGTCTGAAAGTCATGTTTTCCCTGCAACATTACCTTTTATAGCTGAAGTTAGCTTTTGCAGCAAACATACCAGCTCTAGGCTGTTTAGTTGGAGGCTGACAGAAGTGATGGCGGCCCTGGATGCTGTTCTGAGCTGGCCTAGATACGGGAGCCACACATAGTGCTGCTAGCACTCATTATACCTGAAAACACCCAGGGCTATGGGCACAATACACACACACACACACATACACACTGACAGCGATGTGACACTGTGAGTCCAAGCTGTCACTCTGAGCCGTTTTGACGGCAGCTCTCCAGCCTGCTCTTGGAAGCCCCACCCCAGATCTGTCCTCCCTTATTACTGGACTGGATTGTAGAGACACACACATATACCTGCCAAGTGCCAGCCCCTCGGGGCTGAAAAATGAAGCCAACATAGAAATGCCAGAAGCTGCAGTTTCTCTAATGGCCACTTGAGGCTGGCTCCAAATGGGAGTCAATCCTAATTGACCTCCATGTTTACAGCCTGGTACAAAGAACAGTTTTGGTCTCTATAGCTAACTTCCCCATTCATGATAACTTCATAAATCATCAGTAATATAAATATAATGACTAAATGGGTAAAGGCTAATAAAAGAACAGTCTGGTAAACTCCCAATACTTTGATGCAGCCTTTTAAATCAGGAAAAGACAACACTAATAATAGGTAGGGCTGGGATATTTGATTTTCTCCATATCACCCAGCCCTATATTACCATGTCCAACATCTAAGATGATACATCCCAATCTTATATCACAATGTCAATATAATATTGACATTTTGCTCAGGCTTACACTCTTGTCAAAATATGTTCACTTCAGGATCCAAAAATCCAAGACGACAGCCAAATGCCTAACTCGAGGCTTCAAAATAGGAGTCCACAAACCAATGGGTAACATCATGGTGGCTATGTCCATTATTCCTATACAGTCTGTGACACCTGCGTGCATGCAAACAATTACACACACATGGTAACTGTTTAACAAGTAGACGTGATGAGTGTTCGACATGGAGCTTGAACTGGCTGCAGAGTGAGGCCGAGGGAGATGACAATCAACAGAGGAACAACAAACATACACAGATGACAGGTCTGTTCAGTTAAAGGATAATTCTGGTTTATTGTGACCTTAAATTGCTGTTTGTGGCCATGACACCGGTTGCTAAATATAAGAATATAATTACAAATTTAATTGCAGAGATTAGGGATGCACTGATTCAGCTTCTTCTCTCCTGATACTCAGATACTGAGCACTAAAGCAATACAAGTGCTGCTGTACTGAAAAGTAAGTCAAGTTCTGTCAATGAATAAATGCATCGAACATGCCTTGTTTCTAGATCTCAGCAATTACTTTGACGAATCCAGTGTTATGATAATCATAACAAATGAAGGTCAAAACCAGGGAAACGTGACCCAAGTTGTATAAACCAAGATAATCCTTTAAACACAAGCCTGTCTGCCAGCATTGGGGTTGAGTGGCCACAAACCTGTGCCAGGTAATCACTGAACACAGCGGGAACACAACACACACACACTCAACTGTTAACTAGGTCTAGGAAATCCAAGACATCCAACTGGGAGATCTAGCTATTGGCGAGGTAGAATATCTCCCTTTCTGTTTGTGTTTTCGTGTGTGTGCGTGTGAGCACGCGTGCACACTGTGTTTACGCAGTAAGGCCTGGTCTTTGTTGCTCCGGGGGCTGATACTGCAGTACAGAGCGGTGGAGAAGAGGAGGGGGGAAGCAGAAGGGGGGGCTGGTAATGGTTTAGAGTTGTACCACTGTGAGCTCATACTATTGTCCTCAGAAGAATGAAAGAAGCAGAAAGAAAAGGAGAAAGAACAGAAAGCAGTGTAAAGGGTGAGTAAGAAGGGGAGGCGAGGGGGCACTGCGTCACTGTGAATAATATGTCCATTCATCCCTGTGCACACAGGAAGAGAGGACAGAGAGACAGGAAGTCAGTAGGACCAGTTCATTGCCAGTAGGGAGCACACAGGAGGGGAGGGTCATACTAAAACAACTACAGGAAGCATATGTGTGTGTGTGTGCAGCAAGATGGGGGGTTGGACTGAGGTGTGTGTGTGCGAGTGTTTCTTCAAATGAAAGGGCCTGAAGAAAAACAGGCAGCTGTGGAGTTCACCAATATAAACCTCCGAACCTGAAACCAGGCAGGAAAAGAGGGGAAAGAGAGACTGACGGAGAGAAACTGGGCCAGGGGTTTGCAGGTTGAAAGGGGGGGCAAGTGTGTGTATGTGTGAGTGAGAGTGTGTGCTTGGATGGCGGGACTGTGGGACGTGATTTTTAGGCAGTTGAATGAGAGGGTAGTCTGAAGCCTCAGGTTGCAGGTAGTATTTCCTAATAAGATTCTTCAGCAGGGTGGAATCTATTAGTTCCAGACATGCCTGCCTAATACTGCTTCACTGTACACACACACACATGCACACACACACGCACAAGCGAGTGAGAAGGGGAGTAAAGGAAAAGATAGAATTACAGTACAGTAAGTGTTGGAGGGAAAACCATTGCAGGAATGAAACGATTCCAGCCAATGTCTTTTCCTTGGGTCTGGACTTTCCTCTGAAAACAAACACACACACACACTCTCTCTCTCTCTCTCTCTCTCTCTCTCTCTCTCTCTCTCTCTCTCTCCCTCTCTCTCTCTCTCTCTCTCTCAAACACACGCACACACACACACACACACACACACACACACACACACAGACACACTTTAACTTATAGAGGCATTTCCTCTCTCACCCAGAGCTTAAAACCTTTAGGAAAAGCAGTGTCGTCTTAAGGAGGCACGTTAACGAGCTTAGTGACTTTTAGACATGGAAAACGGTGCAGAAGCCAAACCACGGCAGACCTGCTCTGTGTGGCAGAGGAGAGGAGGGAGAGAAAGGCAGGCAGAGAGCAGAGGAGATGAGAGATATAAGAGCTACTCTGTGCCGTGCTATAGCATGAATAAGTAAAGACGAGGAGACTCAGAGGGTAAAAGTTGTTGGTGCCCCTTTGGTAAATTTCACTTCTAGCCCAACTTTATAATGGAGAACAAAATTCTGCAGGATGCTTTCAGCCAGGCAAGGAAGTGACCCTTTGACCTCTCAGCTTTTGGCTTTTTATACACGCACACAAAAACAAACACTCCGCATGCAACAAATTGAACCACTGATGACACAGGAAATAAAAGGGATTATGAAAGTAGGGCTCGCTGACATACAAGGCCACAATATGGGCTTTTGGGAAACATTTCCCATCAGCGTTAATAAACATTGTGTTAACTATGCATGAGCAAAGTTTGAAGAATAAGGAGCAGGCCTGATTCGAGGAACCATTGAATATTTTTTAGGATAATGCGCTGGAGTTAGATAAAACTGGAAACACAGAAACAGCTTGCCTGGCTGTGACTTAACTAGGTAACAAAATTTGTTTACCAGCACCGTCTAAATGTCGCTAATTAGCACGTTATCGCAAACGTCAATTTGTGGTTTTACAGGGGGTTATGTGGCGGAGTATTTCTTGGCTCGCACAGTGACTTATTGGAGCCCTGCTATGATAAATTTGTGAGTGGCATTGATGTATCGGTGTGTGGAAATCATCATTACTTGTCAATGTTTCACCCTTCAATGCGGTTAAGGGGGTAAGAAGGGGGAGGCTTGGTGAGAGGAGAGAGAAGGTGACAGGGAGGGAATGGGGGAGTTATTATGGGGGGCAGTACTCAGCAGGGGTAAATTCCTCTGCACTACTACTCAGAAAGTTATTAACCCTCTACTAGCCAGCAAAATGCTTCATCTCCAGCTGGAGGAACAGCAGGAAAGAGGTAGGACTCCTCATGGAAGATGAGAGGTGTGTGTGTGTGCATGTGTGTGTGTAAATGCATCTTTGGCCCCACAGTCTGAGCCATGTGGGCTCTTGTCAGGGTGCCTTGCACTCCGTGAGCTGGGAGCACAGGTCAGGGGTCAGGGGTCGCAAAGCTACTGGAGGGAAGCAGTCTCCCACGTCAACCAACTGGTGGAAAACACCTACAACAAAACTATCAATTTCACCTCTTACTAAAGTAGCTTTTACTAATCTTGTTGCCTGAATCGACTCTTCTACTCTCATTTTTTCTGGCTTAATTACAATCAGTCTACCTAAGAGAATATTCCGTGTCTCTGTCGTTACCCCTCCTGACACCAGCGGCCCTTTCCAGCCATCTCATGCTCTGATTCCTCTCCTGTGGTGGCAGAGGGGTTGCACGGTTGGAGATTTGGGGGCTGGGGTTTCTATGCATAATGAAAAAGGCTTCTTATCAAAAGTTAACTAGCTCCTTACCCATTTACAGCCCCTGCCTGCTCCACTAACCCAGTCTGGAGAAGGCGCTGATGGGGGGGGGGGGGGGGTTGAGGGGGTACGTCTCACACAGAGACTGAGGATAAATGAAGGGACTTCAAATGAGTTTAGGGTTGCAGCCAATAATTGTTTCCATAATTAATCCGTCGACTTTGTTCCAGATAATTGCTTTGTCGTTAAGGCTCAAGCTAAAACGATCAAGTCGATCAATCAGAACCTATTTTGATCAACAGTTGGTCATTTAAGTCATTTCTCAAGCAAAAATGCTAAGTATTCCCTGTTCCTAGTTTCTCAGTTGTAAGAACTTGCTGCTTTCTTTGTGTTAAGTCATAGTAAACTGAAAACCATTGGTCTGAGCAATCTGAAGACATCACAACATGGGCTTTCGGAAATGACGATGGGCATGTTCTACATTTTCAGACATTTTATAGAACAAAATTAATTTTCGATTTATAAAGATGATGAAAAAAACTTTGCAGCTGTAGTTTTTTCTTATTTTCTTTGGCGAAGCAGCCCCAGTTTGGTCAATCAGGAATCAAAAATATAAAGTGGAACCTCATCAAAACTCATCAAAAATACCAACCATACAATGGAGTGAAGCAGCAAAACCTCACATTTAAAAAGTTGAAATCTTTGCATTCTTGTTTGACAAATCACTTGACAAATCGATTACTAAAACTGCTGCTGATTAAATTTAATTGTATTAGCACTAAATTAGGTCGTGCCATCTTGCTATTCATCAATTCAAATGATTTGAGACAGGCCTCTGGGCTAATTTGTGCATGTGTGTGTGTGTAGTCGATCCTCAAGGGTACCATCCACCTGGTGTCACCTCTATTTCCTGTCTCTGCCGGACACAGCCATCTGGGCCTCAGTCTGTTCCAACAGCCTTCATCTCTCTCTCTCTCTCACTCTCCATCTCACTCGGTCTCTCGCTCACACACACATGCTTCGCCATAGGGATGAAAACCATGACAGTATAGTGACCTACGCCATCTGTCTGCGGAGGTATGGATAGGTATCAGACAAAAAAGAAACGCACACACATATTATACCATCCTGGACCAGCAGGAGAGACAATATTAAAGCTGAGCTGCCCCACTGTGTGCTGGTGTATGTGTGTGTGTGTGTGTGTGTGTATGCCCTGTCTTTCCAGTGTTTCCAAATGACCAGTGCAGAACACCCCCTCCTCCTTAATCAGCTTAGCAGCCAGTCAGGGGATTTGACTAATCCACAACACAAGCATGGCAGGGAGCCCACTGAGTGTGTGTCTGTCTGTGCGAGTGGTCTGTCTGACAGACTGTGTGAAGTAAGTTAAATCAACCTCGACAATCTTGGAAAGCGCTCCCTCTCGAAGCATCCAGCATTACAGGAATCATCCAAGACATGGGACTACTTTCGAATAGTGACGGATGGGCGTGGGTGTTCTTTCATGTGCAGACACATAGTCGGGTGGGTAAAGGTTCATTCCCGTCTTTATTAGCAGGTTAACACTTGTCATAATTCCAGTGAATGAGTGACGGCGTCTAATGACTCCCTACTTCTAGATTAAACACTCATCAACCGTTCCATCTTCCCATCTTATTTTTTCTTTCACTTCTCTGTCAGAATAAGTCCGGTCAGAGTCGATGACTCACGGGGACCTTGACGGCTTTGTGTGCATGTGCGCGTGCATGTAAACGCCCCCCTGAGGGAAGCATCAGCGCTTTGAAGCCTAACACAGTGTGTAATAGCCTCCCTCTGTCGTCTAATAGTCATGCATGACAGTCTCTGTCGCACAGCAAACACACATAAACCCCAGTGGGGAAAAAGATGCATGATACTAAACATGAGTATGTGACTGGTACAGTATGTATGCAGCAAACTCTTATCACTGCATTCCAAGAGACATCAGCGGCATGCCGAAAATGGCCGCAGAAAAAAAAATGGTCGAGATGGAGATAGAGGATAATAGTGAGAGTTGAGAGGAGAGGAGAGGAGAGGAGAGGAGAGGGCAGGCAGCGGCGAGTTAAAGGCCGTATCTGCTGATGGCTGCCGATCCTTATCAGAGTGCCAGTGGAAGGCAGCGAGGTTGGGGGGAAAAGAGCAGGGGAATACGTTCCATCAGACAAAGGATGATACTGAGAACAGCAGTCGATAACACAAGATACTATCACCGCATCCACCTTGAGGTCACATCAGAGCTGTCTCCAGCTACAGCAACAAGGTTCTTCCCCAGACAGAGGAGGGGAGGGGCCGGGGAGAGGCTTTATGGGGCATAAGATATGGTGATGCAGTGGAAGGAGTGCCAGGCACATGCAGATGTGGACCACATGAATATTCAGTGTGTGTGTGTGTGTGTGTGTGTGTGTGTGTGTGTGTGCATATGTGTGTGTGCTTGTATGAGAGTAGGAATAATTGTTCCATGACTGTAAAACTGCTTAAAAACATTTAGGTAAGTACTCGGTTGCTATTTTCTCATGTTTAATAGACTAAACAACTATGTTTCAAACCTCACCTGTGGTCATGAGCTTTGGGCAGTGACGGAAAGAACGAGATCTCAGATACAAGTGACCAAAATGAGTTTCCATAGCAGAGTGGCTCGACTCAGCCTTAGAGGTCGGACATCAGGAGGGACCTCGGAGTAGGCTGCTGTTCCTTCGCATTGCATCAAAAGGGGCCAGTTGAGGTGGTGTGGGCATCTGATCAGGATGCCTCCTGAGTGTCTCCCGTTTTAAGTTTCCAGGGCATATCTAACTGGTAGGAGACCCCAGAGTAGACCCAGAACACGGATTATATATCTCATCTAGCGTAGGAATGCCTCGGGTTCCCCTAGGAGGAGCTGGAAAGCGTTGCTGAAGAGAGGGACGTAACCCGCCGCAACCCAACCCCAGATAAGGAGGTGAAAATGGATGGATAGATGGATGGATGGATGGATGGATGAACAATTAATTAAACTAAAAAGAAAAGAAGAAACTAATCATTGATTGCAGCCCTAAAATGTATCACTAAAAGCACTTATATTACACTCCTAGACACTGATCTGTAAAAAGCCTGCCTGTATGTGCTAACAAAGAATAAGCTGTACGATACAGCTATGAAAGCTAAGGTTATATGGAGGTAAAAGCAGTAGATCATAATCAGGGAACAGTGTGTGAGTCAGAAAGGTTCAGTGTTTGGCTCTTATCCCTTCATCACTGGAGGCAGAAAAAGCTGAATCAGGATCAGCCTATGCAGCAGCTACAATCACAACCCCCTCCCCTCTCTCACCGATTTCCTGCATCTAATTCACCCTTCGCTCCAACCCGCTGCTCCGGAGGTATAACTCATTCTCACGCCCGCTAATGTGTATACATATGCATCATGTGTGTGTGTGTGTGTGTGTGTGTGTGTGTGTGTGTGTGTGTCTGTGTACCGTGGAGAAGTGGCCTTGCTGTGTAATGACTCCTGCAGAGGCAACAGCTCAGTAAGCCGGGGTTGCCGGCAGTGACAGGCTGGCCAATGAAATATGGCCACCATTTCAGCCAGGCGGCAGTCTGTCACAAGAACCCTTGCAGATAACCAAGCCTGGGAACAGCTAGGATGTGCATGTGAGAAGATCAGAGCCCCACCCTACCTCCTCACCCCATAGAGAATGTAGCATTGCGGTATATCCTATCACTTAGAATCACGGGGCTAATAAAGCCATGAGTATGATTTCACTGCTATTATACAGTTTACTTATTGATTTTTTTTTCCTCAGTAAAGATCACATTTAGCCAGCAAGTTAAATTCTTCCTTAACTTGCATTCCCACCCGCTCACATCCAGGCATTTGTCTGAGTGCTGCAGAAACATGAGGGAGCACAGAGAGAGAAAGTGGGCCAATGTGCATGAAGGAGCTCCCAGGGAGAAGGACAACTCAACACCTCAGCACAACAATCCACCACAACACAATTTTGTTGTACAGCACAAGAGCAGCACGAGGGACTGTGGCTGAGAGAAAGCTCCTCTCATTCTGTTTCTCTGCAGCATTGTTCGTTCTTTGGCTGTTTTACATTTAGTTTCTTTTCATAATAACAAAACAACCTGCTCTCTTGAGGAAGACCAACAAGAGCTGCAAGTTAAGACGAACAAAGTTTTTCTTACTATCACTATTTTCTTACATGTAGCGCCTTTCACACTAGGGATGCACCCATCAGATACTGATATCAGATATCAGGCCGATACTGACTCAAATACCTTGATCTTGAACCACTATTTGCTATGTAAAGATATAGTGGAGGAATGGCGTCCAGAGCAGACAATGAAGTCACACTACTTATGTGTGTGTGTGTTGTAATCCGAGCTTCTTTGTTGTTTGTTGTGGTAGCTTGTCCAGCTGCGTGTGCATGTTAGTGCACGTGTGTATCCCACCACCCCTTTGTACTGCACTTACACGGCATTTACCGCTGATATCCAGACAGCAGCAGTGCGGAAGTATGCGGTTCCCCCAGGTTAACACTGTTAGCTCTGTTAGCACTGGTGAGTTAACACCATTTGCTGCTGGCCGCCAACTCAGCCACCTCCATGTTGTGATCTATGTCCAGACAACTCATGTGCTCTAAATTTTACATAGAGCCCATTAATTGTGTTTTAATGTTTAAATACTGCTACTGTATTGTTTCATACTGGAATTTCATTTCCTGTTTAAGTGTTGCCTAAGTTGTTGCTGCATTTACAAAGTTTACACTTTACAATTGCAATTCCTGTTAATTATTTTTTTACTAAGCTGCTGGTGCACGATTCATAATTTTATTGGTAAATTACAAATCAGAAAAATTTATATCTATCTATTCAGTAATCTGTTTCGGCCGATACCCAAAGCCCTGGTATCAGTATCGGGACTGAAAAGTTGAATCGTGCGTCCCAATTTTACACCAAGCATCTGTGTAAAAGGGCTGTCCCCTCGTCATGACCCACGCTGCGATCAGGGTCAGTTTCTTGGTGCAAAAAGAACAAGGTGGAAAAAGTGATTGACTGGATGATGAAGGCCGAGCACATTACCGGTCTTTACTGCACAAAAACAAAAGTGACCATGGTTTGCCTTCCATACCCTCCAGAATGCAAAGAAATCCGAGGAAAACTTACTCACTGAGTATTTCATTTCCAAATTGGACAATTTGGTGAATTTATGTATAGCATAACAATAAAAGATGATAAATCAAAAGGTTAAACTGATTTTGGATCATTAAATTGTTGATACATGGAGGTATAATGAGATGTAGGCAGCATCAAGTTGGCTGTACTATCAAATCACCAATAAAGGCTTACAAAAGAAACTTAACAGGCAGCAAATAAAATGCATTTGTTCTACTGGTTAAGTCTGTGGGTAGTGCGATACCGTAGGCTGCTGTTTCACTTTCTGTCTCTTTTTCATTTCGAAATACCACAACTGGGTCCTTCATCTTAATAGTGAGACGGGTCTTAAGCTGTGAAGATCACATTTAGCCACTCTGAATGTGATCACAGTAATCCTCAGACCAAAGTAATTACTTGAGGAAGTGTCGCAGCCTGTTGGTGCAGCTGTAAGTAACAGTCACTAATATACAGTAAGTACACACACTGATCTACACGCCGTGCCTGCAACTTGTGCCACAGGGATATCATATGTCATCAGGTCCACATGAGATAAACGTGGACCCTTGACGTAAAAGGGGTCTGAATGAGAACTCGGATCATTGTTTAGTTCACCACACTACTACTAGGTTAAAGCCCACTTTCTATTCAGACGTTTTTCATTAGGGATTAGCCCTTTAATGAATATTTTGGGCTTCTAGACAAAGTAGGAAAATGAGCTTATATAAAGTGCATAAGACAGGTCTTTCATTTCAGCGGGTTTAATACGAGAGTGAAACCGATTATACTAATCACTGTCTGCATGTAAGTCCAACAAACTCACCGCATACTTACTTGTTTTGTTCTGAGATTAAACAATGCATCCCTACATAAAGCATACACCTTAGTCAATAATGTGACCATAACAGAGGTATAGCAAATTAGGCAGACTTTGTTTCCAGCATTCAAAGTCACACAATAATGCTAATGCAGCAGCTGGCTGAGGGAAGCGGGGTTTAGAATTAGAGAGCACTACAGTGTTTTCTAATTCCTCTAACAGGATGAGCTGCAGCATCGAGACACTCTATTAAACTTTACGAGGTTGTATCAGACAGACATTTGCCCTCCACCGAGAAGTCTGACATCATTCAAAAAAGAAAACCTGGAACTTGTATAAAGACCCAACTGGCAGTGCAGAAACACAGGGCACTGTTACAGAACACTGAGGTGTGAAAAGTCTCACAGCCCGGAGCCAGTAAAATGTCAGTAAAAAGTACAAAACCAGACAAGGGGACTGGCTTAGGCTTTTGCTTCTCAGACTTAAAGCTTTATTGTACAAATGTACGAACTTGCGAGTAACTGACGCAGATCATTGCAACAGGACAGCAGAGCCTCCTGGAAGGTAGGTATGCCACTTGGTGTACACTGGAGGTCTTCACTGGTCCAAAATGACAGACCCAAAACCTGACAGACCTTGGAAATTCATCCTGAGATCTGATTAGACCTGCTAATTTTTAAAATAGATACATTTAACTGACCCAGTACATGTCCATAAATGTTTATAATGTTGGTTACACCATACTTTTCTTACCCATCTTACTTTGCCTCTTGTAATCGGATCCTAAGCATCACGCAAGTTACACACAGTACTCATGCATTTCTGCCATGATCAGCACTGATCACGGTCTCCTTGGATCCACTCAGGTATGACACATGATGATAAACAGACCTGAGACCTGCCTTAATAAACGGGACCTGATTGACCATGATAAAACATAGACCTGTAGTGCTCCCAGGTCAGGTCTCAGGTCCGGGAAGACCTGTAAAGACCTCTGGTGTATACTCATTTAGTGGTTGGGGTGTATCAGACTAACTAATTAATCTTGCTGCAGCAGGGTGAATGGCAGTCAGTTTGAGCTCATTGCCCAATTAAAACTCTGTCTTTATATACCTTAGAATTACAGACTGCAATAATACCGCAGTGCGGGACACTCAAGTGAGCCCTAAGCAAATCTTCCCAGTACTTGGAGGGTAAAAACTAGAAGAACAACAATAAAGTCTGAGAGCTGAATTGTTCAAAAATAACTCTCCTCTCCCAGAATCCTCACAGCTAAAGTCAGACTGAGAGGATACTCAGGGGATGTTTTTTTTTTAACCACTACCGGGTGAGGAACACTCACCTGAGGTCAGCCCGAGGACACCCTGACGCAATGAACGCAGCCTCTGTGCTGTTCGAAACACACAAACACACATACACGCTATTGTTTTGCTTTCTCACACATAACTGCCTACTTAGCAAGCATTGTATGCCACCCACATGATTGTCCCTACAGCTCAAATATCACCGTCTCATGGGTCGTAACAAGCATCCTCACAGTCTGATGATCACCGCAGTCAGCTAGGGACTGAATGTCAGCAGTGCTCCTGGCTGCAGCCTACCATGCCACTGCTAACCTACAAACTGGTCATGTCTTGTAATGACTGAGACCACCATGTTGGTGTAATGGGGAGCGCCCCTGCACAGGGCTCCATCAAACAAAATGCTTGGTCATCCTTTCTTGATGATCCTGGCTCAAATTTTGTTGAAGTACAGCACTGACGTCATGCAGGCAACACTCTGCAGTCCAATTATAATACCTTGTGGTATTGTGCCAAATCTGCCATTTACCTCCTACGCACAGAGACAGAAGAAAAGTGTTGCTGCGATTGATTGATCTCCAGCCATAAACTCCTGCCGCCAAAAGAAGTACAACCTGCTGAGCAGTGTTTTTTGGCATCTGATAAGCCTCCAAACTCATGGATGCATTACTCAAACTGGACTTTCTAGTTCATAATTCATCTTCTCATCGGTACCCGCAACAACACGCTCTCACCCACGCAGCCACTTGCATTTATTTGATTCAGTGTGTTGTCGGTCTTAACAGTCTAAATGATGACGCCGATGTTGTTAACTCAGAAAACCTGTCTTCACTCCTCAGTGACAGCAAGTAAGCATCCTCTGCAATGTGCATGGGCGAAATGCTGACTGGAGAGCGTCTGCTCCAGCTCAACCTGAGCTTTGACCTCCCTGAGGAGGAGGGTCAATAATGAGACAAACTTCTGGAAGTATCAGACTCTTAGATTAAAAGTCCAGCTTCCTCCTCCTGATATCCTCTATGTCCTGAGTCCTACTGTTCAAATCTTTCTTTGTCAGTCTTCCTGCCCTTTGACACCATGGGAGCCTGGCGTCTTGTATGCTCCGGACACATGATGGAAAACAAAGCTATCTGTACTCAGGAACGGACAGCCCTGATACCAAGAGAATACGCCCCTCCAATGAGAGGAGTGCAAACACGGGGTCGATGACTCTACACAGCGTGTGCGTCCTATTTTGTGTGTGATGTGATGTGTGTGTCAGAAAGGGGACATGTCGGACTCAGCGCAACACAATAGAGTGCTGCAGTGTGGGCGGCCACACCCTTTCCTCCTAGCTCCCCTCCACGGCCTCCCCTCCGGCCCCTTGAAACTGCCTTGAAGAGATTTAAAAAGAAAAGGGACAGAGGAAAGAGGGAGCGGACATGCAGGAATGAAATCCCTGCTATGTAAAAAAAACAAATCAGGAGTAAGAGAAAAAAGGAAGACAGGAGGGAAAAAAATAGACACTAATGAATGCAAGAAAAGTGAGAGGTTTGACAGATTCTCAGCTCCAGAAGTGGAAACATGACAGAGAGACGGAGAGAGACAAAGTGGGCAGAACTGAGCGGACGGGGGGGGGGGGTGGTGAGAGAAACAAAATGGGGGCATAAAAACAGTCTAACGGGAGACAGATAAATACTGAGGAATCTGGAGGGAGGGAAAGAGAGGGAAAGCAGTGCTGTGTGTAGCATTGTGTTCTGCAATGTGTCGCTGAATTATTGATGCTGCCTCGGTGTTGAAGGGCGAGAAGAGGGAGCACTTTCACACACAGTGTAATCTCTGCATCATAAACATGCATGCTCACATACGCAGAGCTGTCGAGCTGCGGCAAATATATGTGCGGCGATTATCCCTCTTGACGGCAGAACCTAGTGTCTGTGGCTGGCAGGGGAGGGAAGAGGTCAAAGGTCACGGCAGACCAGAGGGAGACATGTGGCCCACACCTGTTCTAAACTTGCCTCAGTGGACTCAGGCGGAGGGATCATCACCAGCCGGAGACAAGGTAAAGTGAGAGAGTCATTAGTGCCATTTATTGTCTAACAATTCTCTCTAGTTTGACAGACTACAAAGAGCTCTCGTCTTGCTTTCCTTTATCCCTTCCCTGCCTGTGTTTTTCTCGCTCCCTGGCTGGCTCTCTTTCTTATCCGCAGAGGAAGCCTGTTTGATCTAGCAGAGTCCTGCTGTTCGAGCTCTCCAGCTCCCAGACATCAGGCATACACTCCTTTCTCTCTCTCTCACTCACTAAAGGAGAGAGCTCCTGCTTTTTCCCTCTATGCTCCTACTTCTTCAGAAAATCACAGACTCTCCTCTCTCCCGCCCCTCCTCACCAGAAATCAGACACATTCTCCCCGTTGTACCAAAAGACAACAAAATAATTCATGAATTCAAAATGGCCTTGATGCTGTCGAAGCTTCGCTGAGGCCAGCTGTGCTGTGTGCATATGGGCCATGTAGAATGTAAGCTATGACAGCGATGTATTTCACTCAAGAGGACAGTGGCCATCATTGTCATCCCCAGCAAGAGCGGGACACAATGGAGAGGGATACAGCCAGGGACCTGACTCACACATACTGTAAGCCTTCCTGGCCATTATCGGTAACAAAGACACAGAAAACAATGGGCATTAAGTGCCAATGTGTTGCATGGAGATACAATAGCAGCTTTAACAGGAGGCGGTTATGCCAAAACATCTCTCCAAGTTTGTTTTTCTTTGTCATACTGGAATTCAGTATGATTTTTGGAGGCCCATTAACAAGAGTTCGTGTATATTTAACATTACTTTTGACATCTTTTTCCAAGTATACAAACTGCTCAAAAATGCTCTGGCATGTAGGAGTGTCTTTTGCTAAAAAAAGCACTGCCATGTTGTTGGACTCAAACCAAGAAAAAGTCATAAGTCTTGCAAAAAGAATGAATGTGCTTTTTTTCCTGTATTAAAGTTAGAATTCTTCTGCTCAAACACAATTTTAATGCTATTCATGGTGAGCATTTTTTTTTTCAATAAACACAATGGATGGTAAATGGACTGCACTTGTATAGCACCTGTCTAGTCTTCCAATTCCGTTCACCCATGAACACACTGGTGGCCTAGGATACCAAACACAGTGCCACCTGCTACTCATTCACACACACTCACACTCCGATGACTATCAGGAGCCATTAGGGGTTCAGTATCTTGCCCAAGGACATGCGACATGTGAACTGGAGAAGCCAGGGATCGAACCATCGATCTTCCAATTAGTGGACGACCCACTCTACATCAGAGCCACAGCCGCTCTGTGGAATAGCCTTCTGTAATTGTAAGCAGTTTCTATAGGTACTGGTGGAATCAGCCAAGATTCAGAATTACAAACTAACGCACAAGAGATTCACAGGAAATAACATGTGCACATGGCATGATACAGAAGACAAAAGCCAGTGCATGTGCGCATCTCATGTAATGTGAAAGACAACAAATGATTATGAGTTTACAGTGTTGGACTTTATTGGTGTCAGTTTTCTTTTGTCTTCTTTATTAAGAAAATGTGAAGTGATGAATCGTCTTTGCCCAATATTGGTTTGGCTGCTCAGAGTAGCCGCTCAAGGTGCGTTTGCTGCCCCAAGCAATCAATGCTGGCATCATCTTGAATAAAACCTGTATTGTTACGCTGTGATGTTACCACCAGTAACCGCGGGTGTTGCCAAATCAATCAGAGCTGACATTTTAATGATTAAAACTGCCTCAAGAGCGGACTCCCAAGTATGGAAGTCATGTGTATATTAAGAGTTTTCAAAACAGTTCTTGCCATTGATTCTGACTAGTGATGGGTATCATTTACAAAAATATGAAAACAGTACCAATACCAGCACCCTTAAAGTTATGGGGTAAGGGTTGCTGCGGTAATGGGACAGTTACACGTCGCATTTAATTAAAAAACAGTTGTTTTTATTGGCTGCAAGCAAAGCCATACATCATTTTTTCTAGATCTGGGTACAAAAAATGATCAGATGAAGGTATCGTTTGACTGGAGAAGTTTTTATACTGCTTAGTACTGGGTTATTTCAGCTGATACCTTAAAAGGTATTGAGTACTGATACCCAGCCCTAATTTTGAAATAGATGTAAGTTTGATTTTATTTATACTTATAATTTTAAATACAAATGATGGTAAAAAACAAATGGCAACACAATGAATCCTAATGGCTTTACATTCATGCTTAGATCCAGCAGCGGGAATTCACCGCAATTCCAGACTGGGAAACTCTCTCCTCCACATTCCTTTGTGGGAATACCATCAGCACATGACAAGAGCCCCACTCACACTCAGCCACTTAGCCCAATGCCTCCCACTGCAACCTTTGCACACAGAGAATGCCTGTGTGTATGTGCATATGTGTCATGGACAGCAACCTTTAACACGCACCGCTGGCCTCAGACAGAAAGAAATCACAGAGAGAAAACAAGTGGGAGAGGCAAGATTTGGAAAAAAGAGTGATGGGGGGCACCAGAACATGCTTGTGTCAGATGGCTATGCCACGAATGTGATGAAGTGATTGATGAGAAGGGTCTTTATGCTAAACAGTTTCCCCCTCTTTACACTCTCTTCTTCTCTTCTTTGTCAACTTCTCCATCACCTCAATGCTCACAGCTCATCTCTTTTTATTTCAAAGAAAAAGCACTTGGTCATACCCAACACTCAGCACAGGTCTAGGCAGAGGTGTTCTTCCTAACAAAGTGATCTGACAGGGTGTAGCACATAGTGTATAATCTATAAAGAAAGTGGCCATCAAGGTCCGCACCACCCCTGTCCTACATGGGCCACTGCACAACAGGAATGAGTATGTGTGTGTGCATGTATGAAGAGGGATGTTCCCATTTCCACTCTGTTTGAAGCACATGGACTGAGTCGGAATGTGAAGGGGGAGGGGGGCGGCAGAGGGAGGGTGAGGGGAGAGGCCAAGGCAGTAATCTGAGAGGGGTATCCCACAGCGTGGGACAACACATGGTCTATACACTCTACTGTGGGCCCAGCGCACAGGGAGAGGGACACTGACAGAAAAGATTTCCCTTTCAATCACAGGCCTGAATGGAGGAACACTATAGGGCCTGGCAGGCGTCAGAATATACTCCTTTGATGACAGTAACTACACATGACGGTGTCTTTTCTCCAGCTGTTAAAAAAATATCAAATGTACAATTGCAGTTACTACATGCAGTCTTAACAATGCACAAGTTCATTCCTACACAATATTTCCAGTTTTAAACCTAAACTCTATACACTGCAGCATTGTACATATGTTATAATATTAGTGTTGTTTGTTGTCCAGTTATTTACCAGTTATTCAAGACATGTCTCTGCACACATTACTGCGATGTGTTGTCAGTGATGATGAAATGCGGCTGGATTGTTATTCATTGAGTGCTCTGTAAGTCTTGCTAAATTAAAATAGTTTGACGATGACCATTTTAGCACTCAGTTTCGTTTTGTGAGAGTCTCACTAAAACCATCTGACTCTGGTACTGGCTCACATCTGACTAAAATGCAAGGTGCCTCTGCCTGTCTGTCTGCCTGTTCTTTCTCAACAACAGTTCATCCGATCGACTCCACACTTGGCAGGTAAATTGCTCAGGAACCAAGAAAGTGCAGTCATTGAGCGAGAGCCACAGGACATATTTACTAGTGGAGCATTACTACCGCCAGAAGAACAAACTGTGGTGTATTGAGAGGAGACTCTGGCATGCTGGGTACAGCTCACTCTCCTTCACATGTGACAGTTAATTTAACAGCAGATGAAGAAAGAGAGACCAGAGACATTACATTGTAGCAAACTCAAACATTTCAACCACCAGCACTAGCAATGTAACTTTCGGACTGAACATGTTTGTACCCAGAAGTAGCCTGGTCCCAAATAGCTAGCTGTTGGCAGATGATGCATATATTCTAGCACTGCAAGGGGATGCAACTACCGTAAAACTTGGTGTATAAGTCGCACTTTTTTTCCCTTTTTTTTCATCTAAAAAGTTGGGTGCGGGTTACAGACCGGTGCGACCTATAGACCAAGGTAAATGCTGACATAGGTAATTTGACCCACAAGATGGCGCTACGTTAGGCTGACCAAACGTCCTCTTTTGCCCGGACATGTCCACTTTTCATGTCCCGTCCGGGGCGTCCGGGGGTCTTTTATAAACTGATGATAATGTCCGGTTTTCCGTGTGTTTCTCTGTGTGTGTGTGTGTGTGTGTGTGTGAGAGTGCGGCACGGGCAGCATATTTCTGTCTGAACCCGAACCGAGCCCGACATTATTTAATGACCAAAGCACTGAGTTTGTGTCACACAGTGGTTACAGGCTATTTAACAGGCCAGGCGTACGCCGTGGGTGCTCAGCTGCGGAGAGGGAAACCTCCGTGTTTTGAGACGGGAGTGGGAGGCGGGAGTGGGAGGCGGGAGGTCCGACGCTTCTAGCAAGAGGAGNAGTGTAGGAATAACTTGTATAACGTTTTTATTAACAAATAGTAATATAAAACCTTGTTTTCCCTGTTTGAGACCTTAAAAAATAGACTGCGATTTACATGCCAGTGCGACTTATATTCCGAGTTTTACGGTATGTCACGGCAGGTGTATTGGTCAGGACCAAAGAAAGCCCTGTGTCGAGTGTGAAGTTGTTAGGATGCCGTTCTTGAGAAAGCTGCAAGCAGGAATACCAGATGTCAAGCATCTAGCACTAGTAGATAATAGTTTTTGCATCACCACAGCTTGTAGGCGCCTCTCAAAATCTGATACATTGCAAACTACAGATGTGCTGATTGCATAGGGCGCATTGTCTGAAATCCAATAACCATATGTTCTGTGATACCAGATCCTTTAACCTACGTGCTTCCAACACAACCAGAAAGAAGTGGCACTGCATCAACCTGACCACCAACCACTTTTCTAGAGTACTACCATATAAAAAGAACTAAGAACCTCTCTCTATAGACCTAAACCTGAGTTAAATGTGCAGTGAACCTTAGAAAAATTGTTAAATTAATATCTTCCTCATTATTTTTTCATCAAAATCTTCTGGAAGTTATTCCTTCAACCACATTTATAAACTATGCAGTGTTTACTATAGTTCCAACACTAAACAAAAAGGCAAAAAGAGAATCCTTTCAGTGTTCAAAGGACAACAACTTTCCCTACGAACGTGCATCCTGTACCGCCCAAGCTCAATGGAAGGATGGGTAAAACTGTTAAGATGTATCATGCAATAGCACAACAAAAATCCAAACATTCTATATTTGTTGTGTTTGTACGTGACAGGTTCAGAGGCTTTTGACAGTACATATTCCACTGCCTCAGGACACGCTTAAACATGCATGAGTGAAGAGCACATATCAGTATGTTTCTCACACACACCATTGCCCCCTGGCCACGCTCGGTGAGAGGCAGAACAAGAGAAAGAGTCTGCTTAACAGGCGCCTGAAAACCAGTGAGATACATATCAGGCCTGAGGTATGCGCTGCTGCAGGTAAACCACATTTTCAGGGTGGGTTTATCCACACCAGGCATGGCCCCAGCACTGACGTGTCAGTCCAACGCACACAATTACATAAATGCAGTGAGAGTACAGTCAGACTCTTAAACCACACCTTTCGACACATACTAATTTGAGCCTGGAGATGAGTGTGTACATGATGCACGTCCTCTTACCCACATTTTACCACATTCATGTGAAACTGCTGTCACTAGTTGACTTCTGGTTACTGCTCACAGTTACTCATATCTGCATTTAAATGGTACCCAATAAAAACAGTTTCAGTTCTTTCTGCAAACTCCTACGCTCTGTGCACGGCCTCTGTTTTTCTGCCTGTGTCTCCCTCTTGCTCAGTTTAGAGACAAAGTTGTTGACAAATGTTGTTTTAATATCAGAAAACAACGGACAAAATAGAACCATTTTCCGATGTACTTGTTCATCAAACCAAGACAGTATCGGACTCATGATCCTGAGAGACGGCCTTAGTTCTGTTCAGATAGACCACTGATGCAGGTTTCAGTCTGCTGTTTTTTTGTACTTGCTATTTGGAGTGCATAACTGCATTCACACTGACAAGTATGGTAAATTGCAATGCACTATGCATACACAGATGGTCTACCCATAATGGGTGTGAAATGCTGGACATCTCTCACCCTCAATGGTCGCCATCTTGGCCATGCAGCAGAATAGGAGGGACCGCCAAACTTGTGAAAATAGCGGTCAAGAAAGCTGCAGCAGTTGCAAAAATTCACACACTACACGACTACTTCGTGTATTTTTGTTTTACTACATGGAAGTGTATGAATGGAAGTATCCGAAGTAAGACACAGCAACTGTGTCTTTTGCCTTTCTTGCTTTTGAGTCTGCATTAGTCAGTACCATAGACTGTACAATAAAGATGGACGACATGACAGCTCCCTTAAAGGGAAGCCAAAACATCTCAAGCCCTCTCAGCTCCTTGTGACTGGCTACAGTAGAGGTCATAAACCCCGCCTCCTCCATGTTTGTGGACGGGGCATGTGCCAAACTAAAAGATCAAAGTACACATCAAATACATTTTTCCCACAGATGGTTTCTGTCATTTTAGGTTGCTCTTATCACACTGGTGTATGTTCAGGTGTTCTTTTAACTTTAGTTATTAGTATTTTAATGCTATAAAAAGGGGGTGTGGCATCATGATTGACAGCTGTATGTGCCAATCGGGATAAACGGTGCTGTTGTAGATTGGTTGGATGGGTGTATGGGCAGGAACTTGATACCCCAGAGAGCTATAGTGTGCAGACTCAAAGGCCAGGCTTCATTTTTGTACAGTGGGAAGAGGTGGAGACATGTCGTCCATCTTTATATACAGTCTATGGTCTGCACTCATGCAGCACTGTTTCCTTGTCTGCACACAACAGGGGCCTTCTGTCACAAGTTGTCCCACATGGATGAGTGAAGAGGAAGACAAGGGGAGGAAGTGTGATCTTCACATCTACTTCCTGGTGCTATATAACTGTCTGATGGTGACCTCAGTGTAACCTCCAGCTAAGGTCAGCATGTTAGCAGCACACACACCGTCCACACAGCCGACATGCTGTTAAAGGGATATGTGTGGAGGCCGTGCATCTGGTTTGAGTGTGAAGTGAGGGGGCCTGAAGCAGGGGAAGAAGGGCTGACTCTCCCTGTTCTCAGGATCAGAGAGCAGATGATGCTCCTATTTAAGAAAACTACAGTATTACTACATTCAAAGTAGGTTTAAAGTAAAGCCGGGACTCAGCACTTTAAACAAGCCTCTCCGTAAGCCTGTGTATGTGCTGCAACAGACACAGGGAGAAAACGGGAGACATCTCCACCAGAGCAGCATTGATGCTGGGAACAACTAAAATAGAATTGGTGCATCCACATAGCAACCAGGGGGAAGAACACCGTGTCCTCGCTCACATTCATATGGAAGAAAAGAGTAGAGAGAGAGAGAGGCTGCGTGTGTGCGTAAGTGATGCAGATTCAGCTGAGAAGAGGTGATGAATGGCTTCATTAAAACGGCATTAGCAGAGGTGTGAACCCGAATGGCGAGTGCCAGTGAGCAGTGATTGCCCAGCTCCAGCACACACACACAAACTTGTCACAATACTGAAATTCTCTCTTTGATACCAGCACAACTCCAAAACCCACCCTCTTGGCACGTAGTAGTTACAGCGTTTGATGTGGATGCAAGTTTAAAATGCGACCTCAGGCTTTCATAAATATCAAGCTTAAAACATCAGTGACAAGCCAGATTATTTTCAAGAAACAACAAGAACAACAACTCAGAATTTCTTTTAATCAAGCCGCGCCTCCCTTCATCTCACACACACACGGAGCAATACCACCCTGAAGCCTGAGGGAGATGAGGAAACAGCAGTGACACCATGGAAAAAAAAAGAAAGCGATGAAAATAAGAAATAAAGGAGGCGGAGGAGAGCGAACAAGGAGAACAGGAATGCAAAAGCAAAAAGAGAAAAAGAAACCCTGAAAAGACAGGGTTCAAAATTTAATCGAAGTGTGTGTGTGTGTGTGTGTGTGTGTGTGTGTGTGTGTGTATGTGTAACCTGATTAGCCAAACCCTACAGGGGAGACAAATCTACATTATTCTTTCTCATTTTCCCTCTGCTCCTCACAAACCCAGAAAAATGGGGGCAATTCAGTAACCCTAGCAACCAACTCTGCCTACGTGCAGAGAGAAGCTGCTGATGGAAGGGGGGGAAGGAGAGAGGAAGAGAGGGAGACGGAGATGGGGAGTGAAAAGGCTAATACAAGTGCATACTGTACTCACACACATATTGAATTGAGCAGATGGATCGTACAGACGAGTAGAAGCCGGGTTTATTCCCTTCTTTATACGTCTCAAAAATTCTTTTCTATTCAGATCTCCTCTTGCACATTCCCCAGATCCCTCCTCCTCCTTTCCTCCTTCTGCCCCCTTTCCTCCCTTTCCCCTCCTTGGTCAGACTCCTTGCTTTTTCTTCTCCTGCTCTCTGGCCACGTATGAGGGCTGTTCAAACACAACCTGTTTCCTCTGGCGTCCCCTGGGAGCATTATCCAACCTTTCTACTGTTGTGTTTTCTCCCCTTCCCTTCTTTCTGCCTCCCTCCTATTTATTTACAGCTGGATGTCTGTTCTCCTATTGATTGTTTTACAGAGGATATGAGTGGGCTTTGTCTCTGCCCTGCTCGGCTTTATATAGATCCGTCTGTTCTTTAACGTGTTCTCACCAACACACACAGACACACACACACACACAAACATCCTCTCTCAGCTGGCTGTGAGTCAATGTCCGGCGTTGAGGCTCATGCATGCGCCCACAGTACGTGTGTGTCACATATGCTGAAATCATAAAGTGATGATTATTGGTTTAAGCTGCCATGGGAGGCGTGTCGAAAATGTGTGTGTGTGTCACATTTCATCACAACTGACAAACATCATGAGAGAGGAAAAGAGTGAGACAGAGAAGGAGAGGGGGAGCGAGAAGAAGTGAGAGAAACAGAGAGTTTGAGTTGTAGACCAGCAGTTCTTCTCACAATGGTCTGATTGTTCATTGGATGTAGGCTGACAGAAAGAAAAAGATTGAAAAAGAGGGAGAGGGAGTTTGGGATTGACAGGCAGTGTGTGTGTGTGTGTGTGTGTGTGTGTGTGTGTGTGAGGGGGTAGGCCAGAGTACTGCTCTGCTTTACATTTTTACACGCTCTCACCGGTTGCTCTGCTGTTGCCGTGTGTGTGTGTGTGTGTGTCAGAAACAAAGTGAATTTGAATGAGGCACCCTAACAGGGGTCAAGGCCCCTATATCAACTATAGGTTCAGGTCACACACACATTAACACACAGGCTTAAGCAATGCGACCTCATATACTTAAGAGCTGAAACTGTTAGAAAATGAATCGGCAACAATGTCGAAAAATTATTTGCTAATATTTTAATTAACAATGCCCGAGATTCGCTGGCTCCAGCTGATATTAGGGCTGGGCAATATGGAGAAAATCAAATATCATGATGCTTTTGACCAAATACCTCGATATCAATCTGTGACAATATCGTAGGGTTGACTATTGGTGTTTTCACAGAATATTTACACAATGAGATTATTGATAACTAATCATCAGTAATGTGGATATAATGACTAAAGCCATATTCACATGGGACTAGTATTACCCAGGGACCTCTGGTCATTTGTAATGATTGCGAAGGTCATGTGTGATCTTAATCCCATGTGAATCTGCCATGTCTCTAATTTGTCAAGTAAAAATTCCACTGCAAATTACCTACAATATTTTGCCAAAAACAGAGGTCATGTGATGATATTAGTCCCATGTGAATCGACATCTCGTTGATTTGCGGTCATACTTATGTCTGCACCTTGATTTTGCCTCTTTCCAAGTCAGGAATTATGGAGGCTGCGTCGGCAATTATAAATAAAAGTTTTAAAGGATTTTGGGTGCAGGAGCTCATCTCGCTACACAGCATGGAGACATGTTTGCAAAAGGAACAAGCTCAAATCCATCAGAAGACCTAAAGCTCAAATGGTCATGCGACGGATAACATGTGGCAATGTGTGGTAGAATCGGTACTTTAAAAGGAAAAACTGAGGCTAACATTGCATAACAACACTCGTAGTGCTGTGTAATGTTTCTGTGTTGTATAGTGGAGTTAATAATGACTGTCTGCATCATAGCCAGGGGATGATTTCAGTAAATTTTAGTAAAATACAGACTTCACTTTTCCTGTGCAAATGCGCCGTACAAAACACAGATGTGGGGGGTTATTTCCAAATCACGAGGTCCCTAGGTGATACTAGTCCCATGTGAATAAGGCTTGAATGGGTAAAGGCAAATAACATAGCAGTTAGAACAGTCTGGTAAGTTCAGAAAATGACATCACTTTACTGTAATGCAGCCTTTAAAATAGGAAAAGACAACATTTATGTTATTACGATATCCAAAATCTACAATATTGGTATAATATCAACATATTGCCCAGCCCTGGATGACATTTGCAGGTTTCCTTAAATTGAATAGCCTTGTCTTTAAACTTGTCAACTTGGGCTCTGAGAAAGTGTTAATATACTGTGAGACAATGGAAATTTCGCTAAAAGTATAAGCAGGCTATTCCTTTAATAACTCTGGTTATATATGCTGGATTTACAGGATTTTCACATCAGTTTAATGAAGTATATTGATTCAGGTCACAGCATTCAATTCATTGTGTAATCCAGAGACAAATAGTCCGACATGGTTATTGTATCTATAGACAGGCTCCTGGATTGAATTTATAAAATTTGCTATATCACAAAATACAATTACACATATTATAGCCTCATAAAACATTTTATCCATATCGCACACACCTATTCACACACACAAACATGGGCGAGTAGTCACAATGGCTCCCCCACAACGCTGCTCCACTTCATCACGTCACAATAACCAACTATCTGAGTGGAATGCTACGGTTGACATTATGCAAAACACCCACAGTAAGTAACAACAAAGTCTGCCAGGCTGAGTGAGTGTGTGTGTGCATGTGTGTTTTGCATGAATAAATATGACAGCAGCTTCATCGTGTTTCAAAATGTCAGTGTGAGAGGTAAACCCATTGACTGGGGATACAAATTGGGTTCACGTGGGTGCACCTACACACACAGAGACACACACACACTTCTTCTACATCACAGTAAGAATACCTGAAAAGAGGGAGGGGAGATTTCAACCAATCCCAACATGCCTCAGTGCTCAAGGCCTAGTAAAGGGGTGGCAGCCAGAACGCTAGGATTAGCCAACCATGGCAGACGGAGCATCTGTTGCCCAATCAGAGCATCTGGAACATCTGGCACCAATGAACAGCAGCTGAACTCTGACCTCAGCCACTTGGCTTCACCGGCTGCTTTATTTCATTCATTCTCCAGTCTCTCAATCTACTGCTTCATCTCTCTATCACTGGCATCAATGAGCTGTTTGTCCTCGTGGCGTTGTTGTACACCTGTACATGTTCATCTGCATACTGTGGTGATAGCAGACATTCCTCTTTTATGTCTCAGCTGTCGCCTGTATCCAGAATGCAGGAGGGTAGGCAGGGATACGTCTGAGATCTCTATCCAAATAACACACTCACTGACTTGTGCACAGCATTTACAGTTTATGTGTGTGTGCTCTGAAGGAGGCCACCTCAGCACTTACGGCGTTGGTAAATTCAACACTGTGTGTTTTCTCGCAGGTGTCGCAGCAGCCCTGTAGTAAATTGTCATATCGAATGCTGAAGAATGAGGAAGGAGATAGGTAGAAGGGAACAGAAAATCAATGAGTGTTTTCAGCCATATCGCGTCTGGTGCTGACACAGCACACGGCAAATGCTCCTGTGCGCGCACACACACAAACCGAAACATCGGTGGGACACCCGGTATGGAACACATTGTTCTATTGTGAGTTATCAAAGGGAATAGAGGATTTTCACTCTTAAAAAAAACACCTTTATTTCTCAGTTCCTTTCTATTCTGAGAGGCAAATGTGCTGACTACAGAGCCAAAAATCCTCACACACCGAGCACAGTGGGATTGTGTGTGTGTGTGTGTGTTATATGAAAGGCAGTTGAATCCCTTGCCCAGACACAAAGCCGTGGGCCCAAACAGGAAGCTTCACACACACTCTCCCTGTGCGATCTGTGTGTGTTCAAGCCTGACTCCTGTACCTCAGTTTCATACACACACATCCTTCCTTGCTGATTATTTTAAGCTACGTTAGCATTTTTAATTCAGCTCACAATAACACACACATTCCAAGACCACCCTCCCAACCCATTTTTACCACCACACTCTGACAGACATCCACACACAAGTCAATCACGCAACCGTTCAGAGTTGTGTGATTGACTTGTGGTTGGTAAGTGCACCACTGGATTCACTCAATACAGTCCAGCCCTAATTGACAAGGGGTTGTTAAGAAACACACACAAACACACACACACACACACAAAGCCCTAAAACAACCACTAATTGATTAGCTTAAAGATGTCTTCTCACACCCTTCCGCCCACATGTGATGTTTGTCGAGGTGGAGGCAAATGCAGCAAAAGGATCAGTGTTACAATAACATTCATGCTTCCCTTGGTTCCTCTATTCCTTCTATCCCTCACTGTTTCATAGTTAATAAATGAGAAACAGAACCTCTCTTCAATATGTGTCAAAGACCCCTCTGCAGTAACCCTGCTCCGCCTGATCAAATATACATCAATCGACCACAAAGCACACATGTGAAGAGCAATATTCAGCCCAGGCTTACAGCCCCTCACGCACACGCACAGACCAACAATCCCGCTTGCAGACAAACCTCTTGCTGTGTCACCACCTTTCCTATTGTGTGCTAGTGAAAGCAGCCATTTATCCTAAATCATATGTTTCTCTGGCTGCCTCGTAAACAGGCAGCTTAGTAACGTACACGTAGGCAGACACACCGCTTCGGTTTATGGCCACAGGCGCTCATCCATCTTCAGGGAAGACACATCAACATCATATCTGCAGAGAATGAGTTTATTAGCCAGTCTGGAAAATTATAATAAGCCACATCTGTTTGGAGACAGAGCCTGCGCATACTTCTTTGTGTGCGAGCATTTAGTCTAAAGCCCAATTCAAGTTTTTTAGCACATCATCAGATTAGCTGTCCATGCATACCTCTCTGCATTTCTCCAAAGACCACCATTATCGATACGTTTTGTCAGTGGCAGCGGTTATTTGCAAAGGCAGCCACTTATTAACATTCCCAGATGTGTGAAACTCTGACAGATGCTGAAGCGTTGAGCCAAAATGTACTTGAAAAATGAAACATCTGTCAAATGTTTTCAAAGACTCAGCACTCCCTAATTTTCCACTAAAATGTTTCACACCGCCTGAATTGAAGCTTTCCATTCAAATATCAGAGCGAGCTTGCTGACTGGTAAACGAGGGACGGCGAGAGCTGGTAGATGTGCATTGACTGGATAAATGCGATGGAGGCTATAATGGTGACAAACCTCAGGGTAATTTGGAGTCTTTCTAAAAGCAAAGTAGCTTTCTGGATTCAATTCCAAGTAAGTGCTCTGTGAACTCCGAGTGCTAGGTGATAAGCTCATTCCTTAACTCCATTTCAGCGCTGTGTATAACCATTTACATCTGTGTTAGAACATTCCTATCCCCCTTTAAATGCGTCTCACTCACTTTCTCTTGCTATCTTTCTCTTTTTCGCTCCCACTTTCTTATTCTGGGTCTCTATCTCTCCCTCTCATACACAAACTCTCTCACACACACCCTCTTCCTGAGCAGTAGGAACATTCCTTGCATCAGCCAGAATCCCATATTAAAGTATCAGCACATTTCCTGTGTGAGGAGGCTAAGAAAGGATGGTGGAGTATTGATGTGTGCGTGTGCATTAATAAAAGCAATATTTTTCAGCTCACAGGTCAACAGGTGAGGTGACAGTGTCCATGATATCCCCATACCTAATTTAGGCTAAGCTTGGGAGCAACTATGCAGTTGGGTCCTTTACAAAAAGGTACAGAAGGTAGACAATCGTGCAAAATTACGATTCATGTAAGGTTAAATACCAAAAAGCAGCATTTGTGAGCACTTGATATGTGTGTTGTGAAACTTCAAAAACATAAAACAATATGGGGCAGGAGAGTTACATTATAAGCGGCCAAATTATCTCAGGAATCTCGCCAGATTCCTGAGTGAGTGTAGCATGTATGTCATGTTGTTTGAATGTAGTACTATGATGCATGAGTCGAGTTTGATAGTGCTGCACCAGGGTTCCATCAGTGGCCAAACTGGGGATGAATAGGCCAAACAAAATGCAAAATTATGGTAGCTAGTATGCAAGGAGAGGGGAGGGTCTTGAAAATAACCAGGACCGATGCATTCATCAAGAGCTTGACGTATTTTGTCAAGCCCTGTGCGTATGTTTGCATGTGCATCATGCATTTCCTCTCCTGCTACAGAGATGCATGAATGTATGACAGGATTTACATTTATTTCCCCCATGATGCAGTGTACGGCTGCAGCGTGAAAAGCCTATTCCTGCTTGATTACAGACATACAGTTCTGATTCCTCAGCCGGCTGGACTGCAATAGCAGACCTCTTAAAGATTTGGGAAACAAGACAGACACGTGTTAGCAAACAGAGAGAGTCAGAGATGTGACGTGTAGGTGCTTCATGTATTGCTGGCTTGATACCCTCCATTAGAGAATATCTAACAGCAGCGTGCAGAGTAATGACAGACTGTCTGTGTCTCCCAGAGAAGGCAGACTGCTGGGAATGTCACAGCAGACACACAGCACCTGGAGACGCCTCTCCACAGATGGAAAAACACACACACACACACACACACACACCACAAACAGTAATGAGGATGCACAAGTTTATCCTTTCATCTGTTCATTCCAGATAGGGAAGATGGTATGTGGAAAAACAGAATGTGGACAGAGTGAGATAGCTCGACACAGCTGTTCACCAGGGAGCAGTGAAGTAACTGACAGGAGAAATCGATGCAGAGGGTCGATGGACAAACATTAAGTCCACAAACTGACAAACACAGGAGACAGCCCACACAGTGCAGCACAGACAGAAAGTCTTTACACAGGCTGCCGAGCATAAACGGTGGCCTACCGGGACGTTAAGACAACAACGCTAATGTCACTGTGGTGACAGCTAAAGGAGTCTGCAGATGGTCGGGTAAACAAGAGGAAGTGGCTACTAAGAGGTGGTAAACAGTGAGATGAGTCAAGTTACCCTGGATTAATCTGTTCCTTAGTTTAACTACCTGTTAGAATATGTGACCGAATCGAACCCCTGCCCACATTTCATGTAGATGTAGAGCGAGTAACAAATAAAGGATGAACTTGGATGGAGTGGTGTAACATAACAAATTTAGAAGTTTCCACATAGAGCACAAGGGGGTCACTGAAAGGTTTGATAGGTATGAAATTGACCTTAATCATGAATATCTATTGGAAGAATGGTGCTCATCGCTCCTGTAGAGTTACAGAAACTTGTTGAATTGGAGCCATGGGGCATTGAGGCCATTTTGGCAGCACCACACTTTGCACTTTATGTTGTTTTTTCCTTTAATTTGTCACCCATCTGGATCTCAACACCAGAAATTCCAGTTTCACAGCATCAGATTTATGATAAAACCCTCCAAAGCCGCTTTGTTTGTCACTGACTTGCTGCTCTGACCTACAAAGTTCAGCGTTCCCACACATTTGCATGGACAGAATCTCAATCAACATATTAGAGCTACATTACAACAGCTATCTTACAGAAAATAAAGTTGCTGTTATGTTACATTACATGGAAAGTTATCCCTGGAGGATTACGGTAACATTTAATTTCATTATACACAACAAAACTCCATGACTTTTCCATGTTTTCCATGACTGTAGGAACCCTGAGAGTTGAAGGTAGGAGCAGCTTTACAGGAGAATAGGAGGGTTAAGAGTTGACCATGTTGGAGACAAGGCAGGGAAGAGGACGCATGTTCTTAAGGGGATGTGATGAGGAAGGTGGTAGCCCATTGTATCTGGTGATCTTGCACTGCAGCAGCAGTGGAAACATGCTGTTCATGAGGGGAGTAATATCCTGTCCTCTCTCCTGCACATCCCTCTCCCCTCTTCCTGCCACCCCTGTGCTCTCCCTCTTCTCCCCTGCCTGCATGCCACTAACCTAAAACCTATAGATCTGATAAGCAATTGCTGTAGCTCTGACAGACACTGCCCAGCTGATTACAGGGTGCCTGCCTGACGACAGAAACACACACACACACACACACACACACACACACACACACACATCAATCAGCCAGTAAACAGTTAACATCTAAACGCCCCTTCCTAACCACTACAATCTGCTCGCCCACCCCTGCTGCTCTCCTATGTCCTTGATCGTGGGCAGGGGCGACACCAATGAACTGTGATCAATGGACAAGCCTCAGCACAAATGGATCATTTAATTGAAATATGCATTAAAAGCCATGCACACACAGACACACACACATTTGCAGCATGAGCGGACGGCAGCGCACACCAGCAGCACAGACACGCAGGAGACAGAGAGGGAGAGAAAACGCCCTGCCTTGTTCCATGTCGAAACCCCAGCACTCTGGGTAGTCTACACTACACACACACCACCTTCACATACGCTTGTCTTCTGAGACCATATAGAGACCACATCTGGACAACAACACTGATTCCTGAGTGGGTTTTTTCCCTCCCTGTCTTTGTTGGCCATCTGTGTGCTGCGTTAAAGGCGAGCGATCACACGCTTTAAGACACGCTGACCATGATGTTCTAGTCATGATGGCAATTATTGATATACTACTAATCTGCCACGTCCACGTCATGACGATTAACCTTCACAAATGGTTGGTGAAACAGAAAGGGAACCGTACCCTTTACGCCTGATAGGAGAGGTGAGGGTACAGAAAACCATGCAATGAGGCAAGTCAAGGAAAACACACCACAGAGTCAGAAAGCACAGATTTAAAGCTTTGTCGCTTCAGATTATGATATTAACATGTGAAAAAGCTTTTAAAAAGTTTTACCTTTAACTTGAGTTTCATATTCGGCCACTATCTCCTTGTCCTTTCGGAATTTCGCCGGAGACGTCATGGCTGAGTTTGGGAGATCAGACCACTTGCCCTCGTTGCGAAGTCAATTTTGCCTCAATCAATCACAAAGATCAGCCTCAGACGGAGGGGAAAAGCCACTCTGGATCGGGTTGTGGAAAGAAAAAGAGAGCCCAGATGAGATTGCAGCTCCTCAGTGTGCCCGCGGACCTGTATTGTTTCCCTGCCTGTGTTCACTCCGGGCGCATTGTGAGTTTGGCGCTGCTGCTGCTGCTGCTGTAGCTGTATGATCCCATCCGCCGCCGCGCCTCACCGCCTCCTCAAAACCGGTTATGGTGCAAACAACTTCAAGTGAAAGGAGATTCATTCCCTTCTTAGGAAACAAACAGCGATAGCCTGTCACTCAGCACTTCCAAAAGTTTTTCATGTATTTGCCCTAAGCGCGTATCGGTCTAGCAGCTGCCAGTCCGCCTGTCTGAACTCAACTGCTCTCCTCCTCTTCCCCCTCCTGAAGTGAGACAGAGGAGGAACCTAGTGGAGATGGAGGGGCAGCCCCAGTGCGCAGGACAGGCATGGATGCACATGGACACTAGTCTTTTGGGTTCATAAACCAAATTACTTGCAAACAACTCCTTTCCTGCACGTCCCATTGGTGTGTGTCTTGTTTGACCAGGTAATTATATAACCTACACTGTCATGAAAGTGTGTTGCTGCCGCTGTTTGTTATGGCCAAGGGGTAAACTTGAAAACTAAGATTCTCAAAAAAAATAGGAGCATGATAGGCCAGTAACAATGTGAGGATAATGTAGCCTGTTTCAGAGAGGGAAAGGTGGGTTTAACTGCCATTTTTACATATCATTTGAGTAACGTTATGACTACTGAGAGGAATATATACTGTACAACGGAGTGTCTACTAGTAAATTTACTAGTACTATTACTTGTAATACTTATATTTTGCTTTTTTTTACTGTATACTTGACTTATGTCTTGCTTTTTGTTTATATTTCTTGTTTTTGCTGCTCTTACACTGCACCGTGGAGCCAATAAAGGTTAGCTTAACAATATCTTATTAAAACAAAACAGCATTTTGTCTGTAGCTAGGAGTGAAGCTAACGTTAGCCCCAAATTAGCCAAAAGTCTAACGTTAGCTTTAGCTTGTTAGCAAGCATAGCCATAACTCTGCATATCTATACCCACTTATCACATTGTTGGGCGTAATGTAAATGCGTTAACCTTGCCTTGTATTACGACGTCGACCATTTTTTAACATAAAATAGTGTAATAATAAAGCCGTCTTATTAAAAGGGGACCCTCACTATGACTGTAAATGCATTAACTTTTTCACAACGTCTAAACCACAGCCCCGCCTAATTTTATAGGACAAGAGCTATATTTCCCACAACACGATTGGTGGATCGAAATTTGAGTGACATGTATGCACACCAATCGGCTTTCAGGATTTTTGAATGTGGGCCTTTCAACTCTAATTTTCAACCAATCACGTCCAGACATTGTCATGAAGGTGGCCAATAGCGTCGGTTACTATGGAGTGTATCCAATCAGAGTCAGATGTGGGGTCTTTTAAAGATAGTTTCAGGAAGTGCCGTTAAATACCAGGAAGTTGTAAACAAAGCTGACAGCTATTCAGTTAGCTGTTAACTAGATCCGAATGGATGCTGAGCCAGTCGTGTAAAATAGGCTAGTTATTCGCCATTGTCGTGTATCTATCGGTGATACAGCAAATTGTTTTCTTTTATGTAGAGAGCGTTCGCGGAAATAGATTTTTTTCCGAGCGTTTATTCAACAAGCTGACGTTAGCTGCCTTCCGTTTTGTCGTTAGGAAAAGGCTAACGTTTGCACAAGGACGTTAGTGCTAGCGTTAACGCTTGCGAAGTTAACGTCAAATCGAGCATTATTATCCCGAATTGAACGGGTAGTGAGCAACATCAGGACCCGATTCTTGTTTTTCTGCTGTATTTGCTGTCTGGGCGCAGAAAGAGCGAGAGAGTTCGTCCATTTTAGCAGGACAACAATGTCTACATCCAACGCTAATTTCAAAAACAAGTGTGTGACCCAGGTTAACTGCATATTCTGTGACAGTCTGCTCTGCACGAGAGGCATGAAAGCAGTGCTTCTTGCAGACACTGAGGTTGAGCTGTTTTCGACTGATATACCTCCCAATAGGTAAGTGCTAATCTAGCTAGCAGTGCTGCTAGCCTTTGTTTATGTCTGTTGTTGTTGCCAGGGCAAGGTGTAATTGAGACAAACTGATACCTAACTGATCATTTAGTAGAAACAGGGACATAATACAGGCACCCAGACTACGATTGACAGCGTTTGTTGCATGAAAATGTGAAATGAGTGTGGGTTTTAACCTTTCATGGCTGTGTTTGTTTCTCATTACACGCACCCTCCCCCAAGAACTGTTGACTTTGTGGCCAGCTGCTACTCTACTGAAAGCTGCAAATGCAAACTGAGAGACATCGCATGTCTCAAGTGGTATGTAAAGCTCATCTGTAGCCTGCAGGGTTTGCTTTAGGAAGACCATCTGCTAATGTGATATCTTGATTAAAAGCACAGCCACCACTGTTACCACAGCAAACAAGTAGGTCCTACCCATGTAGCTGTTTTTCACAGTATACACCTGTAGAGCTGCAATTATCGATCATGTTCATCATCTATTTATACAGTGATTATTGTTATTGTTTTATCTGGCCAACAGTCCAAAAAGATATACACTTAGAAACGCAGCAAATCTGGTGTTTCTGTTTGAGTGGTGTCTCATACAATTAATCGATTATCAACATAGTCATCAAATAATTTCCTGTGGATGATGCTAGAATTGTCAAATCGTTTCAGCTCTATGCAACCGTCATTAATATGAAATTGCCATTTGGCATTTATGTCTGATATTGACCCTAAAGGAGAGAGCTTGGTGCTACAGTGAGGCTTTATGGAGCCTCTTTTGTATTCCCAGGCCTTTGTTGTTGTTGTACACAGGGTAAAAACAAACATCAGTTAGATAATAGACACCCGCTAGTGGAGTTAGCACTTTTCAGGAGTGCCCCCAGTAAAGTGCTGACACGCGCTTTCTTCTTTATTCTCCCTCCCTCCCTCTCCCAGTGGAAATGTTGTGGGCTATCATGTTGTCGCCCCCTGTAAACCCTGCCTGCTCTCCTGTAACAACGGCCATTTCTGGATGTTCAACAGCGATGCTGTATCTACTCTCAACAGACTGGATGCGACAGGTCAGTACAGGCTCCCCTTAAAAAGAAAAAAAAATGGAATTCTTTGCAGTTTCGCTCCATTGAATGTGTTTCATAAGTCTCTGTCACCCTCCAATGTGTCTGCAGGTCTGAATCTGCTCCTGTGGGGAGATCTTCCCGAGCTTGATGACAGCGAGAACGAAGAATCGGAAAGCCCATCAGAAGAGGAGTGTATTAGGTAGACAGGGAAACGGACAATGCGAAGAGAAGTGGAACGCCAACATTTGAGGTGGAGCTAGAAGAGTGTACAAACCATGCTTGAGATAAGAGAGAAAAGAGACATTTTAAAGAGTAATACTGAATCAAGTAGGGCAAAAAAATAAGTGCTGCTGTACTGCTCTGCATGGATTGATAACTGAAACCATGGTGCACATCTGGCCACACCCCCATCACTGATGTCACAGCAGGTGCTCACCATCACCTGTCAAAGGCAAAACACCTGTTGTGACATCACTGCTTGGCTAGAAACACAACATGCACCACAGTTTGAACCCACAGAGAACAGTGCAGCAAAAGATTTTTGCCCCTGCATCATTTAGTGTTGAATCACTTAAACCTGTGACCATGCCTTCCCCCATCACTCTCACTGTTAAAAGCACAGACGCACACAATGTGACACATATTCTTTACTCTCTTTTTTCGTATACTTGCATGGGCTATTATAAAAACACGTGGCTGAAGTAGACTGAAAATAACAGACAACTAGACTCCTTAATCTAGTGCATTCTACTCTTCATCACAGAGTCTCCACTGAGCTCGTGGTTGTGGATCGGCCCCATGAGAAGTTGGGGGTGTGGTATGATAAGTCAGTGGGACTTATCAGCGAATGCTGTGCTTTTTCATGCTCTTTACGTTCAGTCCAGTTTTCTGAAAAGGTGACCACGATTCGCCTATCTTCATTTTAATGGCAGTTATAATCTGTACATTGAATATGCTGTAATAAGCAAAAACTCCAATAAGAGTTGTGTCTTAAAGGCTTATATTCTCTCTGTGTGGCTGGGTGCTGACTGAAAGAGAGTGCTTTTTGAATCTCGTATATTGGAGAAATAGCACAATGGTTGAATGATATATATATATATATATATACATGAGTTCCTTGCTTTTTAAGGGCATATTTGATTTAGGTTACCTTACGATCTGATGTTCTATCGGTGATACATTTTGATATGCTTACAAAGTGTTGTTACATACTTGACAGCAGCAGTATGTGCTTAACACCCAGATGAATCTGACTGTAGCAGTATCTGATACTAACCTACTAACTTATGCATAGGGTGTGCTTCCACAAAGGCCTGGAGCAGCTGAGTTTTGAAGTTAAGTTCTCGGTAAGAGCTCAAATCAAGTAATGTGTTCTCAGATTGATGATTTAGAAAAGCTAGAACTGAAGCTGACAAAGGTGCACTTTTGCAACACTCCAAAAATCTTTAATGTGGATCATTAAGATAGATTATGAAACCATGACTTCTAAATGGATTTCCATGCTCTGTTTTTGTTCCATTACTGTTCAGTTTTATGTAGCAGCATAGTTGTAGCACCTGAAGAGAAGACGACTCCAAAGAATCATGGAACATATCAATATGGAATTTATGGAGTGGCCGCCCCTCTAAAAAGGATAATTATGTCATTTTGGGCCCGCTTATTGGTTAACTTTAGTTTTTAATTATTCTGTTGTGAAGTTAAGCTTAAAGGGACAGTTCGCCCCAAAATAAAAAACACATATTTTACCTCATACTTTTAGTCCTACTTACGTCTAGATTGTTTTGGTGTGAGCTGCAAAGTGTTGGAGATATCGGCCGTGGAGATGTCTGCCTTCTCTCTAGTATAATGGAAGTAGATGGTGCTCTGCTTGTGATGCTCAAAGCGCCAAAAAAATACATTTGTAAACTCAACAACAATGTCCGATTCCAGTTACTCAAGATAATACACAGACCTTGCTGTAAACAGTTTAATGTAGGAACTATTTTTTGTCTACTGAACTACACCAGCATCACTGCATAAAAGGAAGCTGCTGCTACTGAGCTAGCTAATGTTACAGCTCAGCTGAGGAGAACGCCATGATTGTTTACATCTTGCATTATCCTTAGCAGGAGTCTCGCCCATGAGTAGATGCACTCCTCCTGCACAGTGATACAGTTGGCAGGTGCAGTTCGGTAGAAAGAAAATAGTTCCTGCATGAAACTGCTCACAACAAGGTCTGTGGATTATCTTGAGTAACTGGGTCATGATTTCAGGAAAGAGACATTGCTGTTGAGTTTTTCAAATGTATGGTTTTGGTGCTTTGAGTATCACAAACCGAGTGCCATCTAGTTCCATTATATTGTAGAGAAGGCAGACATCTCTACGGCCGATATTTCCAACAGTCAGCAACTCGCACCAAAACAATCTAGACTGATAAACAGCACTACAGGTAAGAGGAAAAATGTGTATTTCTGATGTTGGAGTGAACTGTCCCTTTAAGTCAGTGGAGCTGACCATGAAACTTTTAACCCTCAATATTCTTTTGGCCTTACTGATGCTGTGATTGCTGACAATGAACCTTTTGTTAAGCTGTGGACTCGAGGATGATGCTGTATGTTAGTTGGTCATCACCAACTGACCAGGCCTTCTCCTCAACCCTGTTGTGCGAGACACAGCCTTGGACATCCTCCAGTCACAAGGGACTTAACTCAAGTCAGTCCTTTTTTGGCAGTGCCATCCTTCTGCTCTTGTTATTGTTTCACTGCTGTGCACTGCTGATACTATGATCCTGTCTTAAAGTAACCGTCGTTAATGTGAGTGAATGAGGTTTGCCCGCGTTGTCGGCAAACGTAGAATGTCACTTCTTACCTGAAGGAAAATGATAAAAAGAAGAAGGTATTTTTTAACGTTAATTGGCCTCTGTATTTATGCTATAGCCTTTAGTTGTGGAAAAACACACATAGAGGAGGAAAACCGTGTCCAGATTTTCACGTCTTTCACCTTTAAATTATAACTGACAGTCTGCTACACTTGCACACCAAATACTGTCTATGTGGTTAAACTGCTAGGATACAGTTCATCAGCTAGGTATTTATTAAACCCACATACCAAATATCTATAACCACATACTTCCTTTTTGTTTACAAGCTTTGTTTACAAATGCAATCGGTTTGTTTTGTGCTACAGTTCTTATGTTTTTATGTTCACGTATTTAATATTTCATTTGTGATGTAGTGCTTTGTTTTGTACGTTAAAGATCTGATGTGTACAGTTTTACCTCAAGAAGGTATCACTCGCGAGCTTCCTCTGGCTAGGACAATTGTCATGATAATCAAAAAAAAAAAAAAGAAATATTTAAATGGCTGTTTCTGACGTGAATAACTTTGATTAACATGCCCTGCTGAAAAAATGTATATTTTGGAATTGCACTGAAACTGCATTGGTAGTTTGAAAAAAGGATTTGTTGTTTTGTATGCTTGTTAAATTAATAAACTTTTTTTTTTTTTTTTCAAAATATCTTAAATGCCCTGTCGTTCTGTTTTACCTTTTTTTTTCTCTAATTTAGATCCACAGTAGCTTCTGCCTCTATATCTGCTCATCCTGGGCTCCATAGACAAGTTATGGACAAAATTGGCATTACATTCCATACACTCAAGCTGCACTACAGAATGTTTTGGCAAAGGTTCCTACAAATCATATCTGTGTGCTTTTATCATCTTTTCATCACTCATCACACAGTGGTGCGCACAAGATCATGTTATAGAAAGAAGTCAGTACAAAATGTTCAAACATTGCTGTTGTGAGGTTGTTTTGCCACATCCAACGCCATCAACACATGTTTCTGTATCTGATGTTCTCTCTAATTTACAGTGCTCCGACTGCCAAGTCTGATAATGAATGTATCCAATAGACAAGTCAGTTTTACTTACAGCCACAAATCTCAAATTAGTCTCAGAGGGCTTCACAGCTTGCACAACATACGTCATCCAATATCTTTAGGCCGTTGAGCCGGATAAGAAAGAACAGAATCTTGTGATGGAAAAAAAGTAGAGGAACTTTTAAGTACAGGCAACAGAAACTGTGGCCCCTCTTTGTTAAAAAAGCTCTGCCTCAGCTCTGTGTATGCTCAGTCTGTGTGCCTATGCCCCCAAACACAGCAGCAGGTGAGATGGCAGAAGAGCAGATCATGGCTGAATTTCACCTGTACAGACCACAGTGATATCTGAATGGTATCAGTTTCCTTTGCAAGTGGGTGTGCATCCATGAGAATAACCACCCACACAAATTGTGATGGACTCTTGCACGTGATGCTTTAATTTGACATTGGGCTCATTTCACACACGTTTCTTGTACCTACTTTGAACTACACATATAAACAATAGATAGTTTAAACTCTAGATCTGAATTCTGCATCTTTTTTCTACAATCTCATCCATCCTGATCTGACACACTGAACAGTCGCTGCCACAGCTAGATGAACTCTCACACACTCTTCTCATGCAGAGAGACATAAAGTAAGTGCTATGTATCAATTATAGTATAAATAAGTAGAGCACACCAGATTAATTGCAACTGAAACAGTCAAAAGTGTATGAATATCCTCCTTGGTGGATATTTTGATTCCACAATCTCATTATGATGCTTTAATACACAGAATCCACTAGTGTCAGCATGCCAAGTGAAGAGTTAAGTCAACATTTATAACCAAGAAACTGGATGATCTTCCTGCAAATGATGTTTTGATTCCATATCCCTTTGTGTTCTCGGTTACCAATGAAAAGGAGGAAGTTGTCTGGATGTCATGACCCGCACTATCCAGCCCTCAGACAGTTTGCATGTGTCTGAGAGTTTTTGCACACAACTTACATTTCCTCTGGTCAAAGTGTTGCCTGGGCTTGCCTGAGCATGAATCTGAAGAAATCTTCAAATTCAGTCAAACTATTTGGCTTGTTTTTCTTTTTATTATGTTTAGACCTTGGGCACATGGGAATACTGTATTTTCTATATATTTTGTTACATGTTAGAAGGAAAGAAAACAGTATTCCCATGTGCCCAAACATTAAATGCATAGTACAATAAGAGCACATCTGTATTTCAGAAACTACAAGGAGTACAATCAAGTATTTGCTTTATATTAACAACAAGTAAGTGAAATAGAAATGTGGTGCACACATGTGCAGTGTAAAAAATATCCTGTAAAATGTCAGCATTTTTCTCACCTTTAAAAAAAATCCTGACCATTGATAAAAGTGTGATTTTTCATGTGATCCAAAAAAATGAAAAATTAAGTTAAACTGTACGATACTTGCCCAAAATATAGTCCTGCAGATTTCAAGACCCCAGCACCAGGGGTGTTCAACTCATTTTAGTTCATAGGCCTTATACGTCTTATTTTGATCTCACATGGGTCAGACCAGTAAAACCATTGTATAATGACCTATAAATGACAACACCTTAAAAATGTCCCTTTCTTCTAGTGTAAAGAAGCACAAGTACATTCTAAAAATGTTCCTCCATGTACAAAACGGATGATGAACAGCCTGAGATGTTGTAAGAAAAATTTGTGCAATTTCAACAGTATGCCACATTCAGTCTGTCTGCTACTGTCATTACTTGTGCATTTTTTCCATACATTTCCACTCCTGTGTAGTGACACTGGCATCACCATGAAGTCAGCTACTCACCGTTTGGCAGGCCGGTTCTGGCCTTTGGGCCGTATGTTTGACACCCCTGCTTTAGACCAATCAGAACAAATCTTGAAGCATTTTTCCTTACAATACTAAATATACTCTGTGGGCACAAGTGAGTCTGCTAAACAGTTCAGTTGGCACAAACAAGGAGAGCTATAGTTATCTCTGACCTGCAGAGCTCTGTCAGTGCATCGGAGATGGGTCTTTTTGTTTATGCACTATGCAGATTTATAATATTCATCAACAACTTTTCCACCGCTGAGACATTTTAGCTGAATATTTATGAGCCCTCCTTCACTTATACACACGTTAAGGAAAATGCTTTTGTTTTGGAGGTGAACAGGTTCATAGGGTAATGACAGAACTTCTGTGGACGCACTGAAAATTCATGAGTTGGATTTTCACTTGAGGAGATGTTAGGCCAGAATAGAGAAAGTAAAAGCCTTATCTTCAAAAAGAAAATTTCAACCTTAAACACATGTATAGAGTCATCTGCAATCTGTGATTTAAAAAAAAAAAAAAAAGTTTCCTGCAGTTCTTCTGTGCATTGCACTCCCTGCAGAACTGAGTGTGAACATGCGCACCAAGAAAACTGGCCCTTTTTTTTTTTTGGGAAGGATGTGACTGAAGTTTTGTAATTTGTTTGTGCATACCTCCTTGTGGAGCATTCTCTGTTACTGTCGGGGCATGTACAGGGCAATTTACGTAGTGATGGCAAGAAAAAATCATAAAACAAATACTTGTGGCTCACTCTGTTTTCACATGTTTTTATAGCATCCGCCCAAATTACAAATCACGCCCACACAACATCAGCTCTATGTTTGAGGTTTTATCTTACGCCGTCTCATGAACTGTATCGGCCTGTTGTTTTCTGTGCAATTCAATAACTTCCTTGCAGATTTCCCCGCAGAGATCCAAAGGTCAGGGTCAGGAAAAATGTGGTTTGGATGTTCCTTCACTTTAAGTCACACTCTGCTACAACATGGGTTACTCCTATAAAAGGGAAGTAGGGAAACACTCCAAAAACATTAGATGAATGTGAAGCAGGGTGTTGCTGAATAAAAGAATGTATGCACAGCACTCAGTGCATAGTTGCCTGTCCAGGAAAAATAAAGGAACAAGTGTAAATCCACAATAGCTGCAACAATGTACATGCATGTACCCACGTGCTGCCCCTTTTCTGCTAAAGGCAAAAACAGTGGAGAAAACTTTCCACAACATGCCGGGCAAGTCTGTGAATCCAATTTTGAAGTTATGTGCCTAATTGTAGTAGGCCACTCCTGTCTCCACTTGGCATGAATGCAAACACACACCTTTATACACACACACACACACTTGACCTCCATGCCAAAGGGTGGGGAAATTTTTGTGGACCGACCAACCAATCAATCGATTGCCCGATCAACCAACCAACCAACCAGCCAGCTGATAGAGCTAAATAGCTGCTGGTTGCAGTTAAAAGTTTTTCAATATGCTGCCTCTCTGCCCCAGTGACAGCCAAACTGGTTTAACAGGCAGAGGCACTGCTAATAGAGCAACATGCTAATACAAGCCTCACAGATCAGATCCTGTCACAATAACCCTGGGTTACACAAATAATGTGACATAATGATAAATGCACAACATGGTCACATCAACACGCACAAACTTGAATATGCTGATGTTCAAAGTAGAAAGTACAGTATGAAAACGTGATCGAGATACAAGTCAAACATCAGTGTTTAGTTGGGTTTAAAGGTAAAAATCACCCTATATAATAGCTCAGACTCACTGTATGGATTTCATACTGTATGAGTGAACAGACTTTAAAGACCCCAAGACCTTACTCACTAAGGTTTTAGAGACATTTGTAATAGTGCAAATTTGTTTTTGGCCATAGACAATGATTGTTTTTCTGGATTTTTCTCAAATATTTTTTGGTTTCGTTTCCCCTATTTTTAAAGAGCAGCCTGAGAGGGGAACATCACCCTTTGGCTGAACTGCCTGTAATTCATAAACCAATGCAACCTGTGGCAAGGGAGGTCATTAGCCAGAAAGGATGGGAACCAGTGGTTTATCACAGTATGAATCACACTGATGTAACCCACTTTGCATTTTTTGTTCTCCTTTTTTAAGGCTTATTCATACCTGACTGCGTTTTCCATGATAAAAGCAAATGGCTTGGAAAAACTGTGCCATTAGTGTCACAGATCAGCTGTGAGCTGAACAGGAAAGCAGGCAGACAGGTATGGAGCTAATACGGCAGCTGTTTGAGTGAACTGTGTGTAAATGGTAGACAGGTGTGTGTGGAACATATAGGGGGGCAGGTGTGCAACTGCTGTACATAAACAGCTGCCAGGTGAGAAGACAAAGAGTGAGGATAACATGTCCTCCAGTTGGGAACACATACAATGACGCAATGCTCTGCTTAGCATTATTTTTCCTAATGACAGAATAAGATAATCACAGAGTCATTATCTTTTTAAGCAAACATAGAAATTGACCTTTTTCCTGGCAGCAGTGTGACTCGTCAGGAAGCACAGGTGCAACTAATAACATTAATGGCGACCCTGCTCCATTAAAATGTCCTTGTGAGCCAGCATGGAATTCAATTAATGTTATTCATTACACCTGTGCTTTTGCTGCTGTGGCATGTCTGTTGTGAAAAAAGCCTCCTCCACTCAAACAGTCAGTGCCTCAGGAATAAGAAAACAAAGACACCGCATTGGTTAATGAAAAATAATAAAACACCCAAGTGTGTAATTAAATACACATAATTTAAAATCTTTCCGCATTAAAAAATAACCTATATTGTCTTGTCCTTGCAAATGATAAATCATTCACTCCTGGGATGCTGATTTACAATAACCTGACCAAATGTATGAAAAATGGACCTGATAAAAGGTAAGCTAAAACAGGCCTTTAAAAGGAATACAAAAACAGTTTAAGTATTCTTAAAGGGACAGATCACTCCAAAAACAAAAATACATATTTTCCTCCTACCTGTAGTGCTTTTTGTCAGTCTAGATTGTTTTGGTGTGAGTTGCAGAGTGTTGGAGATATCGGCTGAAGAGATATCTGCCTTCTCTTGAATGTAATGAATCTAGATGGAACTTGGCTTGTGGAACTCAAAATAAAATACATTTCAAAAACTCAACAGCAATGTCTCTTTCCAGAAGTCATGACCCGGTTACTCAAGATAATCCACAGACCTTGTTGTGAGCAGTTTCATGTGGGAACTACTTTCTTTCTACCAAACTACACCTGCCAACTGTATCACCATGCAGAAGGAAACGTGCATCTACTCATGGACGAGAGGCTTGGGACAGCGTGAAATATAAACATTAATGGCGTCCTCCTTGGTTGATCTGTAACGTTAGCTATCTCAGTGGTGCTAGGTGAGCTAGCAGTAGATGCACTCCTCCTCCCGTACTGTTAGTGGGTGCAGTTCGGTAGAGAGAAAATAGTTCCTACATAAAACTGCTCACTACAAGGTCTGTGGATTATCTTGAGTAACAAGGCCATGATTTCTGGAAAGAGACATTGCTGTTGAGTTTTTCAAATGTTTTTTATTTCTCAATAGAAGGCAGACATCTCTACAGCTGATGTCTCTAGCCCTCAGCAACTCACATCAAAATACTCTTGACTGATAAATAGCTCTACAGGTAAGAGGAAAAATATATATTTTCGATTTGGAGGTGAACTCTGCCACAGGCGTTTTCAATACTAGACCTCTTATTAGATTGAAGTGGGATGGAGCTTTGCTGGAATTACATTTTTCACAAGACTCTATGTGGTAGCTAAAGGTGTACTTTGACCTGCCCTTACAGGAGAGTGAGGATGATATCAGTCAGGTATAAAACGTGTATGTGCACACACAGTCCTGAGAGGAGGTTTCATCTGCGGGAAATTAGTAAAAAGAACTAGTGTGGACCTTTAACTACAGCAACTGGAGCAACTAGATGATAGCAAACCTTCCTGACACCTCTTGATGCTTAATCTCAGAGAGAACACTCTGGCACACTCTGCTGGATATGAGGTGCAATGACACTATTAATACATATATCAATCTACTGTATTATTATATTCCAAATATGTGTACATTGAGAAAAGTGGTCTCTCTTCACATCTCATGACATTCACACTTGCGTGGTCCCCTGTTATTGTATTTAATGTGTGAAATATTGATTAAGAAGTAAACCTGTAAACACAGCAGAACATATTCAGATTTTGTAGGTTCCTGTCACCACTATGGTGATCTGTGATGGAAAGAAAGATGATGTTCTGATATAGTTAAGATTAATAAAAGAAATTAGATCCTGTTCGCCTTTGATCTTCCTGTAATTGAAGGAAAATATAAAAATAAAATAGTTTTGTTTCCTTACTGTAATTCGGGAACATTATGGTGGAAATCACAGTTGTCATGGTTACATAAAACAACCCAAACATCTTAATCCTCTGCTCAGAATGGTCAAGAGTGGATGAAGGACTTTTTCATGATTAAAACTGAAAAATTCTACTTCTGATAAATTTAAAAAATATGTACACAAATACCCTAGGTGTCCCTCAGGCAAAAATAAGTGAAATGATAATGAGATTACAACCAATAGTAAACCAATGGTAAATTCCAGGACAAGAATGAAACAAATATTAAAATAAATTAGGAGGGGAATAAGTGATTAATGACATTAACAAAAACATAACAAAACATTACATATAAAAAAAATGCATCAGCTCAGTCTGTGTTGGCAAAGAAAACAAGAGTGGAGAAGAATATGGCTGTTAATTGTTGATATGGAAAATAAACATGTGAAGTGGCTTGTGATTATGACACTTCAATCATGATGTTACTGCTGAGGATTAAATACTGCTGATGGCTCAAAATGAAATGTAACAGCCTTTTATAAACAATATCAATATTCTCATGTTAGAAAAACATTTACCATGTACTCCAGTAAGCTCTGCAACATGCAAATAGCAAAAGACGATGTAAAAAGGCAGTAATTCATATGCTTAAAATGTCCCTGCAATATATTGATAAAAACATAAATTTAAAAAATTGCTATGTAATGCCATGCAACCACTCATTGCAGTCAGAAATAATCATAAGCAAATGCAAAAATAATCATAAGCAAGTCCTAGTATTAGGGTGTACTGCAGTTCTTTCTTGTGGTTTGTCCAAGAGGTGTTGCCGTAGCACAGCAGGAGCCTTCGACTGCTGTGGTTAGGTACACCCAATGTCAAACACTGTACTGACTCTGTTTCATTACTATTAAATGTATTCAGAAGTGGAAAACTAGAAAATATAGTGCACTAGAGTTAAATTGTTTAATGTTAAATGTGTAATTTATGTCATGTGCTCTCCCTTAGTGTTGTAATGCCCAGTATCTACTTAATAAAGGCTGAAAATATACACACACACATTCACAGGCCTGAATCTGTCAGAGCTGCCACATTAAAAGTCTAATCCAGTCCAGCATAAATTACACTTTTATTTACATACATATTTGATTCCGATGGAAAAATATGTGTCTTCCAATTGATCTTGAGTAAAAACAGGCTTTTTGCCAGGTTTGTTGCAGTGTTAGAAAATGACATGTTTACACAAATCAATGATTAATACTAACAGGAAGCATTAATAGCCTCATTTCAGTCCAGTTGTTCTTTGGTGTTGGTTCTCGCAGTAAAATAACAATTAATTATTTGCATATGTTTGGACACTGGATTGGATTTTTAGGGCTTATTAAGCAAAACAATTGCTCTGGTCTCCAGACAAATTAATAAGCAAATGGTTATCAGTACTGCATAATGAAAACAGCTGGTTTTCCCCTTGAAAAAAAAAAAAAAATGATGCTAATTGTGTTTTCTATGTTAGAGCTCAGGGACTGTGCACAGACACAATTACTTTGTCTTTGTGTCACTAGATGGTGCAGTTGTACCATGAATGGAGGGTAGCATGAGACGATCTGGGCAGAGTGACAGATACAGCACCTCAGTGTCAAAGAAACAAATTGGAATAAAGATTTTGGAGGAGATGTATACTTATTTTTGCCATGTCAATAGTAGTGCCACTTCATTTACGAAGAACGCAATTCTTTCTTACTGGTGATTAAAATTCAAAATCAAAAGCATCAGGATACTGATAAAGACAAGATGTGGTCTGTACATTTTTTTAAAAAAATTACTAAAAAAAAAAGCCTCTTATCAGCTTGTTTTTAAATAGAGGGACCAGTCATTTTAAAAAAAAAAGAAAAAAGATTGAACTACTTCCCTTTTCACATAAATAATTTTGCATTTAAATACTCCAAGTAGATGTCATTATTATACTTCCTAGGACAGATGAAGAGGATTGCCATCAAATTAGCGGTCACCTTGATCATCAGAGGGAACAGAATATCTTATAAAAAATATAAGGAGGTTCATAAAAGCTCTGCAGTCTGTCATGGTCATCTCCTGATAATAGACCTAAAAGGCTAGACTAATGTCCAGCTTTGCCTGATTATGCATATTAATGACACCTCAAGAATTCATCACAAAAATCTTTTTTCAGCGGGTGAGGAGGGCAAACGGTAATAAATGGCTGAATTTATTCACTTTCGGAATAATCCCTTTAATCAGGAGAGGAAACTTTCATGAGACTGGTCGGCCAGGCTGCTTGGAGTCTTAAATAATTCTACTAAATCAATCTCATATGTAATATGATCGCTTAACCACAAAAAAACAACATATCCTTTAGGAGCTAATGAGCCCATAAGCTTGGGCACATTAGCTTTATAATTAAGGGATAATAAAAACAATTGCTTTTCCAACGCTTAGTCTGGGGAAACAGAACTGCAGGTGCCATAAACGCACCAGTGCAGGTTTTCAACAACTGGGCTGCCTTCTGGCCCAGCATTATACTCTGAGGCAAGCTGCACTGGGCTTTTGTTGAAGTGCTCGAGATAACACAAAGAAAACTTCAAACAGGCTTCTTATTGTGTTCTATTCTTCTGGGCAAGCTGATTACAGTTAAGGATAAAAGTTGTTCCCATACAGTAAACTAATGCGGGGAATCAGAGAGCACTAATTAAGTCATGGGGGGATCCGAGGCGGTCGGCATGGATGTGTTCCCCAACGCCCAGACCATGGGGGTTTAGTGGGAACTTTACAGCCCAACAGCAGTCAGCATCAAACGTGTTTATTGTCAGCTGAATGTCCGGTTGAGGCATGAACCGCTGGATCTGCAAAGCCACCTGGGAATAAAAAAGCAAAAGCTGCAGCTTCTCAGCCTAAGTACTGATAGGCTCCTTTTTTTCCCTTCTTCCCTCCATCTCACTGCCCCTAGCAGAGCTTAGAAAGTTGCTCCAAATGCCATCTTTATGTGGAGCAAACACACTCACTGACTGTGTATGACAGCAGAAAATGTCTGTAATATTGTGATGAAGATCTTATGGATTGAAATGTTGCCTTGCAAAAAGAAAAATGAGAAGTAAACTATTCATTGGGAGCCTAACAGTGTGCAGACCTCCTTTGTGTCCTGCAGTCTTTTCTGTCTTGCACCTGAGTACTTTTGCCTGGATGTGCACCCACCCGGTCCCTCTTCCCTCAGTTCTTACATTATCCCGTGTTCACAGCAGTGGTGTTAAGTGTCTCTATCAAGAAATGAATGGCGGCAGGTCCACAGAAAATTTAAACATATGTTGACATAATGAAAACGAGAGTGAAATTTCAAAGTCTGCTCAATTTTAACCTTTGATTTCACCTTAATTTTGCTGGTAACCATGAAAACTAAATCAGAATTTAGTATAATTGCTTTCTATTTTCACCTGCTACAATGAGAGTTAAAATGAGAGTTAGGCAGCCAGAAAGAACCTTTAGACTTTTATATCCACTGTAAAATCAGACATGTTGTTGAACTTTGACCCTATGTTTCAGGTCAGTGTCAGCATGTGATGTCTGATTGTTCAAATAGAAACCAACTAGGATTTAATAGAAGTGATATTACTAACTATGCTGTGGTGGAGATGTTTCAAATTTCATGATCAAAGCTCTGAATAGCCGCCGCTGAAGCATCATCACCATTTATTTGCTCCATGAAATGAGAATGAATTTATGAAATAGTGTGTATTGGTGTGTGTGTGTGCTGTGAGACTAAAGGATGCTGTAATCTGCGAGTGTGTGTGTGTGTATTAAGTGTGTGTGATTTCAAGACGATGTTTTTGTATTGGTACATCTTAAATGAATATGCACAATGTCATGTCACTGACCAGACGCACACACACACACAGAGTGTAAAGTGTTTGGCCTCTCTTCACTTTTCTTTTCATGTTGCTGGTTTTGTAATGTGTCCTTGTGTTAGCCTGGCCTTTCTGTGCTTTTATATTTGCTGCATGCATCATTCTTAGATATTTCCTCTATATTTCTACTCGGTCTGCCTGCCTTATTTCCCCCTCCCCAACATTTTCTATACCATTTAACTGATATGAACTTGTGTGAAGGTCTCACCTGTCAGCCCATCCAACATCAACTCCTGCGTGAAGAACATGATTAAACACACTTACACACATGCTGTTGCTTGTTTCTCTTTCTGACCCTGTTTATCTGATTTAATTCCCCAGTCTTTGTTTTATTAATGAGACTCATTCGACTACAGATGTATTCTTTGTGCATCCTAAATCATATTATGTGTGATGGAGCAGCTTTTGGAGCAGGGGAAAGTCAGCTGGGAGATTATTAACAACAGTTACAACAAAATGTTGCTGTGTTTCTTTTAAGTGTAGCAATGTCTTATAAGATTTAGTTGTACCCATTGGTTGTTGTGCACACACACACACACACACACATACACACACACATGCGCACGCACGCACGCACGCACTCCCAGACACACGCTTTTCTTAACCCCTTTTTTCATTATTGGGAGGGCCTGTCCTACTGCCTGTAGCCACCTGCAAATTACAATTTAGTACTCCAAGAGTTAAGACTGTGTTCTTTCAGCCCATTGTGTGTGTGTATTTGTGTTTGTGAGTCTGTGTGTGTGTGTTTGTGTGTATGTGTGTGTCAGGGGGAGGGGTAGAGAGAGAGTCTGGTAGAAAACCTTTAATCCGGGTGCTGTCAGGCCCAAACCCGGCTTGACGTCCCATTGATGTGGAACAGAACAAAACACAGGGCCCCTTGCTAAGCTCCCACTGCCTCACTCGCGCGCGTGCACACACATACACACACAAACGCACACACACACATACACACACGCACTGGGCCCCTCTCTAAAGCCCCTAGCCTGGGCCCCTGCTCCCTAACTGGGAAGGGCATTCCTCAGCCTATGCACACGCGTGTGCATACGCAAACTCACTTACTCTCTTTCTCACACACGCACACACACACACACACACACACACACACACACACACACACACACACTGAACTGGAAGAACACAATCTTAACTCTTTAAGTGCTGTGTTGTAATTCGCAGGTAGTAAGAGTGTGAAGGTCTGCCCCTCTCTCCTATAGGGTATGTGTCCACTCACTCCCATACATAAACCTGAGTGTGTATGTGTGACTGTGTGTTTGAGGGATGTGGGGAGTGTATCAGCCAACAATCTCTTTGATTTGTACACAACTGTCCACACTACACACACACACTCACACATTTATTATTATTTATATAAGTTTGTGAGATGCTTGGATACAGTTAACAGGAGCCAGATGCTCCAGTGCGTGTTGGCAGCAATGGAAGTGTGTATCCGTGGTGACAACAAACAGTTATTATTGTCCTGCTGTTTGGACAGCTCCCAGCCCGCAGCAGCATCTCTGTTTATTATTAGCTTAAAGAAAGAGAAACAGAAAGAAGGAGACAGAAAACAGAGAGAAGGGGAAGGCGAGTGGCAGATGCATGTCGGAGCGGAAACAAAAAGCGTCTGATATTAGAATAAACATGTGTTTTAGCTAATGGCCTGGAACTGTCTGGGATATCAATGTTTATTTGGCTGTCCTTCTTTTGTTGGCCAGCAGGTGGAGGTGTGGGCAGCAGTCAGTCATGCAGCAGAACATCACTGCTCCAACTTTGACCCAACATTGGCCTTGAGGTTGAAGCATTGTAGTTCATCAGTTCAGTTTCAGTCTGTCCCACCAGAGCTGAGGTGGTCCTGAGTGGTTCAGTTTCAGGTTTGAGGTGGCTGCCATGAGTTCTCACTCTGCAGCTCAACACTTAAAATAACTACCAGGACATAAGGGAGCCACACACCTACTGTATGGAAACCATTCCCACCTGTGACCAAACACACCCACTCACACCTACGTGGCCAGCTTGTTTCCCTCTTCACCTTCTCCCGGACTAAACTCGCCCCTCGGTTTCCGCTGTTAAATTACAGAGATCTTTATTCCCCCACGCTGGAATTCTGCCGCTTCCGTTTTGGAATGTCAGAACTCCGAGTGAGCCGTTTGTTTGGTCCGGGCTGCGGTCCAGAGAGGCCTGAGCGAGTCCCAACCAAAATGTTTTTATTGACGGGCGAAAGCAGCCGGGCCGACAGCACCGATTGGCTGTAATTGGTCGGCAAGGCAGTGTTGTGTTTGAACTACCCTATGTAAAGTGGCAGCCTTTAAAAGCGCACACACACACACATACGCCCACCCCTGTTTCTCCCCTCCCGCCGCTTTAAGAGAAGCCAGATGGGCCACGGGGAAGCAATCACCCCTCTATTTGTCTTGGTGCTGATCAGGTTAGTGAAGTGTTCTCAGGCCTGGCCAGGAGTCTACACACTGCTGCCTGTTGTCCCTGTAGCTGACTGCACTGCACGGCTCCAGCCAACTGGCCCGGTCAGACTGCTCTGGGACTGTCTAAACAGCAGTACCGTGAGTGGGAGAGATGCTCTATCACTAGTACAGGGGCAGTAAAGGGCAGAAGTAATGATTTCTGTCTGTTGCTGTCTCATTGTGGATGTTTGATGACCGGACTAGGGATGTCAGTTTTTGTTAGTTTTGCTTCCAATAGCCCAAAACTCATTAAACAGTCACAAACTGCTTAATTTGTAAGAAAAAAACATGCAAAATGATGTCAAATACAAGATGCCTTTCCTCTTAGTCCGGCGCCTTTTTGACTCAATGAGCTTTAGCACTGCATTTCAAAGCACCATCCATTTAGAGGTGGTGAAATTTTAATGTTTTGTGATGTAGTTGTCTTGCTTTTTATTTTATTCTCCCTTGGCTTTGCTGACAGACAGCTGGTTTGCTGAGTTAACATGTGGAAACATAGCACCCTAAGCCCACCCTCTGGTCTTGACTCCTTAGCCTTTGCCGCTCTGCACTGCACACCACCCAGGTTGGGTGGCAGTTAGCTGGTGGTGCCGCTCATTCGCACTTACCACTGGTTGCTGTGGAAACATGTTAGCCATCATCCAGTCTCCCCTCAGATAGTCCCGGTGAGTAAGCTTTTCCCCTTTAGCATTGTTAATTATGTTAGCACCACTAGCCATGCTGACACTGCTAAAGGTGCTAAAAGAGCTAACTGTAATAACATAGTTAACAATGCCAAAGGGGGTGTTAAAATTGAGCCGCTTAATCACTGGGGTGACCTATGGGGAGACCGGAGGGTGAGCATAATTTTTCCATAGCAACACTATTGGATCATGATTGCGTAATTAGCAGTAACCGCCGAATGAGCGACACTGCTAGCGAGCTCCCACCAGACCCACGTGTAGGCCCCTAGGAACGCTGCCCAGCCTTGCAGTCAATTTTTTTCCCAGTGGCCACTTGCAATATTGCAGTGAAAAAATTCCCTGCTGCCCGAAAAACATTTTCCCCAAAGGCCATCGTTATGACAGAGACGTCTGTAACACTGTTGACAGGTCACCTCAAACTGCAAACAAGGTCAGTTATGATTCTTTCTACTGTGAATATTTTATCCATGGAGGTTTTATATTTGTGAAACTTCTTTAGGGCTGAGAAAAGTGATTTAAAAATCTTTGACGTCACATCACAATGTAAAGTCTATGAGCTGAGCAGAAACTGGCGGGCATGGCCAGCAGGATATCCTAGGCCACATACCCAGGAAATACTCCCAGAAGCGAGAAACTTTTTTTTGGTGTATGCGCCAGGTGAGCAACTCTATTGAAGTGAATAGGCGCCATTTTGGGATCTGGTCTTAGGCCTGGTATACATCTTTGCCCAGGCGATGCACATTGTAGTAAACTGAAGAGCAGCAAATAGACCTATAGGCCGACATACGTAAAAAAGTCAAAATTATTCTTGGCGGTTAACCAGTTATCGGTTTACTGGTTAATAGTTAACCGCTGACATCTCTAGACTGGGCCCAGTTGAACACCAGCTTTCTACCTACTACAGAGTGCTAAGTAGCTGACTGAGCTAATGTATAAGTATGAAGGTCAGCAAGGAAAGCTGGTAGCTAACATCTTTCATCTGTTGATATGGACGCCACCATTTAGGGCTGGGTCAATGGATGGGAGGTGTGGAGACAGCAGTGTGTGTGTGTGTGTGTGTGTGTGTGTGTGTGTGTGTGTGTGTTTGTGGAGAACATTCCAGCCATTGAACACACACATGGTTTGGTTTAGAGCGATGAAATGAGCACCAGACACAGAGCAGTGACAGTGAACGAAAGCCTCAATGATGCATGTACACACACACACACACGTACGCGCAGCCCTGACTGCACGGGTTAATGGAGTGACGGAATCCAGAAGGAATTTACTCAAGGACTCAGGGAGTGAACTATTAGGTAGCCTCTAAACTGCCCTGCAGAAACTCCGAGAGCGCTGCTCAGTTTTCCCACATTGTGACGCACCTACAGCCTCTTAACGAGGGCAATACAGGATGAAAGAGCTGTGTGTGTAGAAAAGTGAGACGGCATTATCAAAAAGACAAAAAGATGGTCAAAGGGGAGGACGCAGAGGCAAAAAAACTGCACCGGGGCAGAGCAGCAGCATCAGGAAGACTCCTTGGCAGTGCAACCTGATCTCTCCCAGACTCGCACACCCTCTGATTGGCTGGCCCTCCCATGAACCCTGACCCTTGACTTTGTCTGGGACTTGTGACCTTGAGTGAAGTACAGGCAGAGCGCCGCGTCTCCTCCCCGAGACTCTCGCCTGTGCTCTTTCTCGGCTCTCTCTCCCCTGGCTTTTCCCCTCTGCCCATACGTCTCCAGCGAGAGAGGGTCGGCGGGGAGGAGATGGAGAGCAGAAATGTCAGCGAGACATTAAACAGAGTGCGTCTGTGTGTGCTCTCATAGTCCAACCTGTCTGATTTCCCTCTCCTCCATCCCCCCCCCCTTCCTCCTCCCCACGTCTCCTCTATATATGCTTCTCCACAGAGTAATAAATTCATCCTCTCTTCTCCAAATCTCCAAATCTCTTTGTCTTTTTTGCTCCATCAACACCCTTATCAGTTTTTTTGCAGATCTTTTCTGCCTCCCTTTGCACTCATATGGTTTATTACACCCTGTGTCAAGGCTAGTACCACCAGTAATTCAAATAAATCGGCTGTATTTGAGTCCTGTTTGGCAACACACCGTGGCTTGAAAGGAAAATACCAACCATAGAAGAAGTTGCATATAACCTTGAATGGATTAACTGATCAAGTTACTCATAAAAAAACAGTGTCATAATAGTTTATAATTATAAATGAATAAAAACGCAGATCATTAGGAAAGCATTCCTTGAAACTATTTTAAAGGAATAGTTCATGCAGACCTGTTATGTGCCCTGCAGTGAGGTCTTGCACCTTAGCATTTTTGCCTGGATGTGTGCACACTTGGTCCCACTGTCCCTTGATGTAAAGTATCACTACTGAAAAAATGAACCTCGGTGCAGTGAAGTCTGTTTCATTTCAACCTTTGATTTGACCTTAATTTTGCTGGTAGCCATGAAAACTAAATCAGAATTTAGTATAATTGCTTTTTATGTTACCCGCTACAATGACAGCCAGAATGAACCTTTAGACTTTTATATCCACTGTAAAATCAGACAAATTGTGGAACTCTGAACCTATGTTTCAGGTCAGTGTCAGCATGTGATGTCTGATTTTTCAAATGCAAACCAACTAGGATTTAATAGAAGTGATATTACTAACTATGCTGTGGTGGAGATGTTTCAAATTTCATGATCAAAGCTCTGAATAGCCGCCGCTGAAGCATCATCACCATTTATTTGCTCCATGAAATGAGAATGAATTTATGAAATAGTGTGTATTGGTGTGTGTGTGTGCTGTGAGACTAAAGGATGCTGTAATCTGCGAGTGTGTGTGTGTGTATTAAGTGTGTGTGATTTCAAGACGATGTTTTTGTATTGGTACATCTTAAATGAATATGCACAATGTCATGTCACTGACCAGACGCACACACACACACAGAGTGTAAAGTGTTTGGCCTCTCTTCACTTTTCTTTTCATGTTGCTGGTTTTGTAATGTGTCCTTGTGTTAGCCTGGCCTTTCTGTGCTTTTATATTTGCTGCATGCATCATTCTTAGATATTTCCTCTATATTTCTACTCGGTCTGCCTGCCTTATTTCCCCCTCCCCAACATTTTCTATACCATTTAACTGATATGAACTTGTGTGAAGGTCTCACCTGCCAGCCCATCCAACATCAACTCCTGCGTGAAGAACATGATTAAACATACTTGCATTCATGCTGTTGCTTGTTTCTCTTTCTGCCCGTTTATCTGATTTAATTCCCCAGTCTTTGTTTTATTAATGAGACTCATTCGACTACAGATGTATTCTTTGTGCATCCTAAATCATATTATGTGTGATGGAGCAGCTTTTGGAGCAGGGGAAAGTCAGCTGGGAGATTATTAACGAAAAATTAAACAAAATAATGCTGTGTTTCTTTTATTAGTGTAGCAATGCCTTTTAAGGTTTAGTTGTGCCTGTTTGTTGCGGTGCACACACACACACACACACACACACACACACACATGCTCACACGCATACATACAAATGGGTGACAAATTAAAGGAAAACCAGCATATAGTGTCTTAGTATGGAGTCAGTGGATACAACATTTTGGGAATTATGCTTATTCTCTTTCTTGCAGACATCAATACCACTCTCATGCCTGTACAGTAAATATGAAGCTGAGCTGAGCACAAGCAGACGGGAACAACCTTGGCTCTAACAAAATGTGCCCACTGGTACATCAATAGATCACTCACTAATCAACAATTTATTTCTCATTTGTTTAATTCATACATAGGCTATGAGCCTATTATGGACTATTTCTTGGTAACAATATCTTCCTTAGCTCTTGTTGTACCTATAGACTGTATAAAATAATGGAAGTAACTACCGTGATGTCACCCACATGGGCGGTATGTGGATTTCCTTTCTGAAGCCCTGAGTTCAGCATTTTGGCCGTCGCCATCTTGGATTTTTGGAGCCAGAAGTGACCATATTCTGACAAGATGCTGGAGAGTGAGGTGGGTGTGACTGAATAAAATGTAAAAAGGTGACTTATAAACATTTATTACTCTTAAACCTGTTTTAATCTAAATAAATGCATTTCAATCAGGAGTGACTCGTTTTTTATTTTTGGATTACGTCAGAAAATGAGCTCTGTGGCTAACACAAGTTTATGATACTTACAGGTTTTGTTCAGCGAGATAATCTTCACATATGAACACCTTTCATACCACATTTGAAGCTTAAATGTGATCGCCAGAAGTAAAAAGCTAACGTTAGGCTTTAACAGACTACATGACTACTCCACGGTCGCATGACTCTTGACGTCACCGCCACTAAGCTTTCAACTGATTTCGGCCGCTTTATTTTAAAAACATTGTATAATGGGGAAATCGGACTGTTTAAGCTAAATAAGAAGCTGTAATGGCGGACTGCCAGCACTCTCGCCTGTGATGACGTTTAATGTCCCCGACAGGGTTTGTAGTCGTATTGAGCAACTTGTTAGCAACCGCCTTTTTTACGACACGTAAAAGCTACAAAATTCACAAGTAGGGTATTTACTGACGTGTTTTATGTCGTAGAACAAAACCTGAAACTCGCCTTAGCTTTTGTTAACCACATACCTTATTTGAGGCATTTACGAAAATCCCATTCAAAAAACGTATTGACTTTTAGACAAGAGAACCGGAAGTGCTAAAAGTGCTAACGGAGTTCCGGGTTTACTGGCACACTCTATAGGGAAAACCTTCCGTGGTCTGGACGCTGGTGGTGGTAGAGGTGATGAAGATGAGATATGGAGAAGATGAGAAGTGCTGATCGTCTGGATGAGTAGAGGAATGAGCCTTTGTTGAGCTTGTCCTGGACTCTGGATACGATGGCTGGAGGTGAACAGGGTGGAGGAGGGTGTGAAGATGATGGCTGACAGCGGCAGAGGTGAGAGCAGATTTAAAATTTTGCAGTGGCATCCTGATTGGCTGATAGAGATTGTGGCAAAGTTTGATTGGATAACTAGAAGAGTGAACATCCATAGTCAGCTGATTAGAGGAAGCAGTGGGAGTGGGATGGAGAGAATTGTGAATGGATGAGCAGCACAAAGAAAGTCTTCCTGATTGAACTTACGCTGAGCTTGTTTGTAGAATCTATAGGCAGTGGTGCAAGATGTAGGGATTGGAAGCGCTGTGGTTCCTGCTGTAGCAGTGAGGAGTGTACATTTGAGCATTGGCCAAAATGCAATCTCAGAACTCACTCGCTAACATCTGACAAAGATTTTGCTTTTTATTATCTTTTCTTTAAAATTTCTCTCATTCATATGCAGATATCTGTTTAAAGAGATTAGCTGAAATGCTCGTCACGTGAAACAGGAAGTGTTGTCCTGGATACCTGTTGGTTACACCACAATCCCCAAAATGCTGGCTGTTTTCTCAAGAGGCTCATCATCGTCAGAACTATAGTGTCAGATGATGATGAGCTCTACGATTGCCCCTGTTTCCAGTATTTATGCTAAGCTAAGCTAACTAGCAGATGGTGATAGCTTCATTCCAGTTCAAATATGAGAGCGATATCAATCTTCTCATATAACTCTTTGCAAGAAAGAGAATAAGTGTACTCCAAAAATGGGTTAAAGACAGGACTAATCTCTCCTCTCCTCTCCTCTCCTCTCCTCTCCTCTCCTCGTACACCTGTGGACACACATGTCCACGTGCCCACATGTAGCCTTGGCAGACACACACAGAAGTCTCTCTGTGCTGTCCCAGTGCAGAACATGGCAGGAGAGCTCAACCGAGCACAGCCGAGTGGTGTTTATTTTATTGGATGTTTATTTCGCTCTGTAAAACATGCCACTCAGGGACCTTGCGAGGCGATGCACTCAAACTCTTCTCTCTCGCGCTCTCTCTCTCTCTCTCTCTCTCTCTCTCTCTCTCTCTCTCTCTCTCCTGTCTCTCTCTCCCAGTGTAAACAGTGTGTATATCGGGAGTGTTTCCTTCACTTGTCTGTGTAGAAGTGTAATCCATCCAGTCAGACACTGTAAACAACATCTCTACGTGTTTATAAATACTGCCCAACCACTCTAATGAATTTATGGTAATGCCTTGTTCTACTGCTTCTGCTGTGTGTATGAGTTTGTGTGTGCGCGCGTGTGTGCACGTATCACTACTCTGCTAAAGAGTACTGCGCACATTTTTACTGGTTTCTGATGTTTCTGGAGGGGGTTTTATTTCCTGGTGTGTACAGCCTGGTTAAAAGCTTAAAACCTGTCACAGCAGCAAGCAGTGACTGACTGATATGAACCAACGTGCCTCAGTACGAAGTCCATTAGCAAAGCAACTCTGTTTCATTCCATTTACCTCGCTTCAACTCACCACAGCTAGATCTGATCTCTTAATAATGAAGTATATGTGTTATATTTCTTGTAGGAGTTTGTTCCATTGATTTTGACTTTGATGATTTTTTAAACACATGGCGGAGACAGCCGCTGCCACTGGAAATGTGAGCACATTATTAAACTTGCCATTAATTTGTTGGAGTCTTATTTCACCACATTTCATTGTTTGTGAAAAAAACAGAGACATTAAACTTCATTTCCAGTGTTGGAAACACATTGAAGGGCAAACCAAAGTATTACTCATTGGATAAGTAGTGGTGACTGGACCGATTTTTATTTGCCCTTTACAATGTTTTTCAGTCCGTTATGTTGCACTTTGAAACGTAACTGTGACCAAGTGTTCCAGCTTAAACAGATGGTTTTCCTGTTGTCATGTTTTGATGTTAACAGTTTGAAATTACGTTGAACAAATTGCAGCTTTAGCGTCTCACTGGCAGCCACGCTGCTCTCTCATGTGGGGCACTTTGTGTTTTTCATGGCCATTATTATACAATATCAGTTGGTTAGACATGGCAAATATCACTGTCTCCTCCATTTTGGCTCAGCTGGAAAAGTACAGCCAATGACAATCAAGTGGGCCAGCCACACATCCTTCTTTGCTATAGGTTAAGGGTGCGACATCGCCAGTCAGAGTTCACCAGTGTTGAAATGAATGTGATGCAAAGCCATGAGTTTGTGTTGCCACTGGAAGTAAATGTTTCATTCGCCCTTTCGCTCACACTGAATGGGAGCAAATGGATAGCAAATATTCCCCAGTGTTAATTTCATGCATGTGTGACCGTGCCCTTTGACCTCTTTTTTATCACATTACCAAAGGTCAGCACTTGGGTCATGTGATGACACCTGAGCCGACTCCATTTGCTGATTAAAATCATGAGAAGTTGAGAAAAACTGGCAGGTGGACCTTTGAGCTGGACACGATAAACGACACACTGTGCATTTGCATTCAAGTGACAAAGCCCTCTAGTGGCTTCAAGACTGAAGACTCTTTTATCAGCAGCAAAGAAAGATGAACTGGAAGCCAGAAAGTCCTTTAAATTTGTTATTTTTATTCACTCTCACTGCTCTCGTAGGGCAGTTTCAGGCCGTCAAAGCACCAGTAACACATCCATTCAAATGGGAAATAATGCAAGATAATGTGATGTGTCACACACCTGTAATTCCCTCATGCAGCGACACATGCATTCCCCCTTGAAGGTTTTTTAAAAAAAATCATATTAAATTACATTACATTTTTCAGGTAGAGTTTGCCTTTTTATTAGGAGATGGGTGCGCACAACATACTGATACAGTCAATTACAAATTCATTCATAACTTTTTGTACAGGCCCAGTTGAATAGTGCAATAATAATGTGAGGTTACCAGTGTGCCGCAGCATACCATTTGAGAACCACTGCCATTACCCTCTCAATATGACAAGTCCATGGGAAAATGGAAGTGCAAAGAGGATACCCTGTTCATGTGATCAGTTACTTGTCATGTCAATGTAGAGTCCCTCCTTTCACAACTAAATGGAAATAAATGGTTTTATGACACTGCCTTGTAGCCAGATGGAGACAAGGTAATTCTTGTCATATGGCTACACCATGCAGCAGAACAGTGTCTCTTAAGCTATATATATATATACATATGGGTTTATTACTTATTTATTTAATTGGGTGGTAAATAGACTGGGGCTGGTTGTATATTAGTTGTGAATAAATTTGGGAATTTGTTCAAATAATATATGAGTTAAAAGATGAAATGTAAGAAAGGGGTAGGGATGTATTAGTTTTACTTCTACCCACTCCTTTTTGGGCACTGTATTATTTGTTTGTTTTTATGTTTTTTTATTTTTGGTTCAAAATAAGGTAATCTATCTATCTATCTATCTATCTATCTATCTATCTATCTATCTATCTACACAGTTTCCTCCAGTCTATGGTTTCGTCAGAAGAGTGAAACAGCGCCCCCTTTGTTTTTATGTCAGGTCAATGTTAGACATGATAGTGTAGTTTGAGCGTGGAGGGCAGAAAGGTGAAGTGGCATCCTTTGAATTAAAAGTAGTTTCAGTCACAGTGAAAAATGAATACGTTCACCGTCATGTCACTGTGAGGAGACACGTCGTTGGAGAAGAGTCCGAAGTGAAGCCTGTGGCCTCTTAACCAAGTTAATAACTTTACAGTGTTTGTAATGATATTAGCTTCAGTGTTAGCTAGCAGCGAGGGGCTGCTGTCAACAGACAAATTGTCCAACAGGGCTACACGTGCAGTGGGACATTATGGACACTTCATCTCCATGAAAGAAGGGACAAATGACTTCGACGTCAGATAACGTGAGTCAAACACCCTCTCTGTCTGTCTGTCTCTGTTTGTCTTTAGCTCACAGTTTAAATGCCTCTCGGTGATTTCCTGTGTGTTTTTCCTTAGGAAGTACCCAGAGGACATTATATAGCCTACTGTAGATTGTTTGCCTTGACACTGAAGCTGTTGTCTTACAGTATGTTGTCGACACAGACAGACAGTCTGCAGGGCTGTCCACAGGGCCCAGTGCTGCTGCATTTATAGGCTGTTGAGTCACCTGTTGATGGTGTGTGATCTGTTAATGAGCCTATACTGAGGCTTGTGAGAGTTTCCTCTGTCTTGTATGTTTTTTAGCTGTGCTATAGGCTGTATTGAGCAGTGTGCTTACAGTAACTACACCGTAGGCCTTGTGGGATAATTCTTCTATGGTATCAATATGGATAAAAGTGTGTAAGTCATGTATTTGACACATGCAAGTGATGTAAGCCTTGATGATTGTTTTTACTGTTCAGACTTTAAAGCCTGCTGATATGTATCTGTTCCTGTGCCTGTATCTTGTGGCTTTGTGGTAAGAGAATACACAGAAAACAGTGTGTAAGTCATGCTTCTGTGTGCATTTGTTTCTGTTGTTATTTAGTTTATTATGTACACCTAGATAAAACAAGTGCAATATAACAGTCATGCAGTAAATCCTCCCTTCATGGAGGTCATAATCTTCAGTTTTTTGTTTGGACCTGTTATAGAGAGGTGTTGACCTCTCAGTATAATGCATTACAATTAAAGAGCACCACAAACTATAGCCTCCAAGTGGCCAAAATGTTGAACCAACACCTCACTTTAACAGTAAAAACAGAAGATTATAACCTTCTTGAATGTTTCTTCATGCAATAGCCTGCACTAGTTTGACCTGGCTGTGTCTAATAAACTGGTGGTTGTCGCAGGATGAAGGAGGACATGTGACATTCGAGAGTAAGTTTACTCCTGATGTAGAAGAAGCTGCACATACTGAATATCAGTGTCTTCACAGACTGAACAACACTACATACCACACAGCAGCATAATGGAGATGGATAACACTCATTTTCTCAAACCCGGTCTGTGTGTGTGTGTGTGTGTGTGTGCGCGTGTGTGTACGTGTGTGTACCGGAATGCCGCTTAAACAGAAAATGTAGGTTTGCTATTCATTGGCCCCTAATGCTTTTTACATGTGTTTTGTTGATTTGATTATTTTGTGTGTGTGTGTATACACATGTCTGTGACCATGTAGGTATGTGTGTGAGTGTGTGTCCGTTGCTCTCAGACTAAGCCATCATGACTCCCCCCTCATCAGGCCCGACAGGTGTTATTACATTGAAATGAGAGCAGTGATGTATGCATCTGTAATGTGGACCTGTCCTCTTCTGCTTGATGGAACCTGACGCTTCTCATTATCGTGACGCGTCTGAGAGAAGAACAAAGTACCAACACTTCGCCTGAAGTGCTGCTCATGAGGCATTATGAGGTGTTGTAAGCACATTTCGTGAAGGCATTGACGGAAAGTGACACATCACATTTTAGAATTCTTTCAAAGTGCTAACAAATCTGATGTCAGTTCTATTTAGTGCAGATAAATGACATTTCTGTCGCAATTTGCACTCAGGATGTTAAGCAGAGAGTGAAATGATAATGACAGAATAATGCATTTTATTTGGATTGGACTATCAAAACAGCATTACCAACACTAGTATTCATAAGCTGTTAGGCAGTTAAAACACACATTGTTGATTTATAAATGGTATTTGACAACCGGCATATTATAAAAAAATCACCAACCCCTTGTCTTAATGTCAAAACAGAGATAGAAAACAGTTAATCAAGATCTACTTCTCCTCACAGAGAAATATCTTGAGTAGCGTAGGAAAAACTGGTGCTGCTGTTTGCCAGAATCTGACCCAGCGTGGTACAAATCCAATCTGATTGGTCACAAACACATTCCAGCAGCTTTGACTTGCCAGCTGCTTTTCTTTGCATACCACCTTGAAGACGACTTTTTATTCACTTCACACGCCTTGCTTACTGATTTGTAATAGCCACAATGCTCTCTTGTATTCTTTGTTGTTAATTAACAAAGCTCTGATATGTTGTTGTCCCATCCAGTGCTTGTTGTGCCACAGAGACCTGAGAACGAGCAGGTTTTTGTTCCTAATGCACTGCAGCAGCAGATTTGATTGCTGTGCTGCTGTGATCACACACAATGAGAAGTGATAAAATAAAAGACAAAGATAAAGACATCCCTTTGTTACACGAAGAGAAGAAATGAAAGGGGGCAAAACAAAAGAAACAAACTAAATGCATCCTCTATGCAAAGCAGTTTTCATTTTTATCCTGGGGATGTTTGGTTGAGGTCACTACCTCTTACCTACTGTATGTATTGTTTTCTATAAAGTTTGTGTGTTATCATAGTTTGATTTGCGTCTTGCATTTCTGCTTTCATTCCTTTGGAGTAATTTCTGATATCTCTTTGACAAACACATAAAATCAACAGACGAAGGTGCTATCATAAAATATATCTAATTAAACATCTCGCAGTTGCATCCAATCTGTCAGTGGATTATGCAGCTTGCATAGCATGGCCTCACATTTTATCTTCACTTATCTTTGAACATCTAAACACTCTTGAATGCCAAAGCCAGACTCATGCTTGACTCTGCCTGAACATCTGTTTCATTTGAATTCAGTCCATCTAACTTTATTCACAGCCAAACAGATGTGATGTCTTTGAAGGATTTAGCCAAGCTGTCGAGTGATACAGCAAATAAGCTACAAGCAGTATTTTCATATTATAAGATGAAAGTATTCATCATGTGATTTTTAAATAAGGTTTCGTAACTGTAAACCAGGCTGCTGGGCTTTTATGCTGCATTTTGTAGTCTGCTGCCACAGTGTTGATGCAGTGCCATAATTTAGTCATTAAGAGCCTGATTATTATTTACATGTGTTTTGGGTGATCCAGTCACAAGTGGACAGCGCTATATAAAATTCTAAATAACCAACAGGACGCATTGTGATTTGACCACTCAGACAACTTGCAAACTTGTAGTGCAAACACTAATGTTTCCTGATGCGTGCCCGACAAGGACTACGTTATCAATGCAGGACGTGGTGGTTGTTAAGGCGATGTGCTAAAAGCTTTATAACTTTACCATTTAATGTTGTGTTAGACAAATTGTTGCATGCCCATCCCTCATTTTGCCCTATAGAAGGAGACATGTTGAATTCTGCTGAGAGAGATATCTCCAGCTGTACCGACACAACCACTAATGTGACTAGCAAGCACGCTACAGTTACAGTAGCTAGCAAAAGTGTGGACATAATAACTGTGCGTGGGGCAGTAATGAAATCTGAACACAAATGGTCAGCTGGAGATACATGAGAGATACAGTTCTTAACAGCGACGTGTCTCGACTTTCCACTTTTGTTCGGATCACCAATATGCATGTTACTACCAGGTCTGCATAGACTCTAACAAGCATTTATTATATCCGCCAGGTGTAAACCTGGAGAGGGTCTTGCATTTGGTCATGTGTGTGCAGGTCTGTATTTGTCTGCAGCTAGTCTCACAAACTACTGGACCCATCAGCCTAATATTTTCTTGGCACATTTATGAATGTGTGGTTGATGATGGCTTGTGGTTGTGGTAGGGTTGCAGCAGTAGAGATTTTAACAGTATGATAATCGTCTTAGAAAATATTGCAGTTTCATGGTATCATGGTATTATAGAATTATTATCATTATTAATGACTCTTGAAGGAAAACGGAAGGGTTATTTTTAGTTGAGTAAATGTTTTATTACTATCATTGTAACTTGAAACCATTTTTTAAATGGATTCATGTGTAAAACGTCTGTCCTTTGAAAATAACTAGAATAAAGGTGACATTCTCCGTCTAGTTGCATTTTTTCCCCATTATTTTTGATGAGCAAATGTACATGGTATAATAACCATCTATTGTTATGTTACAGTATAGCTTGAAAGCAGTATACCGCTGCAACCCTAGGTTGTGATTATTCACAATTTTCAAAAAAAACATTTTCATTGACTGCTCTGTTTTATACCGTCGTTGACTGCTGACTCCTCACTCCTCTTAACCAGCTGATAGGGGCCTGAAGTGATCAACAAAATGATACAGCAAAAGAGATTTCCTGCAATCGACTAGGCTAAAAACAAGCCTTGTCTGTTGCAGGCCACTTTTTGACCATGTCATGGTTAAAAAACTGACATCAATAGAAAAGTTTGGTCTCATTTTGAACTAGGGCTGCAACTAACAACTAATTTGATAATCGATTAATCTGTTGAATATTACTTCGATTAATCGATTATTAATCAGATAAAAAGACAATAACTACATTTCTATCCTTTCCAGTATTTTATTCAAAAAACAGCATACTGGTCTTCTTGTACCATGTTCTTTCAAACAACTTGCCAAATAAACAAAGCAAATGTTACAAAAATTGTTTTTTTATAAAGTGCACATAACATTTACATTTGTTCTCAACACAAAAACCCTTTTAAAGTCTTCCTTTTAAAAGGAGCCAAATAAATTAAATAAAAACCTTATAAAATAAATAACAAAAATAATAATAAAATGTATAAAGTGCACTTCTGTTTGTAGCTGAACGTTTAACAGTTAAGAAAAACACATGTATGTTTTGACAAATTTCACATAGGAGGCCTTTCCAATCATTCTCAAACAATAACCTGTTCAAGTCTTCAGTTTAAAAAAGGGAGGTGATTTAGCTGAAGAACAGTTTCAATAACAAAGAAAAACATATAACACAAACCAAGTGTTTCACAGGCTTTGCCAAATGGCTCTTTAACAACAGGCCATGGAGGTAGAATTGGAGTATGAAAGAATGGTTCTGCAGGAACACCCTCATTCTCACTGACTTACAAGAAACTGTGCATTGCAATGCAAAAATGTTAGCATGTCCACATGCTCTGGGCTAAGGCTGGCTCTCTTCTTGGAAGCGATGTTGCCTGCTGCAGAGAAGAGGCGCTCAGATGGTGTTGAGGTGCCAGGAATGCATAAGTAGGACTTTGCTAACCTGGCCAAGGTGGGATATCTATTCTCATTAGCCTTCCACCAATGTAATGGATTTTCTTCCTTGGGAAGGGGCTTCTCTCCAAAGTATGTGAGGACCTCGTTCCTCACTTGGCTATTGGGATCCTCACCTTCCCCCTCTCTATGCTCTTCTTCACTGCTGGTTTCAGAATCAAGGAGTGAGTCAAGTAAAGAAAGAGGAGTTGTAGGTGCAGGAGCAGCTACAGTAGTGGTGGAGGTGACACTGGTTTGCTCATGGACACCGTCACACTGCTGCTGATGATCCCTTCTCACTTCGAATGCCTCTGTTTGCACTTTGGCTTGCACCTTAAAGACCTGCTCAGGCGTCAGAAACTTCAGTTTTCTGAACCTCGGGTCCAGGGCAGAGGAGAGGATCACCGTGTTCGGTGCTGTGTCAGAGAATGTAGTCTCCTTCTTCCATCGCTGTTGAAGCTGCTCTGTAGCAGTGACTTGGAAAGCCTGCACTGCTGCTGACTCGAAGACAACAGTCTGGGTGGACTTCACTAGCCCCTTCACAAGTGGAGGTACTGCAGAGATTGTCGTGTATTTTTCCCCACTCATAAACACAGTGGCACATTCAAAGGGTTTAAGGGCTGTGGAAAGCTCTTCAAGTAGGCTCCACTGGTCGACTTTTAAGTCAAGGTACCGTTTGCCTCTCTGTGTAACAGTCGAGTCAGACAGCGTGGCAGTTACAGGCCACCTTTGCTCAAGCAGTCGGCTAATCATATAAAATGTGCTGTTCCATCTAGTGCTTACATCCTGAACAAGCTTGTGCTGAGTTGTTCCCATTTGTTGCTGTTTTTGTCTCAGTTTGTTGCAGGCTAGCTCACTTTTTCTGAAGTGTTCCACGAGACATCTTGCAGCCCCAACTGCTTTTTCAATGTTTGTGTGCTTCAGTGAAGAATTGATCACCAGCTGCAAGGTGTGTCCAGCGCAGCGGACTGAAGACCACCCATGCTTCTCCTCAAGTACTTTTGCTGCAGCCACAATATTGGCACCATTGTCATGCACAATAGCAATAATTTTGCTTGGGGGAATTTCAAACCTGGCTACTACCTCTCCCAACCATTCTGCAATGTTGGATGCTGAATGTCTTTCCTCTAGTGGCATGGTCGTAAGGCAGATTGACTTCATGTTCCATTCGTCTCCAATGTAATGGCATGTAATGCCAAGGTAGGCTTCCGTGGCTACACTTGTCCACACATCAGTAGTGAGAGCAATTTTGCTCTGGGTGGCTTTTATGTCAGTCTTCACTGCTTGGAATGTCTGCTCGTACTTCCTCTCCATCAGTTTGGTAAAATGGGTCCTCGAGGGAAGAGTGTAACCAGGGTTGAGGACGTGAATCATTTGTCTAAAACCTTCATCCTCCACCATTGATAGTGGCCTCATGTCAGTTACCAACATATTCAGAATACCATCAGTCAATGCAGCCGCTTGCTGTGGTGTGCAGACCTTCCTTTGCACAAAGTCACTAATGTTGGGTTGTTTCTTTCTGAAATGAGAGAAACCATAATATGGTTCATTATATTATAATGAACGTACATAGTAGCATCATTTACGTGTAACTCAATACATACCTTGTTGATTTCATTAATAATTTCTGATGTAAAAGGCAAATAAAGACAATGCCACCACATAAAAAAACAAAATTAAATAAATGGACATTGGGGATGCAGCATACACCAAAAATAACACAGAAATGTAACTAATCAGATCAGAACTGGATCAGATATTGTACACGTTTCTGTTGTGAATAATATTCACTAAATATTAATTTTAGACTGCCTCTGAATAATAGCATGAAATATTCCAGCAACTCCATAACGTTAGTTATACTAAAGTGTCTCTCCAACCTAAATAGATTTAAATAGCCTTATGGGGCCCGGCTACATTGATCCATTATGAAACGAACCGGAGATATTTCTGTCCGTTACGTTTATTTCGAAATTGGTAACCGTGCGTTTTCTCTCTCAAAACGGAGTCAAATCTGCCGGAGACCGACACATTATCAGCCCCGCGTTGCAACAAAGGGATAACGACGTTACTCAAACAAAAGGGCTGGCGTGCTGAACTCATGAATGCCTATTGCGACTCAAAACAACACAGCAAATGAAGTCGTCGCACTCTCCAAAAAGTTCGTAACACTTTGAAAGTTAATACACAACAGTTGCTGCTGCGCTTCGTTAAAAAAATCTCCTCGTTAACAAAAGATTAAAAACACACAAAGACGGACACGACGGATCAATGTACCCGGGCTCTGGATTTATAAAGTTACGTACTGTGAGTTCCCTTCATCCATGGCTCCAACATGTTTCCTCTTCAGGTGCTCCCGCAGTGATGTTGTACTACCGTGCCATGCGAGGTCAACGCTGCACATTTTGCAGGAAACTGTCTTCTTTGAAGGCTTTAACGTAAAGTGTTCCCACACTTTTGACGACTTAGGTCGTACACTTTTCTCCGTGGTATCATTAACCTCCAAACGTTTCTCCACTAAACTATCTGTACTGCTTTCCTCCGCCATTTTTCAAATGTTTCCTCCAGGCAACGTAGACGGCGTCGTCACGTGAGCTGCACATGACCCATCATTGGCTGGCTTACTGCCACCACATGAGACGTAGCCGCAGCGCATACAGCGCATGCGCATAACATAGATCCAACGAATCGATGACTAAATTAATCACCAACTATTTTTAGAATCGATTTTAATCGATTTAATCGATTAGTTGTTGCAGCCCTATTTTGAACCAAAGCATCTGTAGATTAATCCCACCCCCGATATGTTATTATGATCCATTAAAGTTGAGTGAGATTCAACTGTCTTGTGTGGGAGGAGAGAGGGAATAGGAAGGGGCTTTATTGGACATTGGACATCCAAGGTTTGTCCCCACTTAGCCTGTCTACTCTGGTTACACTTTGATAATGCAACCTACATATTGTCTTCATTTCTCTACTGTCATGCATACTGTCACTGGACACACAGCCTGCCCTGCACTCCCCATGTTCCCCACCCACATACTCAGACACACTTGAAGGAATCTGTACTCTCCTAGTGCATTTTTTTAGTACTCTGTAAGAATATTAATCATGAAGTCTGATCTGCAGATTCGTAGCTTGAGACTAAATGGCATTGTCACTGGAAAAGATAAATTCATGTTCGACTTTTCACTGACAAGTTTTCACATGAAGTGAATAAGATGCTGGAAAGGGGCCATTCATAGAGGTGGGTGCTGGTATGACTGCTCCCTGGCACGACCAGCTATGACCTCTCTTTACAGGCAGGTACGCCACACCACCAGGGACGTGTGCTCCCTCCCTCTCCTCTCTTCTCCTCTTTTGCCATGATACCTTTTCATCAAGCTGCTTTCATTTTTAAACAATGCCACCTCAGTGACACAGGGGAGAGGTGGCTAGCCTGCATGTTTCACGGTTTTCTGTCAGAAATTAAGAGCTGAACTTGCAGATGGAGTCTGCTGGCCCTTGAAGACCTCTTTAAGTTTCTCTTCCTTTTGCAGGTGCCGGGAGAGCTCAGCGTATTAACCCATTCCTGATTTACGTCCAGAGATCAGTACCTGCAAACACTGTTGCATTGTCCACCACAGTGTAGCTTCGCTTTCTGTGTCACTCGCTGCTGAACTGAACATTGCAGGCTAACTGTTTTGTCAGTTTTATACGTTTTGCTCTCTATTCACTTTAAAGACTTCTCTCATCCACAGAGTCCTGACCTGTTGTGGTACTATATTTAATCCACAAGTGTTAGCCTTGCAGTAAAGCATTGCAGTCTGATTCACAGCAGCACCCTGAGCTTCACTAATTATATGTTCAGTAATTATCATAATTCAAAGCGTTACTTTTTATGCACTTACTATACCATTAGTGGACCCGATCTAGAGACATTGTGGCATTTTACTAATTTGTTTTTAGCTGCTGTTTTACATTGCAGAAAAAAGCATTTTCAGCAGCGTCACAGAGCCAGGATCAGGACAGATTTTAGCAGGAAAACTTCATAGCATGCTCTGCTGCGATGATGATATTCTCAAACCATTGCTTGGCCGAGTGGCCAATTCTGATTAGACACAGGATGTCTGTTATGATTACATAATGGCAGCACTCCAGGTAAACATTTCAAGCAACACTCAGAGTAAAGTTTTTCTGTCGCATTTAGGCCATCAGTCTGATAATACATTGTGAGTGTGAGCGTGTTGCTGTTTCCCTCCGAGACGGCTCGGGTGAATCGCATGAAAGGACAGCTCAAGTGTATTAGCGAATAAAGTATACACATTTTATTACCCTTCATCCCTTTATCTTTGGATGTGAAAGGGTCTATTCACTCGACTGGGCTTATGCAGTGCACGAACAAGCAGCCAGTCCCGCGTGTGCCGGCTGAGTTTGTCCATGTTCGCTTCAACAATTGAGAGGGACAAAGGTGAACCAACTGATTTGTTGCAGTCGCTAAAATAATAGAGCAATTTCTTTCCTTAATGCTCATGGTCTGCTGTTGACTCACACAGACACTCGGGTGAGCGTGCACACACACACACACACACACACACGCACACACACACACGCAGATGGCCAGGTCTGCTGAGAACAGGCTGTTCGCTCAAATCGTCCTCAAACAATGAAGTGCTGAACAGATCACATCAATCTCTCTCAAGAGAAATATTAGTTTCCCCCACCTTCCTTCCCCCCCACCCACACATAGTGGAGGAGGCTGGGGTTGCGTATGTGTTTTTGGGGCTTGCGCTTGCTTGAGTGTGTGTGTGTGTGTGTGTGTGTGTGTGTGTGTGTGTGTGTGTGACAGTGTGCAGTGAGCTAGACAGTGGAAAAAAGATACATTTTCAGCTTGTCTCAAATTTACCTCCAGTCCCCCGCGAGGCTTACACAACTGGCGAGAAATAGTCGGTGAGATTCCACTGCCATGACTGTCCCGCCAAGACATAAAACAACCTCTAACTGGCAACGCACTGCACATCAATTACACCTTTATTTGTTGGCTGGAGGTAGGGTGAAAGAGGCCTTATTTTCACAGCAGCTTCAAAAGGGATTTTACTGCAATAGCCGTGCAGTGATTTATATTTTTGCCTATTTTTATAGCAGCAGTATCATCCTAAAATGTATTAACAGTGAGTAAATCATATGCCTTCTCTGTTGATTGCCACTTTAAACGGCAGGAGAAGTTTTTAATATCAGAATTAGAAATTGGTTTTGAAAATTTGAAAGAGAGAAGAAGGAAGGCTTGGCTGATAAGGCAGGTTTAAGGTTTAAAGTAGTTTTTCCCTTTTTTTGGTGCACTTTTAATTTTTATTTTTTTTTCAAGTTTAAGAAAGGCATTCTCTCTCCGTCTCCCTCTCCCCCACCCCCCACTAATCTCTGTATATTAGCTCTCAGGAAGGGAAAGCTCTCTCAGTGTGTCCTGGCTGTTTTAATATCTGTCAGCTTCATCCTGTGCTCCATCCCTCTGCTTCCTCCTCTCTTATTTTGGCTCTCTGTTTCCTCCTGTCTTCATATTTCACTCCTTTGTTTGACTCCTCTGTCCCCGTCTCCGTTCACTCTATCAGTCCTCGTCAGCGGCCGGCGGCGGACAACTGCATGTGCGCGTAGTTTAGAGACGGATGATGAGGTCTACGCCATTTAGTGCATTGTCTTGGCATTCCTCATTTCACCCAGTGCTTTTTGTCACAGCAACCCAGGTTCCTTGACACTCCATATAAACACACTGATTACAGCTCGAGCAATGGGACTTGTGTGTGTGTGCGTGTGTGTGAGACTGATTCCTAGTGTGCACCTGTGTTTAAGTGTTAACTCTGCAGTGATGTCTTTCAGCAAACCATCTATTCAAATTACATTTGTTTCGAAACAGCTTATGTGCAGAGATACACCTTTATACTCCAAGCTAAATTCCAAGAATGGCAACTTAACTTGGAGAAATGCATAAAAGACACCCACCACCCTTTGATATCTATTACTGTCAAGCCTAAATTGACAACATGCCCTTGGGACATGGATTGGATGACTGCAGAAGGAAACATTCTTTCAGCTGAATCGAGACTATTGAATCAAATGTCTCTCTTAAGAAAATAAATACCATGCGGTGCTGAACACTTTATCTTCATGTGATTAATTACAGAATTACAGAAACACTCAAGTAGCTCACAGTTCATACAAGTAATCCTTTATCATCATAAACACCACTAAACATACATACTTGCATGATGCATCATTTACAAATCGTCTTTAAAATTTCTAGAGAGTATTTCTAGAGACTCTGATGGTCACATGTTCTGTCCAAATTAAACTGTTGATTGCAGTGGATCTGTAGTGTGTGTCGACCACACTTTGCAAATTACTGTTGCAAAAGAAGGACACCTCAGTGATAGAGGCCCTGTTGGTGTGAAATTTAATCGACAGGTCTAATGAGTGGTGGAGCGGGCACAAATATCAATATAAGTGCAAGTGAGGCTTTATAAATCTATAAGCTCAAGCATAAAGGGAACTTCATGTAGCTTTATCAAGCAGTCAGTCAGTCACGGTGGTCCTGAGCGTCTCCATAACCATGGCAACAATGACGCTAAGTGACAGACCTGTCATTCCCCGACATTCTCCTCCTCAAATTTTGAATTCATATTTTTCCGCTATGTCTTGTGAAACTTTTCTGGTTTAATATTTCTCATGTCTTTCCAAGCATGTAAAAACGTATTTATGCAGTAGAGCAGGGTGCGCACAGATGTACGGGACAAATTGTGCCCCCTATTGATTCAGCAAGGGACAGAACATTTTAGTTTCAATATGGGACAATCTGATATTATACAAAACGGGTGGCAACCCTAGGCACCGAGTCCAGACTGCTACAGAGAGCGAAAACAGAATGTTGAGCTCACATCATCAGGATGGTCTTACCACGTTAGGAAACCCTATATATCACACATCAACTTTTAAGGAGCTAAGAAAACGGGCTTGTTTCAAACTTAATAAGGCATTTTTTGGTATAATCCATTGTGTTTTGAAAGGATTTCTGTGAGCCTTAGTGGAAGGGAAATTTCTGATGACACAATAGAGCATGTAATCCCTCAAGTTTATTGAAAACACAAAAATCACCATACTTGGAGAGACCTGAATTTCACTGGATAGTGATGATACTACTCAATAAAACAATTACCTTGTCTCCTAAGTTTAGTCATTGCCAAATTCATATTTGTAGCACAGTTACAAATTTGCTGTTGTTCTGGGCAGGCTCTTAACCTGCGGCTGGCCTCAGTATGAAGCTAACAGCCTGACTGCAGTCAGTTACTGACCCACCTAGAGAGCAGAGAGGCCGAGGTTAATATTATCTCCTCCAGATCTCCTCTCTAGTGGACAGTTGCCCTGACCCACCATTCACATGTTGTGTTTGTTGCTACCAGTGGGTATTTCACACAGAAATAAAATGAAACAGCTGCTAGAAGCTGAGAGTGCTGCAGCTCTGTAGAAAGGGCTGTGATTTCATTGGCAGAACATGAGTCTTTCCAAAAGTTGGAGAACCTGATTTTTGTGTTTCCCAAAATACCAACAAACATAGAACAAATGTTTGTTGAGAACTTGGTCATTGGAATAAGTATATTTACAAAAGCAACTATGCATGTAAGTAAGATAAACAGTACAAGTGCACATGAAAGTTATGAAAAAAAAATGTGTACAAAATTACTTTTTGAATTTTCTTTTTTTTTATACTTAAACCTCTTCAGGCAGGATGATATTTAAGACAGAATCTAAGTGTACAGATTAACAGATGATTTGTGCTGATTAAGATTTAACAGAAGTCTTTGGCGCTTGGAAACCAGAGGGAGATATGTTGTGATCGAGGGACATGAGAGCAGCAGCAAGACACTGGTGGTGGTGGTGGCTGATGACTCTGAGGCTGCTGACTCTGTGGCTGCTGAGGCGCATGAGGCTGATGAATCTGTAAAGACCAGGTAGTGATGGGGAGGTGGAGGGCGCGCACGACTGCAGCAAGAAAGAATTACAGCAGAGAAAGAACCAAATTTAAAATGAGGAGCTGTAAGATGATAGGCTGACAGAGAAGATGTGTTGCTGTACTGTTGGCTGATTGTGAATCAACTGAAAAATACACAGGTAGAGATAGTGAGTGAGCATGCATGCAAGGAGTGAATGACAGGGTGAGACAGAAATCTTACAGCCTGAGCATGAAAAGTATCGTCCTCCTGACTGAACTTTCTCTAGAGCTTCGTAACAAAAGATAAGTGTTACCTACCCTAGTTAGTTAGCACAACTGTTAGCACAGCTGATAAAGGTGAATATTTGCAAGTTATTAAATACTCAAAAAAAAAAAAGAAGTTAGTTAGCACAACTGTTAGCACAGCTGATAAAGGTGAATATTTGCAAGTTATTAAATACTCGAAAAAAAAAAAAAAAAACGCACTCCGGTGGCCATAGTCGCATGAGTAACATGAGGTTAAAATTCGCTTTGGGTTTGGTCTGAAGACACTCAAGAGCTCCTATAATTTGCTGTCAATGACATCTTTGCTGCTGAGTAGACTTACTGTAAAGTCTTTTTGTGTTGCCCTTTTTGGAAGAAAAGAAAAATGTTTCATTGCTGTTGTCTTTTTCTTGGATTGGCCTGAACATGTATAAGGGCCAAATTTAAAATTTAAAAAATGAGCATATCTTTTGCAATTGTTCAAATATTTGGAATGTTGTGTACACATACTTTTTTTTCATCTAGATGAATTGGCCACGGCCTTAAAAATGTCACTTGGTGCGACCGTGATTTATCTTAAAATTAATTAATTTCCATAATCTGCGTAAAATTTGTTTTTTTAAGTTCTAAATTATATCAAGTGTTTAGAAACAAAATATTTTGCATTTCTTTTGAGTTTTTGTCAATAATATTAATTTAATGTCTCAGCCCCCTTGTTAAATGAACTGACTGAAATATTTTTCTTGTATATTGCATAAAACTGTTAAATATCTTTAAAGGAGCAATAAGCGAAATCGTTTCACCACTAGGTTCGCTGTTGTGCACTGCCTGTAGAGCAAAACAAAGTGTGTCATGAGCCACTCCTCCCTCTACCTCTGCTCTCCAACAACGCCCCCCCCCCCCCCCCCACTCGCCTCGTCTGTGCCGGCGAGTACCGCAGCACCTCCACGGACTATCACATCCAGATGGTCCTGGTGTTTCTTCCGCAGGCTC